>NC_072870.1:12228000-12546500 GCF_028858705.1 Grus americana
TTGCATTTCTGTGCAGAACAAATGGAACTGCCAAGCAGGCTTAACTAAAGGTTGAATTGATCCAAAACCAAATTTGCTGATTTCTTGCCCTTGTATTCTGGTTGTGGAGTAGCAGTTTCTCATTGACCTCACATACAAACAGCTCCTATGCTTCAACTAAGAACACTCACTCTGGGACAGCTGCTCCTGAAGAAACTCATCCTTACAGCACGACCTGTAAGCTCTTCTGTTGGCAGTTAGGTGACCAGAAGCGTTCTGCACATGACAGCAATCTCATGCCAAAGGTTCTATAGGGATTTTTGGCTACATTCACAACATCCAATTAGATCTACTACCTATCAGGAAATTTAGTCCTGAAGAGCACAGTAAGAACTGTGCTTGTCCACAAACGTCCACCACACACAAAATTCTACATGATTATTGATAGGAAAAAATGTCAGGTAAGACAGCTGGTCTCAAACACTGGGTCATCCGTACTCTCTTACAAAAAATACCAAATACTGAAAATAATACTTTGAACAAATTTCCTGTAAGATTGAAGCAAACTATGCTTTCCAGTTTGCCAGCCAACACTACATAACTATTATCCTCTTGTGCATAGCCTGAATACTTAAATGTGCATTAGGATTAACTGTATTGTATTGTATTGATTGAGCCTATGTTAGAATCAAACTCTATTCTTTCTGAGATAATTTCCAAATTGTTGAATAACACTGAATAGCTGTGAGTCAATCCCACAGTTATTTTTATGTGAATTATAATAAATTTTGCAGTTAAGGATACATAAGGTTATAAAAGCATAGCTTAAAAAATCAACAGTTCAATAAATGTCTTAAGTATGGGTATGATGTCTGAAAGCACTGACTGCTAAATGGTCCAAACCAGGCGAATATATTTGTTAACTTAGACGGTGAGCCTGCAAATCGCGATGCAGGATAGGGTCCTTCTTAAGTCAGTATAGAGCTCTGTAGGTGCAATGAATTGCGGCAGTGAAGCCATCAGTGAGTTCCTGACCCTGTGAAAATCCACAAAGTTTTGATATTAATTATAGATTTCACCCATTATTTTCCTTGATGTGGGGTAAGTCAGTAAGATCCTAGTTTATACATACCTGAAAAGAAAAGCCTAAGGGATTTTACAAGATGGTTAACCTATGACCATTACATTAAGGCTTCAAAACAAATGTAACTCATTTGCTCAGGGATGACAGATTAATAAATTGTTCCACCTCATTATCCGCATAGTACCTGACGGCATAGCTTAGAGGAAGTCTGGCAAATGACATAGGCCAGAGGTCAGTGCTCCTTTTTCAAAAACAAGATTACAAACCTTAATACAACTATAAATGATTCAGCAGATCTATAAAAAGACAGTAGAAATCCTAGTTTGGGTTCAAATACTTATTAACATAAAAATTGCGCATCAAGCTGTAAAGCGTGGTGCTAGGCACAAGAAATGGAAGAGGAAATGGATGCACCCACGTTTCCGACTTCTCAGTGGCTGTCACCTTGGCAATGCCGGTGCTGCCAGACATCGCTGCGTGCCGGGGCAGGTCTGGGACCCGCAGCACTGAAGCAGACTGCGCGCTGCTGGCGGGGCAGGTACCACGGCTGGGCGGCTCCAGGGCCACCCATGACCGCGACAGGGTGTCTCCTAATTCCTTTCTCTGGGTTGTTGGAACATCAATATAAAATAATAGAGATGGTGGACCATAGATTAGATACAGTCCTGCAGTTCCAAACCCGTGAATCAGGATGAAGACTCTCTCGAGTTAAGCTTTAAAATAGGACCTCATTTTAAATGGTTAAGCTTTTGCGCTTTGTAATGTCCCTAGAAATCTTCAAGCCTGTAGGGTCATATTTGCAAGCTTTTATCAACAACTGCAAAACCGAAAAGAATATTTAAAATAACAAAACACTTGCCTGCAGGAGTTAAGGAAAAGGTGAATATCATGAAAGCTGTGATGAAATTACGAGACCTGGAAGCTATGAAACACAACTTTTAATATGAAAAGATGAAACTAGCTACAAACATGCTGAGGTTTACATATTGATTAGTCTTGGCAGAGAAGCCATAAACCCAGAAGGTATTAGGAAGAAAGGTTGTGGCTCAAAATAGTTACTCTTTATGGTAACAGACATGCATTTTCTATGCAGGCATGTGTAAACTTTAATGGATAATGTGTAGAATAGAGCAGGGCAGAGAAAACTACATAACTAAGCAAAAATACTATTTTTTTGGAATTGCTTCTATAGCTGTGGAAATAGGTGAAGATTTGCTAAACTGTAGAGTGGACAAATTTAAAATGGTTGTAACAAGAGCAGAGTACAACAATCTGAATAGCGTCACTGCAGCCAGACCACAAGCAGAACGCACGCTTTCATGCCAGTATTGTGCATGGAACTGTAAAGGCCTTTTGTTTCCGGAGTCACAAATAAAAATAATCTAAAGTATCAGGTCAGGAATGTCTGGAGTGCCAGGCCAGACAAATAGCACAAAATAACCTTAAACCAGCCAGAAGCAGCGAGTGAGGAATTCCCCTCGTGAAGGGGAACTGTACGGACGCAGTAGGGTAGAGGTCTGAGATGCTCCGGTGGGTATAAAAAAAGGGGGGAGCATGAAAGAGGAGAGTTTATTTACATCAAAGATCACTGAAAGTCACCGCCAGGATATAAATCAAAGCTGTTCCTTTTCAGCTTTACCATACCCAGAGATCTGTAAACTCAGGGCCACGAAGCTGAGACGGGAGCCTTGCTCTCCTGCAGACCCAGAGAACAAGGTCTGTACTTTTTAAGCATCTTTTCTTGTTGATTACCGTTGCTGGAGTGACTGCAACAGCCCATCATCAAGTCATAGTCTGTTTTGCTACAACAAAACATATAGAGTAGACAAAAAATTAAAGTTTCTGTAAATAAAGATGTCATGTAGAAACAAACATGATTTCTGTTTGGCAGCAAATAGCTTTGTTACCAAAGCACCTGGCATTTTTAAACGTTGGTATTTGTATCTTTCTCTGCTAAATATTTTAAGCAGAAAGAACTGCTCTGGCGAAAGAATAGTAGTAGGAAAGGAACACTATAACCATCCACCTCAGTCATGTTCGAGATTAATTCATAATGTCACTTGCACTGAAAAATCACTTGTATTTCACCTCTCTTTTTCCAAAGGTCTTTAATTCTTCCTCGGAAAAGGAATGTTATTTTGCCATTCAATTACATTTTAACCATTCAATCAGATCAAGCTATATATAAACGTACGGACTCTTGTTTCAGATTCCCTTACTCAGCTTTTACTTCATGACGAGAAGAGCTGTGTTCCAAGGTCACAACTGATTAATCTTGACCTGTGAACCTTGAAAGCGTAAAGTCTTAATATAAATGTATTACTCTACATAGTGAAGTGAAATGTACTCTGTATCCATGACAAATAATGAACTGCATTTTTCTGACTTTACTCTTTAGTTGCTAATTAAGCACTTAACTACAAGATCTGTTAACTCTTCGGTGCTCTTTGGATAAATTATGTGCCTATAAAGAGAGCGAAATCATTTGGCCCTCTGAGCAGGTGGGATGGAGGTATCTTCTCGTCAGGTATTTTGCAAAAGCTTTTTCCCTGAGCCTCGAGGATGCTCGCGGTGGAGCTGCCACGGGCATGCTTCAGCCCCATAAAGAATCTATTATTCACAAGCGTTGAGGCCTGTGTTTAACGAGTGTTAAGGCTTCCAATAGTATTGTGGCAATATTTTTATATTACTGGTGCTATTGCAGATTTCTGGTAATATTTCTTAGAAATTAAGTCACAAGACGGGCAAGTGAAATGGAGTTATTTTAGAAGAAAAAATTTTGCTAAATGGATACTGTTGTCACAAATTCAATTATACAGTAAATAAACTAAATAAACTAAACAAAGGTTTAAGGGGAAAAAACACATTTCCTTTCAGTGACATCACATGAAGTTAAGCTTTTTAAAAGAAAATACCTTTTTTTAAACATTCATTAATATATGCTTCTGGAATGTGTCTCTCATGCGTCCTTCTATCAGAAACTCTTGCCCAAGTGGAGGAGTGAAAGCCTGTGCTGCTCCGATGCTCATGATGAGCAGGGCCAAGTCGTGTTCCCAATGCCCGCTGCGGCTAGGTAAGATGGTCAAACGCTGGTTCGCCTTCCACGCGCTTCAGTGCAGCTTCCACCGTGCGACACCAGTGATGCCGGTGGAGTTACTGCGGCATACAGTGAGGGGAACTGGGCTTCCAGAGTCCAAGAGAGATGGAAGGGAGAGGAGTGGCAATGCCTCTGCAGCTCTGCTATGTAGGTACAAACAAGAAGAGAGAACGTCTATGTTCAGGTCAGTCTTACCAAGCAGGTTTCTCATCATGTGTGCAGTTTACTGGCAGACTCTTAGAAGAAAATGAAGTATACCACAAAATGGGACTTAAATCACCTGGCACTTTAAGTTAACCAGAAGACAGTAAAGTCAAAACAAATTTATCAGGTGCTGCTTGGGATGGCAACCGGGACTGGAAACATTTACAATTGTGACAATGCAATTAGTTGTGCTCAACAGACACCATGAAATCATTTTCAGAATACATTAGGACAGTCTTACACGGGTGTTTTCAGCAAGCAGATACCGTATTTCCTGCAGATCTGAGGCCTGATGCAATTGAAAACATAATAAATCTATTTTTATCTTTAATCATTCATTTGAAGTACTGACAGGCACATTAGGCACTCCTGTGTAAAATTAGTTCTGTTCATGCTGGAAGCAACCATTTATTCCATCAAGCTATTTGTATGCTTAATATCAGAAGACTTCTTCTGGGAGATGTTCCTGGTTTTGTGTGAGGTTTCTCTGAAAATCTTGTTTGGTTCCTAGAACACAGTATTGCTGTCATCATCGACGTCCCAAAGCTCTGTGAATGGTACGTCATTAAAATCTCCTTTAACCTGCAGGCTGCTCTGGGAACCAAACTACAGATGTGCTCTCAGGAAACTAAGCAGTGAGATAAAAGGATGGCTGGGTTAGGAAATGCCAAACCTTGACCCCACAGTTGCCTTTTACCACCAGAAAGGGTGCTGCAACCATCACAACCGAGCAATGGGTCCTTCATCTGGGGCGCGCCCAGGGCTGCAGCCGTCAGTCTTCACAACGGTCGCTCCAGCTGCTGTCTTTGGGCCCGAGACCAGTAACAAGGAACATCTCAGTAATACATAACATCTTCCTCTATGCACATGGTCTGATCAGATGCTCTAGGGCCACAGAGAAACCCTAATCCTGACACTGCACTACCAGTTCTACTAGTCACGGTTTCTTAATGTCATTCCCTTTTAAGGGTTTTGGAGGACTCATGGGCACATGAAACAATCTTCCACATTTTAAACCAGTACTGCTGTTGCGTATTCCCCAGTGCCTAGGCAGCTCTCAGTAGAGCCGCCAGCTTTGCTTATGTCCAAAGCGCTTACGTACTAAGACTCATTTAGAGAGACAAAATGAGATTTTAAACCAGGTGTTGACTTGTGTCCAAAGCTGCCCACCGCCACAGGAGAACACGCAGCGGTTCCTCCTCTAGACACTGTGCAATTTTGCTGCCATCTTCCCAGAAGAACAAGTGTGAAGATGGCAAGGTTTTGGCCAATCTTAAAGGTGGCACATGACATGTATTTACTGTAAACTCCATCTGATCTAAATCAACATCAGCTCATCGCTTCTGGACACTCCATTTGAACGATTGTTCCCATTCCTGTGGTTGGGTTGATCAGCCACTGGATGTCACTATTAGTCCGAATACATAAACCCAAACAGCATTTGTTTGGCATTAGAAAATTTCTAAAGACAGGATGAATCTGAGCACACCAAATAGCGATAACATTTTCAGATGCTGAAAGCTTTTGTTCAAGTCTTACATTTCCATCAAGTATATGGTATAAGAAGTGCCTGATTTAATACTTTCTTTTTTTGGCGATTCATTAATGAATCTAATAGCAACTCATAGGTTCTCAATTTCACTGTTTTCCTGACAGTACATTCCTGTCCTGTGCCACGTGCTGATTTCCGCGCAGAACCAGCATGCGGAATCCGGCATCCCGCAAAATGTTCCTGAGGCAGCCCCAGCTACCTGGCGATGTCCCGGGCGGAAAAGCACCTTTCCAGCCCTGGCATTGCGCACTGTCTCCCTCCCATGGACAGCCCAACTGAAGCCCTTACAGAGCTGCCTGGCTTCCAGCGCAGAAAACAGATGCCTTCAGATCTTCAATTCCAAATCTGATTCTGTCTGATCAAAACATGTCCAGACTCACGGCTACAGAAAATGGCCCAAATCAGGAGCTGTCAAGATATGCTGCTGAATGGGGAGAGGAGAAAAGGAAACTTTTATTCTTTATCTCCTACAATCTTCAAGTATCATGTATCAAAGTAGAGAAAATGAAGATAAACTAAATTAATGTTCTTCTTTGTAGGGTTAAAGGACAGAAGATCTGTTTCTCCAAAGGGTGAGAAAGGTTGCACTGGCAAAGTGGTTGTGTGTTAACACAACCAGCCAGAATAAGCATAAAACCATTGAACAAGGTGCAAGGTAATGGTGAATCTAAGCCAAGGACTGTAAAATGAAAATGGAAAATCCAGAAAAATAAAATAAAATAATTTTAAAAAACTTTAAAATCTAACTCTAGTTAGCTGATGTGAATCTTACTTTTATAAAACTCCATTTTGGCAAGGTCCCAACTATATTGCAAGGAGAGCCAGTCACAGGCAGTACAAAGCAGAAACCTGAAATGCCAGCCGCTATACTCCTGCTCGTACAGGGACAGTGTAGTTATCTTGGAGCAAAAACTGACTGTAATTCATTTGGCATAGGGTGGAAATCTACTGTAAGGAAATACAGAAACACTCGATAATGATGCTCAGGACCAAAAACCCCTCTCTTGAACGTCCCATCAATGGCAACAGAACAGCCAGTGACAAAATCACATACAAAAAAAATCTAGACAAAGTTCTTTTAACATATAAATGTATGCCCCATCCCTGGCAGTGTTCAAGGCCAGGTTGGAGGGGGCTTTGGGCAACCTGGGCTAGTGGAGGGTGTCCCTGCCCATGGCAGGGGTGGCACTGGGTGGGCTTTAAGGTCCCTTCCAACCCAAACCAGTCTGGGATTCTATGATAAATTAGAGTTTGTTTTGGAAATTAAGATAAACATGAGAAAACAACTTTGAAATTAAAAACACCAGACCTGATTCTCACTAGCTCTCATAATTGGGGAAAAAAAAAAAATTAAATTGGTGGTAACTGCTTTTAAGTCTATGATACACAATTAGAAGAAATTAAGTTAGGATCGGGTCCATTTCAACCATCAGGTATGTACTTCTGTGCATTTCTTTCCTACTGTACAATTAACAGCATGATTTTTCAACATTTCTTCAACCTAAAACACAAACCCATTTAATTATGCAAGTGACAGTATACGAAACGGTCTCATTATAAGCTCTTTATCTCAAAGAACAACACCCCTTAAGGACAGCGCTCATAGAAGGGACTCCGAGCCAGGGCAGGAGACCTGGGGCCGCACGGTCACCTTTCAGGCTTCATTCTCTGCGGTGATATACCGGGCTGCACGGCTCGGCGGCAGCTGGCTCGCTGGCTTCCATTTGCTCTGCTCTGAATGGCCCCGGCTTGCAGTTCAATGCTCCTCGTGCTCCAGGAAAGACGGAGCATCCAACAGGTCTCTCGCAGCAGCTCAGAGCAGATCGATTACATCTCTGCTTGGCCAGATGTGCACGATATAGTCGCAGTGCCGAAGTGAGCCGAGTTTGGCTGCACTTGACAGTCACTGAGACAGAACAAGAGGAGGCCTCATAATATCAATGCATCAAAGAGGAGAAGAAAAGTATTTCAAGAAAAGGTATATTTGAAGCAATTTTATTAAAAAGGATATGACCGATTTGGTTTACAATTATTCTGAAATTATTATTTAAAATAATTAGATTGCTCTGAACCAATATTGTAATTTTAACACAGGTATAATCACTGTAAGTGACATTAAGAGCTTGTCTACAGGCAAATTGCATTGCTCTGATTATAATGGGATTGTTAAAGCTCAGCAAATCCCCAATCCAGATATAGCTGGCCTGGCAGAAAAGGAAGGGAAAGAAGTTATGCCAGAAAAACCTAAACTACCTTGGGCTTACACTGACATAGATATTTCAGTCAAAAGGACTCCTAACCAAACCAAAACCAAACCTTGAAGAGCAGCAAGGTATACATCAGCTCCAAACCACGGAACTGCAGTGGAAGCAATGCTGAAATTTTGTTAGTTTAAGCTTGACAGAGAATCTCAGCAAGTGCCATGAACGTTGCCTTTTAGCAGTGTCCTTCTGCAGGTTGTACAGCAACCTGGGAAGAGGCGATGCGAACATACCCACGTCTGAGGAGGTGGCTTTGCAGCGTTAAGACGACAAGCCTCTCCAGCTGGAGCTCCGAAGGGTGTCAGTGCCACACAAAACGGCAGCTGGCCAGCAGGGACCTGTAGCGGTGATTCTCCAGACATGCTGAAGACTTTTTAATAATAGCTTATGAACCCAATCGAAATATTTCTCTTATATTGAAAAGGAAAGTTACAGTAACCTCTGACAATCCAGTATCTGTATTTGTTCCCCTCTAACTCCTGAAGAAAGTGAAAAATAAAAAGCCCACCACAAAAGGTATGCATGAACCGGTCAAGAAAAGAAGAAACTGCACACAAGCAGTTCCTAGAATCAAAATCACTCAGCAGTTCCTAAAATCAAAATTTGAGCATGCTCCGCTCAGTCCATCCTCGCCGACCCTCAAGTCATGCAGGGCACCCGTGGGCATGAGGAAGATGTGCAAGCCCGAGTATCAGCAGATGTGTTGGAAAAGCAGCGGCCGGTTTCAGGTCAGAATGCTGACACCATAGGAAATGCTCCGGTCTGCAAACATTTCCCCCAGATCAGAGGAAAGAGCTTTTAAAATCACTTTAGAGAAAGCCTTTAGAAAAAGTTCTGGCCACTGAAGTTCATGGGAAAATTTGCGCTAACTTAGTGGAAACAGAAGTGAGTTCAAATCAGTAACTACCTGCACCAGGTTCTGTCTCAAAAGCTGAAAACTAGAAATGAGAAGAACAACTGACCTAAATATTCAGCAATTACTTAGTGACTGTTAGTGAATCTATTTTTGAGTGGTTAACTACAGACTTCTCAAAGAAACTTCATCACCAGAGATAAAACTTTAACGAGACAGCACCTTTTAATGTATCTCAGTTTGAGGCATATAGAACTACTAATCACTTCAGTGAGAAATTGGGTCAGTTATCCCCATCTTCCCCAAAGTGCTGGAAAGCTAGATTTAACTGTATATATATTTAAATTAATGTGTAATTATATATTTATATATCAGTTTGTATTCTACTTAGCAGAGATGGCAAAGTATAGTAAGTGCTGAAACCACTTTGGATGTAAAAACACCAACCGTGGGGCATTTTTTGCTAAGTCCATTTTCAGCCCTGTTTTCAACAGATAAAAAAATCTATATTAATTAGTGAGTCAAAACCCCCGTTACAATTCTTAATTCGCTAGGCAGAGACAGGGATATTTTGTACCTGTTAATTAACAGATATAAGATGCAATGTGGATGTAAACAAACACATTTGGATGTTACTTATGGTTGCACAGATCTGTAAATAAGAAAATAGGGGTAAGTAAAGGTGTATTATTTTCTACCAGTATTTCCAAACTGCTTCATCGTATTCCTACCATATGTTCATATGTAAAGTCTTAAATTAAGAAAGTTTAAGCACAGCATGCCTTTAGCAGACTACATCCTCAGTAAGCGTCACTCAGCAGGTAGTAAATCACGGCTATTTGTGCTAGCTGGCAATGTAGCCCTAGATTTGCTGTAAGCATTATCTGTGCTTTCATATTTCTTAAGAAGCAGCCTGTTAAGGTTCCATTTTCAAATGTTTTTCATCAATAATGCCTAAAGGTGGCATGCTCACTAAACAATCTTGCTAGAAACAATACAAGATAAGACATAAAAGACGTATTAGATTACCCAGTCCATGTCTCCAAATGCAACAAAAATAAATGCAAAATGCTTTGGGGTTTGCCGCTTGCAGCATGCAACAGCTTTTCCATTATGCTGTGCCTGATCCTTTGCCAGATTTCTTCAGAAAAACTGAGTGCTAGGAAGAGCTTGTCTGGAGGTCACCCTGGGAGCTGGGAAGCAGCGGGCTGGTGTTCCACTCCTGGCTTGTTCTAACGCCTTACCGGGCCCTTCCTGCCGCCTTCCTCCCAGCTATCAATACGGACTTTTCAGCTTCCTTCCCATGTAAGTCTTACAGATAACAAACGATGACATCAGTGTTATTACATTTATTATCTAATGTTAATGCTGTAAGTAAATCCAGGACTCTCCAAACGGATTGAGACCTCTAGTGTTGTGTGGCATAGCCAAAGAGTTTACATTCCTAAATCATATAATCATTCAAATACCAATGACAGGACCTGAAGCAACTTCATGCTACAATTCCAATTTTAAATGCTTCCATAGTGATTGCTGCAGGGGGGGACTCCCTGGTTCTTACAGCCTGCATCCTATTAGCCCTCCCAACCACGGCCCACCCCAAATACCACAACTACAATAGCTTTTTTTCCTGCCCAAGCTTGTCATATTTTTGCCAAAGTCAATCTCTTCCTCCTCACTCAGAATCGGCTAGAGGGAATTCCTCCTGTCCTTCCTTGCTCCGCAGAAGTTCACTTCTTACCCCTCAGCAGTTCTGAGCTGCGCTCCTTTCCCTAATTACCTCCCTCGCTCCCTGCTTACCCCGTCAGCAGCCGCACTCCTACACACCTTCATCTTTCTCTTTTTCCCTCTGTACTGTGCTCCCGACTTACCTTTCTGGAGCGTGACTTTACAACTGACCCCAATCACACAACTGAGGGCAGAACTGAGCGAAGGCAGCGGGAACCTCGGACGACACGGGAGTCCCGGCGAGGAACAGCCCCAAGGTCAGGGCTTTGGGCTGCAAGGTCCTCACAACAGACCGTGTTGGTGCTGCTGTGTATGTGAAGTGCCTACGTACCTCCAGATGTTACGCATATATGGGTAGGGAGGCAGCTGATTCCCACGCGCTGGGAGGAAACATTTACTAATATTTCTCAGGTAAGTGCTATTAAAATGATGAGGATCACTGCCATGTCAGGAGTGTTGCAGAAATCATTTGATGCTGTTCTGAAGCTGAGAAGAACTATGTAGGCACTACTATTATAAATAATAGTTTCCCAATTCCTAGTCCAAATATGTTAGTAATAGCACCACAAATAGCTAGGCTAGAAGAACATTGTGAAGCAAAACCAACTAGATGAGTTTCATTTTCTTTTGGTGAGGAATTGCTCTTTACAGTTCTACTACACGAGTCCACGGTGTCGGCTTTGAGCTGCCAGCTCCTCAGGGCAAGGTTTAAATTAAGTCCTCTTCTACCTTTTTTTTTAACCCAGGAAACTATTTATATTCATTTCAGGCTTTGTAATCTTCTCCAACCCACTGTTAAAAAATAGCAAACAAACAAAAGAATAGCCAAAGCTGAATGTTGACTCTAAACCCCCTTTTCCAGCCTCCTATTTAATCAGCCTTGTGGCATATTGGAAAATAGATCATTTAGTTCCACTTCATTATTATGGGGGTGAAAAAAATCTTAGAGTCAGGCTTAAAGCACCTAAATACCTAAAGCCATATTCTAATCTGTAAAGCACGTGGGTGTAAAACAGGCAGGCAATTTTTCATTTCCTTGGGGCGACATTGTTTATGGTGACTGGCAGGGGCTTTCTGTATTCCATCAGGCCCTTTCCGAGCACGCTGCCAGGCACGTACAGCCGCGCTCGCTGCATTGGTGATCAGATTATGTGCAATGGCAGATAATGGCTATGTGGCTGTCGAGGGGGGCAACGGAGGGACTGGTGCAAGGAAATCTGAAATTGCTGGCTTCACCCTTAGAAATACAGAGGGCTTAATATGTCAAACATACACTGAAATGAGCATGGTTAGTAGTGCTGCCAGTGAACGGCACCTGCGATCAAAGCAAAGAGTTTTACCCTTAAAAAGTCTTGCAAAATACTCCCTATTGCCTATCCAGGGAGTGGACCGGCCTGCAGTCTGGATTTCTAACCACCAGAGAAGAGAGGTTCAGGAGAAGTTCCTCTAACCTGGAGAAGACTCTCATCCTCTTGTGGCAACCCCCCCCCCAAAAAAATTCTATGGTGTCACAGACATTTAGGAACAGGATTATCTGATGGCAGCTGACTGGACTGAATCACAGACGGTCCATTCCAATTGTATGTTCCTTCAGCAGATTTTCAACTGGCATCTGAGAATGTGAGATTGTTGATAAACAAGCCTCAAATTACAATAATGACAAAGTGATAATATCTTTGAACTCATTTTGGTTTGGTTCTTTCACATGTTGTTCATCAACATTCTAATATCAAAATAAACACATGTAAATACTGCCTGATGATGCTGGTAAAAAACATCAATAGAGATTGAAGAATTAACTAAAATGGAAAAAAATTCTCTGGGGAAGGACCTACCCGGGACCTTTTGTTTTGAATTATGTAAAGGTGACCATTCCTTTCCTGCCTTTTTTCTCTGACTGGGCACTGCCTTCATCCATGCATACTACTACATTAATTAACTGCCTTTAGGAAGCTGACAGGAACACACCTTTCTGCTGGTCCAAAGTGATGGAGGCATTCTAAAAGCAGTTACGTTGAAATAGAAGAAAAAGGCACAAAGTCCTCATTTCTTTATATTTCACAAAAATTTGAAGACAAGACAAAGATAGTGAAGCATTTCTGGACCTAGCCAGCAAGCAAAAACTTGTTATTTTAAGTTGTTTACAAAATAAATCCATTTCAGGGACTGAAATTGCTCTGGTTGTTCATCGTGTCCCGGCCAGAGATTACGGATATCCTTAGGTTTGCTGGAGCGGCTGCGTACAGACGTACTAGCAAAAGGCAGAACTGATGCGCAGCGCGGGGCTCCGTGCGTCTGGTGACGGAGGCAAGCAGCCTCAGCCGGGTAACGCTCGTGCCCTCCATCGGGAGTCTGTGCCCTGCACCGAGAATCAAAAACTTGACTAGTAAAGCCTTTTCTCTCTCCAAGCTGCCGGGCACTGAAAGATCTCCCTCCTCCCTGCGCACGGCCAAAGGGCCGGTCAGTCGGGGAGGGTGGAGAGACGAATAGCGGGGTGCTCTGGAGGCAAGCAGGGGGTCCGGGTGTTCGGTCCTTGCAGGCGGCGCCTGTGAAAAGCTGCGTGCAGTGCGCAAGCCACAAGTTGTTACCGTCTGGTGCAGACACTGTGCTGTACACGGTGCAGCGCAGGGACCGGCTGGCGGCATGTTGACTGCAGAGCAGCAACGCAAGGAGAGGCTTATTTAAAAATACAGACACGTAAGCAAGGCAGAAACCCCACCTCCCCGTGATTGTCTGAGAAGGATCAAATGGGTGGAAATGCCACAGATAGACACACTCCTCCCAGCATAATTGTTACTATCACAGCTGTGGTGGAGAGAGGGGGAGGAGAGCGGATGATGCAAGGAGCTTGGCATGGTGCTCAGCAATCGCTAGACTGCACCCTTTCGTAAGAGGCGAGGAAGCGCTGGAATCCACCAGAGACAGCCCAGCTCTGCGCGCCGTCACCGGGTGTGCAGAGCTGGGACTGCAGAGCCACGGTGACACGCTGCATCTGCGGCTGCGGCTGCATCTGCTGTGCAACCCTCCGGACGCACTCAGCCTTCCCACCCTACCGCGCAAAGTTTATCCAGCAGCTATGCCATTTACTCCAACAGCACCGGTTCTTAGTCACTTATTTTCAGAGCTCATTACAAAGAGTAATTAAATGGTAAAACGTCCCTAGCCTTAACCCTATTGAGTAGATAAAGTGGATAATTAAGTATTGTTAGCTCCATTTTGCATCTATGGAAACGGGTGACAGAGGCTAGCGCAAGGTCACAGGGCAACTCTGAGTCAACTGAGGATTATAATACATCAGTTACTAACTCCTTCATCCAAAAATGCTGGGATATTGCATTGATTTTAAGGAATTATGCATCAAACTGCTATTCCTGTCTTATCACTGAGAAATCTAACACAGAGAAGCAGTGCATGATTTAACCAAATCAAGTCTTTGGGAGCTCGAAATGAGCACCGATATTTTGCATTTCATCTCTCAGGTGAGATAACCACCATCGCTTCTTTAAACGATCTCTGATGTAGCTAATTGTTCTCGTATGCATATCCTTGTACTAATGTATAACGGAGCAGTGAGATGTGACAAATCTGAGACCCGGCCCGTGGAACTTAATGTTTAAATGTTATTATTTGTAGCTGCCTAGGCACACCCACAAAACCCTGACGCTCGTTCTCCACGGGAGTTTCTCATTCCTGTTACCTGCAGCGGCAGCTCTGAGATGTCAGACAGCGTCTCCCGAGAGCACCGCCTTCCCCGAGGTGAGCGTGAGCCCGGGGACTTCCAACGGCTGTATCCTTCGGGCTATATATAGCTCTATCCCTGCAAACTATTATCTCACTTTTGGCCAGTCGACTTGCTTCATTCAAAAATGTTTATCTCGCCTGAACCGCCAGCCTAAAGGTGGAATGCTATTTTCAGACTATGAGAGAGGCCTAAAGAGAGCCGAATTTTTAAATACTTCCCTTTCCTCAATTTTTTTTAATGCCTTAGTACTTATGCAAGATACTACAAATTGAAGACCAGTATTTATTCAAAATAGGTGTATAAAACTGACAACTTTTCTCTACTTACATGTCTCAACCTGATTTCTAGGGAGTGGAAAAGACTTCTAACATTTAATTTTTGGCTTCGGTCCTACAGCAGACCAGTAAGGCTCAAGAAAAGACCACGTGCACTTCATGTAGGGACCTCCAGACAGTCACCAACGTGCACAACGACTCTGCTGACAAACATGGGATCATTTGAACTATCAGCTTCACGGAGCCATCGCGTCTCCCAAATTCTGATTGTCTTCCAAAGCTTTGTTAGGAAATGCATGATTATACTCACATAATCACAACAAACATTGAATTCCGTACTTCCATTTAAACCTGTGGAAAATCTGTGACAGATTTAAAGGGTGGGAAAAGTAGACCCTCTAAGTAATGTGTATGTAATAAAAAGCATCTTACAAAATGCACTGAAGTGAGAAAGCCTTTAAAGGACAATTGCCTTTATTAAATGTTGAAACAGTTTGAAAAACAGAGTTCAAAAACTGCCCTTATATCTAAAATTCTGGGTGAGGACTGAGCGGAGGATCATTTCTTGCCACGTAATTCAGGTGTAATCAGGTGAGATCCCCCTGTGCCACGATACCCAGGACCAGACACGGGCTAACATTCCCTAAATCGAGTTAATACTCAAAGGCAGTTCACAAGTTAAATGACTTGGGTAGTTTCTAGTATGGACAGACCCACCACTCACAGCGTGGCACACCGGAGACATCCAAAAGATTTAGACAGCTTTATTGCTTAAAAAAACCCTCAAACCAACCAACCAAAACAACTCAAAGACTCAAAAAAAATCAAGCTTTCTAGAGAAATTCAAGGCAGCTGGACCTGACATCGGGACCGGACTGGTGGTACAGCGATGCTCCCTCTCCCCATCGCACGGCTGCCGTTCCGCTTGGCTCCGAAGCGGTGTCACTGTTAATTGGATGCTGAGTGACGGATCTGGCCACCTGGCACTCTGTCTGGCTCCGAGCTGATGATCGACTCACTTGGCAGGCTAAGTGGGGAACTGGCCACCTGGCTAATACGAGGGCTACAGAATCTCTGACGAGCTGCTGCCAACCTGCTAAGGCGGTTTTTATTGTGGATGCTGACAGTAACTTCTCTCTTTTGCCATATTCATCTTTCTCATCGCAACTTGCGTGCTCACAAAGAAACACCCAACTCATGACCCCCTCCTCTCTTTACCTTCCTCTGACTGCTATGACGGATAGAGACAGACTCCTGCCTTAATTGCTAAATGAATGAGAACAAAATGAGCTTCTCGCCTTCTCCTCCAATTTCCTTAAATTATTCCAAGTTCCCTACCCCCACTTCATCCTGCCTTGCTTCTCACCATCATTCTCAACACTCCAGATTAGAATTTGTATTAGCTGATGAGTTTCACAACAATTTTTGAATGGTTTAGTTTGTTGCGTGTTTTTTAATTAGTAAAAATACTGATAAAAAATAGGAACAACAACAATCCAAAGAACTGGACAAGAATAATGTGAAATCAGATTCATGCCTGAAGGCTAGATTCTCCACTTGCCTTGCACCCTGTTTTATTATTAGCACTTGCAAAACCTTAGTGAGAAAGGCCACAATTTTGATTTGATTTTTTTACATTCATTTTGCATATATGTAAATTACTCCACAAGGAGCAAGGCAATGGAAAATGAAGAATGAAGTGCACAAAAATACATCAGTAAAGAATTCTAGAGTACTGTCAGCGTTAGTGAAACATCCTAAGTTATGCCATGAAAATGCATTTTATTACTTCAAAATCTTAAAGAAAAAAGTATCACAAGTACTGACATTTTCTGCCCAGTTTCAAATGTACTATGATGAGGTTCCGCAATGTTTTTAAGCTGGTCTTGGGATACAGTAGGTAGCTAATGTCAAGCTTTTACATCGATTAAAAATGATCTGAAAATACCGTAGTTTGTTAATTGCAATAATTGTACAAAAATTAGATCACTGATCGGAGTAGGACTACATTCACTCCTGGTGTGACTTCGTTAATTTAAACCAAAGATAGATTTGCAATCAAGGGCCTGCTCCAGCTGACTTCAGCAGGGGATGTTCCATAAGCTGAAAGAATTGGATCAGGCTGCCAAGAGGTAAGGTGGCCCAGGGGGTGGATCTTCCAGATTCTTAAACAGCCGAAGCTTAACTGAAGTTAATAGAAACATTTTGATTTATGCAAGTGGAGATTATGGAACTTGTTTTTCTCTTCTCATTGTATATATGCTACAAATACTGGAGGGAAGTATACCATAGTTCTAACATCGCAGTTTAAACCAACATAGCTTGGCACTGGTGCTGACAGTAGCGGCCACGTGCTTCTCCGTCCGCTCATTTCTAGGCTGATACAGCCTGTTCATTTGTCCCAGGCAAAGTTTTCATGCAGCCACATGATGAAACATGTCGTGACACTGATCCAGGTAAAAACTACGGTCACTTTTCACTCTGGTTATGTTTATCTTCAATTGTTCTCCCATCCATTCATCACACAAAGGGAGGGAACAGCACGGGGACAGAAAGAGAAGGCTGGGAACTGCAGAAGGGGGGATCACTTCTTTTAGCTGCAAGTGCTGCCTTAGAGCAGTTAGCATTTACTGTGAAGCCACAAGATAAATAGCTCACCTCTAACAACTGCAGCACCAAGGAAGTGTTCATAGGATTCGTTTAGCAGCAAAAAGATGTTATGAGCTGAAAATGTGCACTGAAAAATGGCAACGTGGTATTATATTGAAGTAGCAGATGTGGTTAATCCTGAAGAAGTCTCTTTATATGAAATAATTCTGTTCAATTTTCTGAATCTGCATGGTAAGTTCAGCTCAAGCTTTCAGCAATATTGTAAGCATGAACGTACGTATTTATACTGTATTATTTACACACACACAGTGTCTGTGTCTAATAATGTATTAATAGACACATATATTTGCATTAACAAGTTATTAGAAGTTTACACTTTGAGGTCCAAGATAAAAATATCAGAAAAGAAAGGAAAGGAAGGAAGGTGGTCAGGCAAATTCTCTAGTGATCTGTCACTCTGTTTCCCTTTTATTCCCCTCCTACCTGTTGTTTCAGAGTGTTGGTGCCCTGAGCAACACAACAATAGCTGAGACAAAATGTTCATGTTTTAATTCACCTCCAAAATTCGATTTGTGGAAGCTGTCTGTCAGAAGCAGACATTTAGACAAAGTGCTGGTACCTTTTTAGAAGCACAACAGCTATGCACTTCCATGTCTCTGAACTTTCCTGGAATTAGCCTACTTATCTTTTGTAGCCTTTTTTTTTTTGCCTTTTGATTTTTCTTTCCAATTTTCGTAATAGCCCTGTAATTATAGGAAGAGTATCTCTCTACAGTCTAAAGATGGAAGAAAGTATTTTAGATATTCATCAAGACAGGAATGAATGTTGAACTAATCAAGTTGCTGTCTTCACATTATTTTTTACCTTTTTTCAGCTGGACAAGTGATTTTCCTGCATTCATGCTGGAGAAGGTTTCAGGAAACTCTAACTGCTTTTTAGGAAGCCCTCATCAGCATGAGCACCATCTTTGCCTGTGAAAGCGTTTACTCTCCTTTACCTGGTGAGCCTTTACCAATAAAATTACTGCCAGTCTTGGTCAGAACTTACAGGTGAGTCAGGAACCAAAAGCTCACCAAAGCACAAACATCACCAGCCACTGAAAGAATCTCCTTGTCTTCCCGCAGAGCAGCATCGCTCCCCTTTGCAGTCACCATGCCAGATGCCTCTCGGGTCACACCAGTGCTCTCGTGGACACTGGGGACAAAGAGGCACTGGGGTACATGTGGCTCGCAGTGTGTGTGCCTGCTGACTTGTCTGCATTTCATCACCCTCCAGGTAGTGCTGGTGTCTGCTCCTGGCACCAGTGTCTCCTCGCTCCTGGACTATGGAGCCCTCACTGCTCATAGTTTACATTAGAGAGGCTCCTGCTTGTGTATTTGATCCCATTTCTCCATTCTGGCTTTACAGCCACGTGTGACTGCTCCCCTTTATGTCTCACAGCTCACCTAAACACTAGACAACTAATACTAAAAAAAAGACAAAAATCCAGTGATTTTAGCTGACTTCCAGTTTCAGGTGTCTAAATGTCGGGCTACCGGAGGCTCTCCTACGCTCTCTGACTCTGTATCAGAGCTTGAACTACCAAGTTATTAGGTAACAGCTCGCTGGCACAGAGCTCCTTCCAACGCGTTCAGCTGGCTCAGCTCTTTCGGATCTGAGAGTGCTTTCCATTTCTCTGACTGGCGATGCATCCCATCAGCAAGGACCCACATTATTTTCTAATCTTTAACTGGTAAAGGGCAGCTGAACGAGTACGGCTGTCATTTCCAAGTGTGACATTTAGCACTGCTGGCGTTTATTTTGCCCATCGTAGGTGTCAGCGGAATACTTGTTGCTGGTTGCTAACAGGCTTTGAAGACTTCCAGCTGTGGACAAGGATGATGGAAAATGTGGGGCAAGGGATTTATTACAAAAACCTCAGCATTTGGTGTTATCTTAGTGAAGTCTGTGGCCCTCTTTCTGTTATTTAGCCGTCACTGCTAATATCGATCCAAATCGGAGCTGAGTGCCAAGCCCCTGCAGCTTGCAAAAGCCAGGGAGTTGTTCCTCAGTACCGTACCAGTGTCCCTGCTGCTCTTCTTCAGCGCTCACAGCAAACATAGCAGTCACTGCTTGGTTCTGATGCTCACTGCGGTGACTGATTCGTAGCCTGTAAGCAACTAAATTTTAGTTCCCTGTAAAAGGTTGTTTTTCTTTAACTGGTCTGGCAGTCCAGGAATAGCTCTGTGTGCTCTAATACATACAGCATTGTAAGTAATAACAGATAATGCTATCAGGGTCTTTTCCTAGAATATAGGGATTAACTCACCTCATTAAAATGTACACATTCTGCACAGCATAATGCAGTACTACTTCAGGACAACTATTTAAGCTAGCCAAAAGATACTATGTTCTGCGAGAACTAGGATGATCCCTTGCTGTCTTACTTCCCTCTGTTCAGATTTTTAGAATCTTTTTAGATTAATACATAGATATCACAGCACTGAGCACCTTTAAAAACCTAAAATAGACTACATTAGCTTAAATTTCTAGGTAGTAAAGAAACTCGAGAGGAGAGAAACATAATTAACTTGGAGCACGGAAGGATTCCCTTGTGAGAAAAACACCCTGAACTAAAAAAGGTAGTTCGTACAATGTACCTAACAGTGAATGTACCAAATCTGGCAGGTTATACACTCTGCAGACTCATGTCTTAGGTTGAAGGTGGAAGGATTTTTCTTTTATTTTCTGCTGAACATTTGTTCTTATATATTTAAAACTTATTTGATTTCTTTGGATATTAAAATATAATCATCGCAATTTTCAGTGCTTGTTTTGTTTTTTTCTTGCAAATAAATGAAAATAAAAGCTGCGTTGCTGGAATTGCCTATAGGTATTTCTCTACGTTCAAAGAATTCTTCTAAAAGCTGTGCTAGCACATGGAGCCCAGTTCTGCTCACATGAAAATAAAAGGTGGAAGTATCCTGAGCATCAGCAGACAGAGAAGGTAGGAATGGAGAAAGCAGAAGTCTGTTCAAGAAGATCATGCCCTCCAAAAACCAAACCGTTTTTCCCAAATGCTTCCAGTTTTTTCCTCACAGGTTACTTTTTGTTTTCAACTTACTAAAGTAACTCTTAGCCGTTTCTGGGCTGCTTAATTTCTTTCTGCTTCTGCAACAGCCTCTGTGAGAAATGGCAATTACATATATATTTGCTCCAGAATTGAGCTCTTAGGTATTTATCTATCAGCTCAGTAAATGCCCGTTCTTACAGACGTGTAGGTGGCTACAGAAAGGTGAATTTTATGGAACTGACTGCTGATCTACTACAGATGAAAATTTTAAAGTCCAGACTCCCATGCTAGTTATTACTGTCTTACCATAATTCAATTTATTTTTAACAGCCCTACCTAACTTAATTATTCTGGCATAATATGTCAATCAGTTGCCCCCCCTCACACTGTTTGGGTTTTTTTAAAACTATGGTTACACTGCCAATTTAAAACAAAAGAAAGATATTTCTGTGTTACAGCTGGTTACATACCCTTGGCTTGATTAATTCTAAGTCCAAAGAAGTAAGAGTCCTAGGAAATATTGCTATGGGAAGAAACAGCAAACTCGAACTTCTTATTTATGCAATTCCCAGTCTCTTCCTGACTGGTCAGGAACTTTGGCTGGTTTACATCCTTCTGAACAAATCCTTAAAAGATGCAAATTGTTTGTTTGATTGTTTGTTTTTTAAAAGCTCCAGACTAGCTCTGTAAATACAACATTTCGGAAGACTACTGTAGATTAGATGTGTTATAGTTTATATCAATAAATCTTCTGCTTTATCAGTATGTCAGAAATCTTAGGAGATGCTTTGTATTGTCTTGTACCATAAAACGACACAAACGTTTTAATCTAGTATATCCTTCACAGAGCCCGCTTAATAATGAAAAAGCTGCCATACAAGATAAAGAAGTGAATACAGATAACACAGTGAAGCCTGAAAATGGGGACAGAGAAAACTCTCCAGGCCAAATGGAAATCTACTGGGATTCTGTAAATGAACCAAAGAGGAGTTCATTCCCATTGTTTTAAGAACTAGTAAATCAGTCTCAATTAGAAATGCGTCTCAATTCCAAATAAGAATTGTCATTATTTAGTAACACAATTTCAATGACAGTAGAGAGTCAGGGACAATTCATCCTTTCCAAAGCATTTTTAATTAAGTGTGCTTTCTAACCTGGCCAAAAAATGTCACATCCTGAAACATATCTTTTTCTAATGATATATATAACCATAATAAGGTCAGTGAGGGCACTAAATTACGTTTAGCACAAATGATAGTAGTATACTGAAGGCTGGAGAAAGCACTTCAGCCAGCAGAGTGTGAACGCACCTCAACTTGCTGCTGTAAACATTACAGACCAGTCAGATGATTAATTCTATCACAGCCACCTACAGCTTTAACAATGGTTTTGAAAGAGATATTCTCCAATACTTGTTAATATTATTTCTGTGGTGACATTTATTGAAGCATAAACAAACTTCATAAACATGAATTAATAATGCTGGCATTAAATGTTTTAAGAAGTATTCAAAAGAGGTTAAATGATTTGCCCAAAAGGAGTTCTTGAGAGAACAAAGCACAGGACAACATCACAGTATATCAGTGTTAATAATCTGTAACTTCCCCCAAAATGAACTGATGTTCTTCTTTGTACCGTTTTCCTCACTCTTCAGAATGATAGTTTCAGCTAGAAGGGATTACCTAGAGAGATACACGTATTCATGTACTACAGAATGAATCCTTTTTCTGCTTCTGTCATTTACTGTTTTCAATGCTGAACATCCACATGGGTAGCAGTGTAGCATCCCAAGAGTAACAGCAAGCACTCCACCCCACTCTGTCTTCTTTCTGTGTATTTGCTGTCTGACAAAAGTTTTAAATCTCGTATCTTTTCTTCCATTTACAATTTTCAGTACCTTTTCTAGAAAATACCTACTATGATGGGCAATGTCTCTAAGTAGTCCTTCTTCACAATCAATTTTAGATAACATAATATTAATTATAGCTGTTGTCCAGAGGA
Organism: Grus americana; assembly: GCF_028858705.1. Taxonomy (NCBI): domain Eukaryota; kingdom Metazoa; phylum Chordata; class Aves; order Gruiformes; family Gruidae; genus Grus; species Grus americana. The sequence goes on from NC_072870.1 coordinate 12,250,439, forward strand.
AAAACAGTGCTGAGAAAGCAAACTAAGGTTACTGTTTCTTTTTGAGATATGTTATGAAGAACAGCCAAATGCCACTGAAGTATTTCATTACTGGCTAGCATAATACTGAATCACAGCACAACTAACGAGTATAATTGCATTCAGAAAGTTTCATTTTAAGAATGTGTCAAACATATAATTTGATTAGGGCGTGTGAGTATCTGTGCATGGGTTGTTCATGGTACATTCTTACATATGTGAATCATAAGGCATTATGAGCCACCTACCTCCTGGTAATAGGGAACCTGCAATATTCCTTCCTATTAAAAAGAAACCTGGACCATCTTTTTAAAAGTTGACAGCTGTCTCAGCACACATCTATTTCAACTCCTAAGCTTCTAGTTAGACCAATAACATTCATGATGTTACTGAGAAACAATAGTTATGAATTTTCTAATCTAAAAGGGAATTTGAATTTTCTGGTAATAATATTCTAAAGTTTAAAAAATGAAGCATCAGTATGGTATTTACAGTTCTGAATAGCTCTATTTTTTAAAAAATGCTGCCAATTTTAATGGGGGGAATAGATTGTCGGTTTATTAAATTTTGGAACAGGTTTATTAGTTAAATAGATTGTACGTTAGGAAAAAAGCATTCATTTTGCCTGTAAGAGGTTAGTGTTTCTGTTCAGGGTTGTAATTTTGTTTAGAAGACATGCAAGATTAAAAATCATCTTTCAAGCAGCTACTGACCAGACTTCCTGCATACCTTAGTCTGCATGTTACAAATCTCCTCTGTTAGCTCGGTAAGAACTTCAGCTGCAAAGTCCATCATCCTTCTGGAGAGGCAGCTCCCCAGTCTTCAAGCCAGCTCAGCTTGCTGTGGCACCTGAAAAGAACAGTAAGACGTTATGTCAACAAGACATGCGATGATTTCAAAGTCATCAACTGTTGATAAACTTCCTTTAGAACAGCCACAAGTTGCAGTTCCTACATAGCTTTTTCCATTGCCCACATCTGTAATGGAAATCACCTTATGAATTACATCTTTCTCTAATTTTCATGGATCAACTAAATCAAGATATTTGTACCATTAAAGCTGTGTTTAGAATGCTGCAGCATCCTTGGGGCAGAGGCCATATTCCCCTGTTGTTTTACAATATCTTGAGCAACAGATTTCTGCTGTAAAAGCAGAACTTTAAAGAGCTTCTGGTGATTCTGCAATAACTAACACGTATCGCAGAAAATGATTTAGAGGAAAGAAACTCTCAACTTAGAAGCAAATTCTAGATTTCTATGTGTTATATATAAACAATAAAATTATAAAAGCATGAAAAATAACACGAGAACATCCTTTAATATTAGGTTGAGTGCAATGAAACTACCCTTTGCTGTATGATGATTATATAAAATGCAAACAATGTCATTTAGCATTGCCCGCAGTGCTTTATTATTTCACGTGAAAAGGAATATAGTGAAAGGAATTCAGAAGGGGGGTGGATAGTGTCAGCAGTAACAACATACACGATTACACATTACTATAATTAGCAATGGAATTTAAAGAATTAAAAAAGCAACATATTTGCTTTGGTTTTAACTATGCTTTTGACTCAGCAGCAATTCCATTGATCTACTTGGCAGAAAAGTTTCTCTCAGTCTTTTTTAAAATATAAATGCATTAGAAGGAGAAATGCTGTGACCAAAGGTAAATACTTCAAAATAAAAAGGGCCTTAAAAAACCCTCCAGAAGGCAGTTTAAGCCAAATCTGGGATAACTATGGATTAAGAATACTTCAATGTTAGTTTGTGCTCCCCTCCTTTAATACTACTATCTCGCACTAATATGCTTTGGACTATTTTCCCCAAGCCTTATACTGACCAACCCTTATGGTATAGCTGCTTTTTTTACTTTGATACACAAATTTGTGAAGCAACCTTACATTGCGACTTCTAACACCACGTATATGTTCTTTTATTCCATTCTGAAGTGTGATTTCTAAAGGTTATAGTTGTGAATGAAAAAGTGATGCTGAGGTACAACAAAGGCTTCCAGTACATCAGATGTTGCTTAATTGCCATCTCAATATGCTTAGAAACATATCTGTATGATTGATGAATGATTTATCTGATCAAAACTATCTCCATGTGCATTTGCAGCAGTTTTCAATGCAAATCAGGCACTTATGCACAGAAATTATTCTCGTTAGCTACAGGAGTCTATGATGACCTAATCTGCATGTTCAGCTGTAGTACACCTCTAAATTAGCATGAAAACTGTGCATCTTTTGCATGCAAAAGTGCATGCCCAATTAAATTGAAAGGCGGATTTTTTATTATCTCTGCATTGCTTTACTATACTTGTAATTGGGATGTACATGTTACTGGCATCCGCTTTAATTCATAAAAACATTTTGAAGATATAAGGAAATATTTGCTGAAAATATTAAAGTTTTAAAAATAAGTATATTCATCCTTTGAAAAAGTGTAATTCTCATATAAATTTGGGAACAGAAAACATCTTCTTGTACAGGAATAAATACCTGCAGTTAATGCTCTTGTGTTAAAAACTTGGCAAAGGTTATTATATGCAATACTTGTCTTCACAGCATCACAAAAAAGCATACTTTTAATATCTCACTGTATGGGGACAGAGGAGGTTGAACGTGAGGCACAGCAGACACTGATTATACCCCCACTAAAACGCAAAATAGCCAGCAGATAAATTGTGACTTCCTAAGTGAGCCAGGCTTACAGCTATCAGATAAAGCTGTACTTCAAAGGTGAACAATAAAGTTTATGTAAGGTCCTCTGTCAGCGTACAGCCAGTAAAACCAAAACTGATAAGCTGATGAAATGCTACTTGTACCTGGACTTTCATCTTTTGGCTCTAGGAAAAGTAGTTGCTGGACTAACATGTGAGTTTAAAGAAGGAACCATGTGAAAATAACATCCATAGAAATACGGACTATTGAATCAAGGTATAGAAAGACAACATCGTGCATAAACTCTTCATAACCTATGTGTGATGACCAGTTAAACTGAGAAGCAAAATGGAATAAATATAGGCATGTGAACTTCCAGTGGTAAAAATGGGAGACTTGCTGAAAATTTAATTTTCACTTTCTTTCTAATAAATTTGAAAAGGGGTTCACTTCAGTAAAAAATTCTACTGTGAAGGGTGAAGACTTTGCACAAGGCCAAGGTTCTCAATACTGAAACACATTAGAGACCAGATTTGTTTATCTTCTTTTTAATGCTATTAAGAAGGTCGGGTAGAGAGGGATACAGTTACAGATTGCCCTCTTCCATATGTTGATAATATATAGGAAAGGCCACAGGAGTACTGGAAGGAGGATTTCTAAAATCTGAAGATACATTAAAAATTAATCTGAATGCTTTTTATGCTATGCTTTGAATGGGAACACAGCATCTTCCCACACATAGGTATCTTCTCTCTGTTTTGGTTTTTCAATATCTTTAAGTTAAACCCCAAGTGATGTTAAAATTAAAAAAAGCACAAACCCACAATGGCAGAAATGTTTGCATGTAATTCCATCCATAAAAACAATGAAGTGGATGATTTTGCAGTTCTAGAGCCAAGTCTTGCTTGAGCCACAGAGAAGCCACTATTTACCAGTGAACAAAAAGATGAGAAAATTCTCACTTCTTGTGATTTATTCCAATGACAGGGTTAATGACATAGGTAGACATGCCCATTGACTCATTAAATTGAACGGCAAGACACAGCTAGAAGTTAATTTTCCTTTGGTATGTGCTTAGGCACCTAGTTACGACAGTATTTGTGTCACCAGAATTTATTCCCAACCTAAAACTGAGTCGATCTTTCCAATCAAATCTGTGGAGGCATTTTCATGCAACTTTTTATCTTTCAAAGCTCTGTAGCTGTAACAGCTCGTATTTTTTGTAGGTCAGGCACCATGATGGACTTGCAACATGTAAATTAGTTGATTACAGTGGTACAGTCGCTACGGATGTTTTGCTACACAAATATCTACACACATAGAATATTAATGACAATTTTCATTCATAGGCAACATATGAATTATCAATGAATGACGTTTTCAGAGTTTAGCAGAAACCTTTTAGCAAGGTTTGATCTGACGTTTTGAAATACGTAATCTCCAGTGTGGTAGATATAGCTGTGTATGCCGCCCCATATGGTAGAAGCTACCCTGAAGAAGCCTGCCTCGCTCTGAACCATGGCTGTGCAAGTTGTAAACATTTACTTTAGGAATATCCTGAAGAAAAATTTGAAGATGGAATCAGGAGCTATGCAGTTTGGATCTGCACATCCCCGCTGAGGTGCAGGGTATGTGTTTTCTATTATCAAGGTACACTGTGGCAATTGAGGAAGCTATCAAGAAAAATGGGCTCTCAGGCTCCTCATAGTTTAGCTGTGCTGGGAGCTGGGATTTTTCTTCCATCCCGGTATCGAGCAATGGTATTACAGGGAAGGCCAGCTGTAAAAGGAGAATCAAATATCTGTGTCATGAAAGTGCTGGGAAAATTCATTGATCTCTGTGAAATGGATTTAATTGCCTCTTAATTATCACTTGAGTATGCACCCCAAAATACTTGGTATGTTAGAATTTTGAGAACATCAAAGCAGTTTTGCCTGCTTTGCAAACAAACTGAACTAAAAGCCAAGGTAATTTTACCATTTTAAAGTCTCACCCTACACTTCAGTCCCTGTTTCTGCAGATATCCTGCTCGCTGGTTGCAGGTAACATAATGGGCACTTCTAGAGAACTCCAGACCGGCCGCTGGGAAGGCTGCGGAGCGCAGCCTCCAGGACACCCTGGTCAGGCACCAGACACAGCGAGATGACTGGGAGCAGCAAGCACCAACTGACCAAGGGCAGACTGTGCTTACTGTACTGCCTGATACTCTGCAGTGCGACGACCGGCTCTAAGGACAAGGGGACAGCTGTGGATGTTGTTTGCTTTGACTTCAGCAAGGCTTTCACATGGTCTCCCAGTAGCGTTGTAGCCAAACTGATGAGATATGGACTAGACAGGTAGACTGTAAGGGTGGGGGAAAAATGGCCAAACCGTCAGGCTCAAAGGCTTGCGATCAGCAGTTCAAAGCACAGGGACTTCAGGATGTAAGCTACATGCCAGCAATGTAACCGGGAACGTGTTCATGGGTAACTAACCTGAACGTGAAAAAGGCTGATATCCGTTACATACAGTAGGAGTGGAAGGCTCTAAGCCACTTCCAGGTCTGTCCTTTTATAATCAGCACATTAAAAAACAAACGAGCCAATGACTGTGTGACTCTTAAAAGATAAGAAAATTTACTTAATGCGCTTAAAAATTAAAAGTAAGTTCATTGCCAGAGAACAATGTAAGAGGCTAAAATTGACCAATGGCTAATAGCTGCTAGGATTTAGAATGTGGGGAGTAATAAGCTTCAGTTGGACACGTTGATTTTCTATATCCCTGAGTGGCATAGCATCGTGCAGATTTGCAATTTTGATCCACTGCCTTTCTCCTGTTGACGTGTCTATGAAATACCACTGACATATGCCTCACGTGGGAACTGTCATCTCTGCCACGGGAGGAAAGTGCTATTGCCAGTGGTCAGCACAGAAATTTAGAAATACTGGGAGGAAAAAACCCTGGACGGACAGAGCCAATCCTCTTTTCTGGGAAGTATCTGAACACTTCCTTGAAATGTTGGTATGGGACACTGACACAAGCTGCTCTGTTTTGATCGCTTTTCATTAACAAAAGGATCAGACTCACATTGCATTATTTCCTCACTGGAAATTTGGCCTGCTGACTTATCCAACTGTTTATCTCATCATTAATTATATTAGTTAGTATATTGAAACTGAATTACTCTATACTTTGAGCCCATTTTGAATGTCACCAGTGCATTTGGAAATGTCTGTGATGTCATCATCTCTAGGTGTAAACTATAAGAATTTTTCAAGGCTTAAATGGATCTAAAACTTGTAATCTAGCCAATTAAAAAATAAGTTAAATGCAGGTTCATGCTCAATATTTGTCCTGGATGCATCTGCAGTTTTGCATTGTGTATTGGGTTTAAATAGCCCTCTCTTGCGTACTGCTACATAAAATAACATAAACAAAAGAGGAAGTGACTGACCAGAAGCCATAGCACAACAGTGAGGCTGGCAGAAAGCACTGTCAAGGGTCCTCAGTACATAAAGGGAGAGTCATTACATAAATTTTATATATTAGTAATCTCCATTGCTACCTGCAATAAAAACAGATAAAACCATACAGCTTTTGATTATGAAATTGTCAATGTCCCTTGAAGTTCCTTCAAGTTTTTGCTATGCAGATAATTTTACACGTGGAATGACTTATTCCCTCAAATCAGCATTTCAGACAACTTTATGGCCCACGTTAAATGTTGTATTATGCCGTTATGCTGCCAACATTAGAGGTGACTTTGGTCACCGGTCTTTGATAGTGACACATGTAACTGTTTCCTGTAACAGCAGGACTTTGTTTTGCATCTGGATTTACTGCAATTAAGCAGTTCCAGTGGTTGGGTCCACTGCCAGCTCATCTCGGTCATTTACCAAAGAGAGCATTTTGCAAAGCACCTGGGTAAGGACTGCTGTCACCCATACTCAGACAAACCACTGAAGACCGTAAGGACTATAACATCAAAAACCGATGGGAGAATTTTGCCTCTGATGTACTCGGCTGCTTGACTCTGTCCAATGGCAACTGAGGGAGGCGGCAGCCCGTTTCTCCAGGACTCTGTACTCTCTTCTGTCAGTCACTCGTGAGCACGTGGATTCAATTATCAGTGGTCTATGCCTCGGTTTATCATTAGCAACACTGATATAGTAAACGAAGGATATTTTGAGATTTAAATAAGTGGGGTTTGTCAAAGATTATGAAAAGATTCTACTCTAAGCGTAAAGCATGTTTTTTTCGTACTGACACTGTGAACGCACACTAGCAAGATGCACGGGGACACGCCAAGTTTCTGGATCTCCAGTCCTATGGAGATAACGGTCACAAATGATATGCATGCTTCTTTCAAATCTGGTAACTCCAGGTCTGCGGGACAAGGTTACTCACTAAAAATAGCGCTGTCTCAGAGCAGATTCCATGCAAGCCAGAACATGCCATAGCAGTGTACCTGTGCAGCGAGACCAAACGTAACAGCTCGCAGAAAGGAGCTGTGTAACTCCACGTTAAGAATTTTCTTGGCAGTTGCACCAGTTTGGTTTGAACAAAGCCAGCATCGGCTCCTCCACCGTTACCTGGAGTGGAGCGCAGTGCCGCGCTGCACCGCAGGGCCCCACCTCACTGTCCTCTCCATCGCTTCGCAGCACACTGAGGCAGACATTGCGTTTCATGTCATGCACTAGTGATGCGGACAGCCGGAGAAGTGTTCCCCAAGCTACACTGTACAGATAAATGGAAATTATATATATATTTATTCTGCCTTTTCTTTCTCTTCCAGCACCTCCAGTAGCATTAGTCTCTTCACTGGTATTTGCAGCTTTTTTTTGCCATTCACAGCCATCGCTAACGCAGCTTTAACACTAATTAAGACGCTGACGAAGAAAAGAAAGGCAGTGCCAGTGGCGGGGGCTGTGTGTGTGACAGGGCAGCAGGCTGCCACAGCAGCCGGAGCGTGAGGCGCACAGGCGCCTTGGGAAGGGGCACTTACAAGCAGCTCCCACGCCTGGTGCCAGAGGGGACCCGAGGGACGCCCGGGGGACGCCCGAGGCCCGGTGCCCGGTGCCGGGGCCTGACCGGCGGCAGGCCGTGCCCGCAGGCCGCAGCGGGTCGCGCGCGCGGGGCATGCCGGGAGGCGGGCGGCGCGGGGCATGCCGGGACACGCGCCCTGCGCCTCAGCCGCCCAAGATGGTGGCCGGGCGGCTGTCCCCGCCCCCGCCGCGCACATGCGCAGTACCGCGGCGGGCCGCGCCGCTCCCTCCCTCCCTCCTGGCGGCCGGGGCGCCACTGACAGACCGCGGAGCGGAGCGGCGCGAGCGGCGCGAGCCTCCGGGACCCCCCCGGAGCCCCTCACCTCCCCCTCCTCCGCGCCCCGCCGCACCGGTGAATGGGAGAGGCGGGCGGCGCCGGCCCCACGGAGCAGAGCGAAGCGGCGGCGCTGGCGGCGGCTCGGGTAAGACCGGGGCCGCGCCTCCCCTCCCTGCCTGCCTGCCTCCCCTCCCCCGGTCGCCGTCGCCCCCCGCGGGAGGCTGTCCGGACTGGTGGCGGGGCCCGGCGGGCCGTGTGGCCGGCGCGGCTCGGCTCTCCCCCCTCCCCTCCTCTGCTCTCCTGCTCCCCGCCCTCCGCTCCCTCTCCTGCCCCCTCCCTCCTTCTCTCCAGCTCGCTCTCAAAATGGCGGCCGCGCCCGTTGGTGAGGAGGGAGCCGGGGAGGAGGCGGGGGAGGCAGGGCGGCGGGGCGGGAGGGAGGGAGGCGAGGCGGGGGACGGTCCCCGCGCCCCGGCGGGGTGGGGTGGGGGCCGCCGGGCGCGGTTCCCTCCCCTCTCCCCTGGCCCTTCCCGGGCTTCAGCGCCGTCCTCGCTGCCGGTGACTTAGCAGGAAAACAGGGCGCGGGGGAGGAGTGGGCCAGACAAGGGAGCGGGTGGGGTGAGGGGGAGAGGAGCCCCTGCGGTGGGCTCCGGCTCTCCCGGCCTTCGTGTCCTGCCCCCCTTTAGGCCGCTTCATTTCTTCTGGTGACTTAGCAAGATGCCGGGGAGGAGGCGACGGGCCAGAGGCGAATAATGATGAAAAAACAGTCTGGGGCGAGGAGCCCGGTGCATGTGTGCCGGAGAGGATGCCGAGCATCCCTTCCCCGAATCCCTCCTGGAGGGTTTTCTCCGTTCTCCTCTCCCCCCGTCCTCTCCGAGGGCAAGGCAGGCGTTTGTCAGGAGATGGCCCAGATCTCCAGAGTCGGCCGCAGCACGGAAAACAAAATGAGAATTGATAATACGGGGGAAAGGACTAGGTGTTATTTTAAGAATTTGTTTCACATCCACCCTGTTTTCCTGCAGTGATCTAGCAGGGAAAGCATTGATAGGAGGTGGCTCAGACCTTCAGAACCAGCTGCAGTAAAAACGGGGGAGGGAGGTCTAATCTCTCCTTCTTGGGGTCATATCGCTGCCTGGTTGTCTACAGTCGCACAGACTTTCCTTGAAAACCGTTTAATAACAACCGAGTGTGCTAAAATGCTCTAGTTATTGCTGTTCTTGAGTTTTTGTTTCTGCAGGAGGCTATATGCAGGCAGGGCTTTTGATGGAAGTTGGGGGGTGGGAGTGGTGCCTCCCTTAAAAAGTTTAGGTTTTACTCAGTTCTGTGGGTGTGAGATTTTTTTTTAAGGTGGATGCAATTAAACTTGACCTTTAATACCAATAATAATGTGACACCTTCCCTTTCTTTGCCGTAGTATCACTGGTAAAATTTCTTTGCTGATAGTGCTGCAGCAGAGGGCTTGGTTGTTGCAGGTCAAGTCAATTCATAATGAATTACCTAACCAGGGGATGGTGGAAGGTTAATCTAAGCTATATTAAAAATCTTATATTTACAGTAAAATAGTGTTTATTAATGTTTGGGCATATTGACCTGGCTGAATGATGTATTTATGTGGAGATTCTTTTAAGTGTATATTTCTCTGACGGTATTGTTTATATAGTATTAGGGATGGGGGTTAAAGAACCTATGTTTAGAGGTAATCGTTTTGTAAATGATTGTGCAGCATTCGGCTGGTTTTCGGAAGAGGGAGGGTCTGCTATCAAAATGTTATTTGCCCTTAGAGCAATTTTGTTAAATAGGAGAATTATGTCAGGCTACTAAACAAAGAAAATATTTTTAAACAGAAAGATTTATTGCAAATTTCTCATTTGTTCTCAGGGATCTCATTTTTGTGTGTTTCTTTTGATATTACCATGTTTATGGATGCTGTGTGCAGCCATTGAGCAGAGAAGAGACTGGGTGGAGTAAGGAGGCAAAGCTGCGAAATGGCTAGATTACCCTTTCATAGCTTCTTTTTTTTTTTTTTCCCTCCTTTGCTTGCGTTTTGCTGGGGTGGAGGAATACTAATTGCCGTAACAATGAAGTCTCTTCTTTAGGGAAGAATCTAATGGTGCAGGAACCTTCTGAAATGAAACAAATCTCGCATTCTGTTTTGAGGCTTATTTTTCTGCAGGGTGAATCTTGATTTGTCTGACAGTGAGAAGTGACCAGTCACTGTTGCAAAGCCAGATTTTTTTTGTGTGTGTCTGATAGCCATTTCCATTTATCGACTTAGATATTCACTTGTTGAATTTTTTATTTGCACTTTAGATAAGAATTACAATTTTTGTGTGGGTGTTTTACACACAAGATTCTCTGAAATAGAAAGAACCCCCCGTATTGTTACTTAGTGCTATTATTTGTTCATATAACTTCTTGGTTAGAGTGGCTTATGGGTGGACACACGAAAAGACAATCCCTACATTCTCTGATGCCCACAGTAGAGTAACTCCTATTAGTATATGGACTTAATTGCATTATCCTTCCTCATGTGCTGAGTTCATGTAAAATAACATCTCAAGATTTTGGAAGCCCTTTTGAACAATATGGCTCTGTAAGAGCATTGCTGTACCACTTGGGTACTGCTGCATCATGGGGGTAATACTGATGCTCGGACTTAAAAGTTGTGTAGGAAAGACGTTAGAACAAAGGATTTGGGGAATACAATAGGGCTCAGATGAAGCACCTAGGAGGGGCTGCTTATAGAAGTCCTCTCCTATTCCAGATGTGGCTCATGGCATTCCCACCTGAATTCAGTGTTGATCAGAGGAAGTAGAACCCTGAACACGAATGATTCTGAAGCAGGTTTAGGTTTTTCTTTTTTCTTGGGTCTGTCTCATTTCTGGAGTCCAGTTTTTGATGGTAGATGGCCACAGATGAGACTGTGTTTGGTTTTAATTTGTCAAAAATTAAATAGTAGTGGCTTTTTTATAAGATGTAGTTCATTCACTTAGAGTAGATGTTACAGGATTCAATGGATGTGTTCACTAAATGCCTGTGTCTGAAAATGAATCCAGGCTAAGAGCAGTGAAGAATCGAATAAAACACTTGCCTCCTTGTAACGTTGGTTGATTTTTGTCCTTGAAATGATGGTAGTTACTTTCTGTACAGGAGTAACTTGTTCATTTCTGCTCCAGAAAAGAAAAAAGCATTAATACTTAGCTTTATGACTGTATGCAAGGTCTGTCTTGCCTGTATTGCTGACTCTTCTGCCTATACTGTTTCCTATGCTTCACCCAGCCTTGAGTGCTCAGTTCGTATTCTTTGTCTGCTCTCAACTTTTTTGTCTATCCAACTTGCTATCGATGGGACAGCTATTGAATTAACATCTGTTGACGGTCTTGCCCACCACTCCAACCTTGTCTTTCTTCAAGAACTCTATAACCAACTTCCATCAGTGCTAATTAGAATGTGTTTGTACCCTCTTGTAAAATAGGCAAACAATAGCTGGAACCCCCCTGCCTGTCTATAGCTCAGAAATATACTGTGTATGTTTGTTACAGTTTTTTTACAACCCTCTGTAGCTGCTTCTGGTATTGATGAACTACAGTAGTTGGAATTACTGTAGTACGAAGGGGAGCAGCTTTTGAACAGTTTTGTTTCGAGCAGCTTTCCCCTACTTTTGTCAACTTCAGACACATTTTCTAAACTAAAGGCAAAGACTGTGGGATGGCTGCTGAAATGTCTGTGAAGTGAACACTGAAATACTTGTCAGCCTGAAAATAAGAACTGCTTAGGCCTAAATTTAGGAAATCAAGAGGACAATAAAAGTCAGTAACTATTATTAATAAATAATAATTTCAGATTTTCTATAGGGTGTGAGGGAGTTTCCAGCCTATAACATGTAATTTGTGATGGCAATTGAAGATGCTTCCCAAGTATCAGAGCCATGTGTGTTAATCAAAATGGTTCTGGGTTTCCTCTCTGAGGTTTATTACAGAGAAGTAGTAAGTTATGTACTGCCTATACATGCAGATCTGTTAATGAAGTCACAACAGGTCTCCTTTCTCCTTTTTAAAAGGCCTTAAATATCACTGGCAGAACAACCTGTCTACTAAAAACCTATTCAGTTGATGAAGTCTTGCCTGGGTTGAATGGCTTTCTGGGGAGCTACTTTATTACCTGACACCAGGGGAATGGGGCTCCTAATGTGGCTTTTGGGTGTTGTGAGCATAGGTGTTTATTAATGGGTGATGTTGCTTTGTCTTTTGATCTGCCTGACAGAGTAGGTTACACCTCAATTTAAGTTTTTTAAAATACGCATTTACACTAAGACATAACCCTGACCTGTTTAAAACTAGTTTTCAAGTACATAAAATAATTTCTTCAGAATCCTTACTATAAATGCTGTCAAAGTTAGCAGGAGTGCACACATACATGGTCATCTTCTGCATGGAAGGCTTGTGCCATTACTGGAAATGCAGCGGTGTGATTTGAGCTGTAGCTGTTTTATGCCAGCTTCATTGCGGTGTCCTTAGCTTAGGTTGAGTTAAATGTCTGTTTTTCTTGTATGACAGTTATTTTGGAACAATGCTTTTCCTCATTCCTACTGTCTTTTGAGACCTACTGATGAGTATTGCATATTAGAAACATTTGAAAGAACCATGATTTTTATGTGATGAATAATTTAATTCTAGTTTTAACCTGATGAACTTGCTAGGTACTGCAGGTTAGCCCCAACAAGTATGCATATCTAACTTTTATATATATATAAAAGTTGCTTAAAGAAAGGCGTTTTCTTCTTCATATTCACTGAGGCAGGACTTGAATGAGGCAATGTGTGTCTCATTCAGTGTGTTTAAAGGTGGTTTTTTGTTGGTTTTTTTACCTCATGCTCTCTCTTTAGGGGATTAGATAGGTGTGACTTAGGCTATCTTGCTTTTAGTTCACTGTCATGGAAGCCACCTATCCTATTACTTCATACTGCCATGTACTGTTAAGGAAATTTCAAAGAAACATGTTACCTACAAAAGGAGTGTATACTGTGATTTGTTTCATCAGTACTATGAACATACAGTCCTCTTCACAGCAAATCATGTCTGCACAGCATTGTCATACTAAGCAGTATCAAATGCACTGATACATGCATAACTATATTTAAAAAAAAATCAACATTATGAATTCAAAGTACTTGTTAGTTAATATATTTAGAAGTACGTTTGCCATTTCCTCCTTATTGGTACTGCTTCTGAGAGAGCCCAGCAGTTTGACCTGACTGCTTATGGACTTTTGGATAAGGATTGTGACTAAATAAATGTAATAAATACATCTTTGTGGTTGTGATTCCGTTGATTCTGGAAGACTTAAATGATGTCTTTAACCAGTAACTAGTTGCTGCAGTCCTGAAAAAGTATTTCCAGTTACGGGACAATCCATTGTGGTTGAGGTTTATAGGTGGTGCTGCAGCAAATGTCTGTCCTGTAATTTTCTCAGGTCTGTTGTTAAATAGGTCCCTGTTGAGTGAGTTCGTAGATACACTCTTCTGGAGCACCTCTTGTTCTCCAGTGCTCGTGAGTCAGCTGGCATACTTCCTTTGAGGTAGGGTAAAGGTAACAGGTTTATGGCATGATGCCGTGCTAGTTTACATCTGAGATAGCACAGCGGCCTTCGTGACTGGGATTATTTGTACCTTCTCTCTTGTATCAATGTTAATTGTTCCTATTGTGCTCCACAAATCTGAAGTTCTTTTGATTGAATTAGACAAGTGTACATACCTGTCGTCCCGCGCCCCCCCCCCAGTTACCTCTGCCTTGTTTTTCTGCATGGAGGTAGGCTAATGCTAAAGCAAAGGTGTTAAGTTTATCCTTCTTTAAGACTAGAGGAAAATCAGTTGGAAACATCTAGCCTGTTTACCTGTAGATAACGACTGTTTCTTCCATGAAGAAAGTCCATGCCAGCAGTTTGTCTTGTGCTTGATTCACCTGTTTTTTGGGGTGAAGAAAAAGATTGGATAAACAAAATTGTTTATTTATCCAATGTTAGTGTCTTTACAATCTATTAAGAGGATGATGTCATTAATGTGAGTATGTATATGTATTTCGAAACAGATGGTGTCTATTAAATCAGCAATGATAGAAGTTTTTTGTTCTCACTCAGCTGGATTTGTAGGCAGCAAGCACAAACTAGATTGGGGGAAGTTTAACGGAGGAGCTCTGACCCTAGTATTCATCTGCAGCAAACAGTGAGGATGGGGTTAAAGTTCTAACATCATGCATGCCATTTTTGTAATAAGATCTTCTGAATAGCTAACGCTATTCCAACAAACTTGGAATTTCTTTGTCATGTTTTTGTCACACTAATAAGAATGGGATGAGTACTAATGATAGATGATTTCCAGTACCACAGCATATCACAATCACAAATTTCTACATCAACAAAATGAGAACTGAGATGGTTGTGAATATTGTGGTCTGCTGCCTAGTGTCTGCTCTCTCTTGGCCCTGTTTTGTACTATCTGACATTGCTTCCGCATGGAAGGTGTTTTCCATTTCAGTGGGAAAAGAAGTAATTCTGTGTTTGTCTTCTGCTCTCTTGGCTTAGATGAGGGACCTTCCTCCAGGGAGAGCAGGTTCTCTCTTTAGCAGGAGAGTTACTGCATGTGCTAATAGATAGGAGATGTAGGGATTCTGAGAAGGGATGCTGGTAAAGTTGGGAAGAGAAAGGCAGGTATTTCTTAGGGACTGGTTCCCACAACTTCAGCTCTGCTTAGACAGTAGTGTCCTAGGTGAAGATGGGTCATAAGAAAGATGAGACACCTTCTACAAGAACCCTGATTTCATTACTTTTGGTACCAGTGTCATGAAAGATTAAAATATGTTCCCTGTAATAGGATAAGATACATGTGTGACAATTACAATATTCCTTTTTTCTTTTTTTTTTTTTCTCTCCTCTTTACTTGCTGAGAGAAGCCATTTTTGGTCAACAAGCTTTGAAAATGGCTAAAGGACTAACAGCGTTCTCATGATTTGAAGAGTAGAAGTTCAGTCTGAATTTTCGTTTGGTTTTCTTTGTGGTTTTGACCTTGTCCTGTTTCTAAAGTTTTAACATATGTGTTCCTTCAAGTTTCCTTCCAAATGTTTTTCATATACAAATTTAATCAATTCACTATCATTTTTGCTAACATCATATTTCAAATATAACAGGCAGCTTAATAATTGAAATATTTAAATTTGGATATAGTCTTGTGACCTGTTTGAGAGTTGCAAGTCTACGACTCAATTCTTCAAGCCAGAAAAGGATGGGGGGAAGAACTGAAAAGAACAAAGTTCAAATCCAGTGCATGACTGCTGACCAACTGTAAGAAACTAGTCTGAGTACATGCTCTCTTCTCTTGGTGGCAAAGAGCAAGTAGCTTAAATACTGTGCTCTAGAATTGCTGTTACAAAATGTGTATGTATTGTTTGACCTAGCAAAAATGATTTTGACAGAGATCTTTTGCTGAAGTCATCCAGATAAATCATGATGTGCATTGTGCATTTCTCTGAACAAGTTTAGAGTAGCAGCTTGTAATACTTAAGCCCACTGTAATGTTAGCCCTCCTCCGCCCCCCAATGTCACTAACCCACATCTGACCAAAAAGTCATTCAGGTTTCTGGTGAAGTTCAGTGAAAACCCAGTGGAGGTTAATATGAATTTTAAACTAATTTTGTGAAATAATTCCTTGCTATCATATCACTATCACAACATACTAAACAATGGCATGAAGAGTTTTATGCCCAAAACTTTAACCTGCATTTTTGCACAGAACTGAACAGGCAGGCTAGAAGTAGAACGTTTTCACTTGTTTTCTGCCAAAGTCTACGTGTAGACTACAAACATGAGCTCTGACCTGGAAGAAGCTTAAAAGCACTAAAATCATACATAGTGACTATGTGCTTGTGATGTTTCTCCTGACAGTTAAGTGTATCATGCTTCTATCAGAATTGCAAAACTGAAGTGATAGAGGGAGGATAAATACCAAGACTGAATTAATTTAAAGACTTCTTTTCCCAAAAAATATTTTTCTAGCAAATTTGGCCCAAATGTATTAGTGTTGGTGCCTGGGAAGGTGACAAGACCAAAATGTCTGTTGTTGTTTTACAGTCCTAAAGGTAGGTAGTGACTGCCCGTGATGTGTTCAGTAGTGATTATAACTTGAGATAATATGGAAAAGTAGATGGGCACATAAGTTTATTTCAAAATGCACATCTCTAATTAGGACAGAAATGCATTCATTAAGGAACTTGTAGTTAGATGTAGAGTTAGACGTAGAAGAGTAGTTAACTTGCTCCTGTTTTGTAGCATTTTGATGACATTTCTTAGCTTTATTTTTTGGATATAATTACAACCTGCATTCCAAGTCTTTGAAACATAGGCACTATATCTGATTTGCTATAGATTACTTTCTAGTTTGCCATGGATTTATTGTTGAATTATTTTCAGAAGTAAACTACAGTATCAGGTTTTTAGGAAAGTCCATTAAATTAACCTGTAAAGGAGGTAAAATGGATAAGAAAACAGGCACAGGACTTTTTTTTTGTGTTAAAAATATATTTGCTTTGATAAACCTTTAACTGAAATGGAAGATATTTTTGGTAACTTATTGCAAAATGTGAACAAACACTGCACAAAATGCTATATTATGTGTAATCCTATATTGATAAACTTGGCAAAGCATTTGTGTTTAAGACCTGCAGGCGTTTTAAGACTTCACTTAATTGCAGAATAACAGGCTTACTAAACAAGTGAATTAAAAATAAGTCTCAGAGTTGTAATTCAGATCAGATTTGCTTGTTGTTTTGTTTTTCCAAAATAAGATAGTTGCTGGAGCTCACTTTTTCATAATCCTTCAGCTAGCTTTACTGATGTAGGCTGAAAAGTGGAAAAAAGATTAGCCCAGGTCATAAATGAGTAGCTTTCTTGTATTCTTCGACTCATCCCTGCTGGCTTAGTAGGTTATTAATTCTAACATTTTCTAGGATAAGGTGTGTGTGTTTGCACTGTAAGAACAACTGCATGGCTGTTCTGTTGTGATTATGCTGTGTATGTGCTTTTCTGCTGTAAAAAAGGAACTGGAAGTTTTATTTACTTATTACCATTTTTCTTTCCTGTCAACAGATGGAGACAGATTTCTAAGAAATCCTTTCAGGTCATAGTAGTTATGCCCAAGAAATATGGATATTACTTCACTTTTAATTAGATTCATATTTAAATGGAAGCTTCTATGGAATCTGTGTCTGGAGTGCATTTGTGGGAAGAGTTGTCCTATTCTGTGACTTGAGTTTGATAAAGCAGCTTTTTGCTTACTGGGTTCAAAACAAAATCAGACCGTTAAAAATTAGTCTGGATTAAAAGGAGGTGTGCTTATATACTTGCTAGAATTTAGCAGTATAAGCTAGAGGTGTAAGAGAATGTTTCATTTAATCTAGTTCTCCCATAAAGGCCTGTAGCTCTAATTGCCTGCAAATGCTCACAAATAGCCACTTTAAGTCCTGTTGTTAATATGTTATGAAACAAGATACGCTGTTGAAAAACTTTGTAAGGTTGTAATGTGCCAGCCATGTAGCAAGTGACAATGCAACAAGAGTTTCTACTTTATTGATGCATAAATGGCATCCCCTGGACTTTAAAGAATTGTGGAATTTAATTCTGATTATATCAATTCAATTAGTCTTTTGGTGGGTCTGGTCTCTGCTACCACTTCATAAGTGACTTGCCTTTCACTGGGGTTGAAAAATTACCAGAAGAGAGGAAGCTAAATGAACTAGGATTTCAGATACATTGACAAACTCAGAAGAAAGCATAATGAGTTTCCTTCCAGGTAAAACATCTTTTAAGAACAGTAGAATGTGTTAGAGAAACCGCTTGAAAGTGGGTAGCATGTAGCTGGACACTCAAGACCCTTTTGAGTTTTACACAGGTAGTTGGAATTCTAAACGATTGCAAATTAAGATTTAAATTTGAAGCTAAATTGGAGCAATCTAAAACTCTGTAATTGATTTCATAATGTGAACCCAGTTGTGTGTTCCTTGTGTTCATAATGGCATATATGCCTTTTTAATGCCTGAGCACTTAGGTGTGCCTAACCTGCCAGTCTGAGAACATGATCTCAGATTTTGTCTCCTTCAAAGAAATATTCTTGTAGAATATTACTAAATACATTATTTTGTCATAATAATACTTAGAAAACAATGGTCTTGTAGTTGAGTTTATTAGGGTATTAGGATTCTGCAAAAAAAGCAAAGATTTGTTGTTCTTGAAGCACAGCAGTGATGTTCAGAGTTGAGAGGTGTTGGTCTGTTCTGTATCTGCTAATACATTTGCTCTAATTTATGCCATCTATCTCTTCTAATTTCGGATATAATGAGCTACAGTTACGTGTTTAGTGTATGTAGCTTGTGTTTTTGTGGAGAAGACTGTTTATGGAGCCTAAGCAACGGTCATTAAAACTGTAGAAATTTAATTAATTTATTTTTAAGTTCCTGGAGGAGCTTGAACATGTATTCCAAGATCTACAATAACAGCAGTGGTTGTTAGGTTGCTAGACAGCAGCAGAGTGAACTTGGAGTGGTGCTGATATATTTAACTGCTGCTGCTGTTGTGAACCAAGGAATGATGTTGAAACTGATTTTCTTGGTTTAACTCCTAAAAATTGAGAAGTTAAGAAAGCAAACATAAAATACAGGAGGGATGAATGTGCCTGTGGGAATTACGAGAGATAAGAAAAGTACTTAAGAATGTATTAAGGCTGATTGACTGTTTTTGTAGTAGCTAGTAAGCAAATGTTTCTGTAGGCTTGAGGACTTAAATTACCAGGATGATAAAGACTTTGAGCCTGGAGTTCCAGTGGGTGAGACTGGATTTCATTGTGGTGCTGATGAGGATTTTCTTGATGACGGGAGCCCTGGCTTAAGTAATCAGAGTAACTTAGGCTGTGAAAGAAGCCTGTAAAATGGAACTCCTGAGACTTGTAAAGGCCTTATAATGTAACACATCTTTCTCTACATTACCCTTTACAACTTTTTTGAAGTGACTTTAAAAATCTGGTTAGAACCTACAAATGTCTTCAATAAATACTTCACAGTGAACTTGGAATAGCTTTCTGCTCTCTGTATGTCACTACTTGATTTTTGTGTAGATTTTCTTAAACCTTATTGCTATGGTAGCAGAACACTGCGGGTCAACAAGGCATTGATACAGATGGTTTTGCTGTGTAGCATAGTCACGGTGAAAGGAGAGCACTGATCTTAACGCAGGCATGTTAGATTGAGTCTTGCTCATGCTGCAGAGGCACACTCAACTGAGTCTAGGAAAGCAAGTGTACGTCCAGAATGAAAGATGAGTTTGATGAATGTTACTTCCCGTTGATATATTTTTACATTTACTGGGGTATTTGTTGTTAAACAATTACATATTTTATTAGAAACTTGCTAAACTGCAATTTAGATGGATCATATCTCATTTGGGAGTTATTTTTACTGTAACTTTTTCTGAAGAGTGGAAGTGGGTGTTGTTAATCAGCTGAGCCATTTCAGTAATTTGTTTATGGTGTTGATCCATAAGCAGTATTTTTGACACACTTGATGGGAGTAAAGGAAAGACAGTAGTGAACTTTGAATTGATCTTGCTGATACAATACTGAGGAAGATGATAAGGCTGGTTGTGATGGCATAGTTTGGTATCAGGGTATATTTATGAAAATGTTTGGATTTGGAAGGGCTTCATAAAAACTTAAGGTGAAACACCCTGTTGATGGCAACGTTAGTGGAGAAGTTAATAAGCTTGGTGGTTGTGTGCCAGCAGCTGGTGGGCACCGAGTGCAGTTCGTCCCCATGGTGTGATTCCCATAAGGCAGTTTAAAGGACAAAAGCCCTCATTCTTTCTGGGATGCTAAATCCCCAAGCGAACTAATACCTTGCAGGGACCAATGTAGCATCTTACAGAAGGTATAATTTATATCATGAGTTAATAACTAGTAGCTAATGGCTGCTTTGACCTCTGTATTTATGGCTTCAATTTTGTCATGGTACAATATATGTATTACTTCAAAAGAGTTAAAAAGTACCCTGCAACATACAGATAAAACCTTCTGATTAAAGCTGTAGCAGTGAGTTATTACAATTGGTAAACAAAGTCATAGCAACAGTAAAACAAAGGGCTTAGGTGAAACAGAAAAAATAACAAAACTTTCATCCTGCTCTAAAATACTTGGATGAACTGTGTTATCTATGCAGTAATTAACAGCAATAATCAATAAGTCAAAAGCTAAGTCCAGAAACACTATTTTATTAGTTAAAACTAAGAAAGCAGGCTGGTTTTGATTTTAAAAACTTCTGTCTTCAAGTGTGTTTGAAAACTTCTGTTTAGTCTCATTGTAGGCTTGCAAAGTAGATGATCAGCTTGAAATGGACAAAAGGTAAATGTCAGATTCAGGGCACAGTCTCTTTACCGGACATATGTATTCGAACAGAATTTTAGTACTGGTTAGCATCCAGTGTACTCTGATGAGCAAAAATGTAATAAACTCTAAAGGAATTTACATACTTTTTTTTTTAAATGTGTACAGAATGGGCAGGTTTAGGAATATTAATTCCAGTAACGTTGCTCTTTCTCGATGCTAGTTTAGGTAAATGAACAGGTATTTTTGGCAGGTTGAGACTAAAATGCTGAAGGATTAATTTGACTCCATAATCTCTTTCTCAACTGTATTTGGAGAATACTTATGGAAAGTAATACTTAGATGCCTGCTGAAGCAAGTATGAACACCATCATAGAAATATCTGCAAGCCAAGGCTTATCATTTATTGGCATGGCGTATCATGAACTGAGGGGAATTCTGACTATCTCTTGCCTGGAAGTGTTTTCTGTGGGTTTTTTTTTCCTCCTACCTCATTGCTTTGACTGCATCTGTTTAGCTATTGTGCTTTGAATAGTTACTATATAGCTGTCTCAGAGGTAACAAATATAGCTGAACCTGTTTCATTTTGCTATTTGTGCATCTTATGAATGGTTAGCAAGTCTCTCAAGTTATTGTGAAGTTTTCCAGTAATCTAGGAAACACATGAACCACACTGATATACATCAGTATAAGGACCTACTGTTTAAAAGTCAGGAAGAAGAAACTTTTGAGTTTGTTAGGATGTCTTAGTCACCCTCAGGAAGAGGGTGGTTCCTATACAATATCAGATCTCTGATGTCCACTTCAAGGGTGAAGTTAGACTCAGCCAGCTGCCCTGACACTAACCAGTTGCAAAAGGTATGTATTTAGTCACTAGCAGGGTGGGACCATCTTTAAATGCATGTCAGGCAGTATCTGGGCCTCAGAGCAATTTTGACAGCAGTAAATGTGTCCTCATGAAGTGTGGGTGAGTCTTGTGGTGAGTGCAGCTGGCTCCAGCCACAGGCTGTATGTGGTGAAGCTAGGGAATCTCTGAATCCCAATTTAGGAAGATGTGAGAGGATTCTTAGATGTGAAGAAACAGAGAAACAGAGGGTATTCCACTTTTTTAATGAGAAAATCAGAAGAACCTGTACTGTGCTGCTTCCACCTTCCCTTACAAGAAAGGATTCTTCTGCTTTTGGGGGTTTTCTGCCCAATTTGTTGCTCTTTATCAATAGTTCTGAATGTTTTAGAAGCTTGTGTGGGGAAAAAATTCTGGCCTGTAATTATTCTTGGCTGTCTTTTCAATAATTTTTTTTTAAAGATTATGCTTTAGTATGCCACTCTTCAGTCCTACAGCACTTAAAAATTGAATTAGATCTTGTATCCTTATTGCTCAGACATTTCTACCAGTCCTAAGTATAAAAGCTGATCTTTAGCTAAGTGGAAAAGTTAGCAGTTGAGATGAAATGCAGTTGTCTGTTGAGGATATGTTAGTGTTAATGGAGCTGAGGAAGGTGTTAATATAGTTTTCAAATGGTTTGTGTTTCATAAAGAAGTAGCCTACCTAAACTGCTGTGAGTGATGTTTGTCTCTTCTTCCACCAGGTACCTGTACATTCTAGAAAACCGAGCAGGTACCGTATTGCCAGAAGCAGTACAAGGCAAACATTTGATGTGCCATGCCTATTCCAGTGTTAGGCATTCAGCCAGGTCTAGTTCCCAATTTTAAAATGCTTATAAAAACAACTGATCTTGCTGAAAGCACCTGTAGCTCACTTTTGTTGCAAGATAGCACATATGCAGATGTTTGCCACTTAGTGATTTTATATATGAAGACTATTGATATGGAATCAAAAACATCCTAAGTTTGAAACTAAAATGTTTTGCAGTGTAAGTGGGGCTATTAATAAAAGACACATCCTGGTTTATATTTAATTAGTAGCTGTTACTCCATGGATTGCTCTATTTAGGTTCAGTCTTTTTTTTTTCTGTATTTAATACAGAACAAATTAAAATTTTCATACAAAGACATCTTTTCTTTCAAAAAAGATCTAGCACTGTGTCTTGACACTACCTTATTCACAGTAAGCTGCTGATGTTAAAAATGACCAATTTCAGGCAAGATGTAGTGAACAGGCGCTGTGTTTTTGTGGTGTTTTTTTTCTCAAGGGTTCTCTTTGAACACTTGCTTCCTCTCATTACAGAGGTTGTTTGCGGGTGTGTGTAACGCAGTGGTGACTATAAACCTTGATAGGCAATGGAGAAGGACTGGTTAGGCTTGCTCCACTGAGTTGTGTATGTCACCAGGCCTTCTCTAGCTAAAGAAAAGGCAATGCATATGGACAATATTCACCCATTCTCTGTTGTTACTAAAAGTGACATAGGTGTATAATTAAAGTTGGGTCCTTTTTGGTTTTAGACGTTTTTGCTTGTGTGTTTTTGTTTGTGGGGTTTTTGTTGTTTTGTTTTTTTCTGTTTGTTTTTGTTCGTTTTGTTTTGTCTTTTGTTAAAGGGTGTACATGAAGGAAGCTGCCCTAAAAATACTTTGTCTTATATTCAGGGGCCTTTGTAGTGAAAAAGGCAGGAATATGAGAAGGGTGCTGGGAACAGATGCTTTTCAGAGAAGCGAGATATGGTAGATCAGTTGATTGGTGACTTGTGGATCAGCTGTAATTTGCTAATAGCAGAAATAGCTGCTTTGCCTTGTAGCTGTTGAAATTTATCTAGTACTAAGATCTGTTTCTGAATAACAATTCCGAGTTAGAGCGATGGAGCAGGGCAGCTGTTGCAAAGTGTTGGAGATACAGGAGAAGTTGGGGATTACTTTACATTTGAGGGGGAAAAATGCCTTTCTGACTAGATGACAGGTCAGTTGCTGTTATTTTTAGGTAAGTGCTATAGTTGCATCTAGACGCAATGACAAAATTGACAAAATACTGGAGTATGATTTTTACTGGAGTTACTGCACTAATGCTAGATTTACAAGGCATTCACTGCTTAGCAGTAGTTCATAGTACAAAACCCACCTTCTGGTTTTAATACTGTGATTTTTACCATGGTAGTACTACAAGCAGATTTTGGAAGTTTATATCTTTGTGTTCTGATATTCAGTGCTTCAAACAGTGCTTCTGTGTATAAAGTGCCTTATTTTGTTCTTCTCCACAATGTTTATCGCTACTGAAAGCATTGCTATGTTCGTACTGAAGTGCAGAGATTCAGCCATTATAAGCCTCTGTTTTTCAGTACTTAAATTTATAGCAGCATTGCCCTCTAGAGGGCACTTCTTATGATCATGTAAATAGATTATTTTCTATATTAACTAAATTTCCATTAATTTGTATGTGATACTTCTACTGTGTAGTGAACAAGATGCATCTATTGAAAAACAGTTGTCTCTTTACCTGTCAGGAAGTGAGGTATGGGACAAAAGTTAAAAGTTTGCTTCTGTTCTCTGAAAGGATGTAGCCTGTGCTATCAGTTTTCAACTGAATTGTTTCTGAAATAGCTATTAGGGAAGAGGTCAAACTAATTAAATAATATCTTGCCTGTTTAGAGTGCTCCTGTCCGAAATGGCTTGCAGTGCAGTATTATGGTGTACAGCATTTGATGTGGAAAATCCACCAGCAGAGTGAAATACAAGCAACTTGCAGCTTAAGCTTATTTTGAAGCAGACAGCAGAGCCTAGATAGGTTTAGAAACAAGCTCCTGATCCCCTGTGATGGATAAGTAGACATTAATGATACAAGCTTAGTATTTTCTTTAATTTATTTTTTTTATATAAGAAAGGCTTTTGTTTAAAACAGGCCCCTTACCAAAATTGTTATCCAACATCTATAGTCAACCTTGTGTACCTGTATGTCTGTGAAGAAGCAGCAGGGGAGAGGCAGTGGGAACACGTGTTTGCTGCAGTAGTTGGTAGAAAGTTTACAAATCCAACTGCTATCTCCTGAGTCTTTGTGTATTGTGTTCAGTTTATCTCATTGCTAAAAGCTGGTTGGTCAAACTTGCTAAACGGCTTGAGTAAATTATGTGGTATAGACAGACTCTTGTCAGGTATGCAAGAAATGCTATCTTCAGCATTTTTCATAATTACGTTGCTTACAAAAAGAGTACCTGCAGTGCAGAAATCAAAAGGCAGTGCTGCTAAAATGATTTTGATGATGTCACCTTGAGGAGGATTAAAACTGTCCAGTTGAAGTAGATTGAACACTAAGAATACGGAAGTTCATGTTACTGAATAAGAAGGTATTAGTGTGTGTGTGTGTAGGAAGTAATTAATTTGTGAAAGGCACAATTCTGACTTGAACACTATCTTGAATACGTCGAATTCTGAATTAGCTTGCATTGTCAGATGTGTAGTGATTGGGTTGCTGTCTGAACCCAGCTGAAGTAACGGGCTTGTGGCAACTCTGCACCGTGGTAATTGTGCCACTCTGATAAGATTGAAGATCAGTTTAAAAATTCGCTGTACCCCAAGTACAGGCGAGATAAAAGATTAACTGTAGGTAAACCATGTTAACACATGACTGAAAAGGTGGAAACTATTGTCTTTTAGAACGTGGTTCTTCAGAACTTTTTCAGATAGTGTTACTAGAATAGAAAAAGTAATTTGTCTGATAGAATTGTGTAATAATCTACCTGTAAAGCTCACATGCTGAATTATAGCCATAGTCTTTAAAAATGCTGTTTGGTTAAATCCTAGAGAACTGCATAATATAATGCCACGAATGAGCTACAGTGACAAACTGAGTGTGCCTTGATGCTTTTGGTTATGGCCCGAAGTGTGCTGTAGCATCTTCCATAGTCCCTTTCTGGAATGTTCTCATCTTTCCTTAAACTCGCCTTCAAAACTTGAAAGATACAGGAGAGTGTTAGCTGTGTGTTGAAAATTAACTGAATGAACCTTGCTGCATTTTGTTTGATGAAGAGATAAATAAGGAGATTTAAAAAAATCTACCATAAAGATAGAGGATTTTGGGGGGGGGTAGCTTTTTAATAGGAGAAGTGAGTGCAAAAAGTAGACTCTTTGTGTTAGGCTTCAGTTCTTTTCATCACGAGACAATACGATGGAATTGCCTCCAAACTGGAACTGGGCTGTGACTGAAGATGTCTCTTCCAACTCCGTGTTTCTTGAAGGACTAGTGGTGGGAAGATGAGGAATAAAGACAGTGTACAAGTCTCACCAGGCTACTCAGTCCAGGTCGGAGATACGCTATAAGGACATAATCCAGAGTAGCAAAATAAAATTGCATTTACAATTTTAGTCAGTTAGTTTGGTCCAGAGTGGTGTTGCAGTCTGAGTACAGAAATCTTCATGTCAGTCCAGAGCAACTGAATGCTTATTTAGAGGAAATTAATGATGTCTCTTTCTTTTCCCCTCTAGATGGATTGAATCTTCGGTGTTGAATGCCTCTGGATTTCCTATTGGACTTCACACCTGGAAAAATATTTTTGATTTAAGCCACTCAGTGGCAGACTGAATTGTGGATCCAGAGTTCCGAAGACTTTAGCTCTTGAGGAGGCAGCCACTGCTGAATCACGTTAACCTGACATCACAGTCACAATGGTGCTGTCACAAAGGCAACGAGATGAACTGTAAGGAATGGTTATTTTTAAGTTTGTGTTGCATTTTCATTAAACTTTGAATATTAACTTTTGTTTCCAAATACATTTTACGGAGTGGCTCTGCTGACGTGCCGATCAAGTGCCATGTATTATGGTTTAGATCTCTGTACTCTTATTTTTCATACAACCACTGGTATTTGATAATACAATTGTGAAATGGTGAAAATATAATTTCAAAGTTATGGTATAAAAATGGATTCTTAAATTTGCTATAATTTATTATCCTCTATTTTGTTTTGACTTCAGTCACAAAGTTATGAAAGGGTTACACTAAGCAGCAAGCACATTGCAATACATGCTCCAAACTGATTTTGTGAATTCTACTTTTATCTTGAGTAAATTCTGACAATTTTTTGCTGTTTTACTCCCCAGTGTAGATAATGATCTGATCAGAATGTGCTACATTGTGATTACAACATTTGTCTCCTTAGATTGTATTTAAAATGGACAGTATGTTTAAAGAAGAAAAAAAAGCAAAACCTAAACAAACTAAATAATAAAAAACCCCACCCCACAAAAAAAACCCTAACCCCACAAAAACCTCCACCTTAATTCAATTTAAGATACAGAATACTTTCCAGATTTTAAGGCTAGGAATAGGCTGTCAGTTCCATGCCTTAATTTGCTTTCTCTTCTGTAATAAATCATGATAGAGCAAGTGGTGGGTAGCAATCGGGATGGCAGTGTCTTGCATGATACTCGGTTTCATAAACTTACATAGTTTGTGGTTTAGTTTTGGGTTTTTATTCCTTTTAAAAGTATGGATCAAGTATCTTTTAGCATTTGGCATCTCTCTTGTCCGTGGTAAACTCTCTATTTTTTTTAATACAGCTTCTTCAATTTTCCAGTAATGATTCAACCCCCATTATATTAAATACAGTATGCATTTTACTTTTTCGTTTAATATACTTACAGTTGTTCTCCTTAAAGTAGATTAGAAGCTATCTTCAAATTTTCATTTTTTTACAACTGCTCATTGGATTTGGAGAAGCTCTGGGGTTTAAACACATTCAAGATTATGATTTATTAATTTTTTTTTTAGCAATTCTCTGAAGGTTTTTTTCTGGCAAAAATTTCAGAGAGTACATGCGTTAATGGGAAGATGGAAGTAATGAACTGTTATGAATGGAACTGGAAATGACCAAAGACTTAGGATTTACTTTAGAGGTCTGATGAGGAGGCAATACTTTGTCTGAGCGTATGTTGTTTATGAGGAGAAATTTGAAATTTCTGCTTGAATGCAGAGTTATATTTAGAGTTGAATGTCTGAGGAGAGATTGAATACATGTAAAAGGTAGGAAAGAAGAATGTAATGAAAGCCACAGGAAGAATTTTCATGTGAAAAGCAATTTCTTTTCAGAAAAAAAGCAAATTCTTTTCACAACAAAAGTCATTATTGCTTCTTTATTCAGCTACCAAAAGATATTTTCTCTTGAATGCCTTGTGTAGACAACCTTCTGATTTTTAATAAAGTATCTGTAGATCAGTTTACTTAAATATTTGTAGTATGTTAAATATGTAGTATCTTCTCCCTGCCCTCCCCATATATGTATGTATACACACACATATCCCTTCCCAAGAAAGTAAGTGACAATAAGAAAACAAAACTAGACTTGCTTCTGGAGGCTGAGAAAGTAAGTGACAGTAATTTTACCTTTAAATCTGTTTAGAACATTCAGCTTACACAACAAAAAGTTTGCTTAAGTAACTTGAAAATATTTATCCATTTGAAGTAAATGTTGAAAATGCAGAGTTTCCTAAGTGGTTCTCTTAAACAAAAGGTGCTGACTGCTTGTTGAAGTCTTAGAATAATACAGAAACTTTAAGAGTAGGTCCCAGCACAAATGCATGCTATCTTGAGAGAGAGGTTCAAGACATATTAATTTGGTAATTGTCTTGTGTCAAAGTGCAGAATATTTCAAAGAATAATGTAAAATTTTAAGCACTGTACATTTTGATCACAGGCTGTATCCCTTCCTGTAATCTAACTAAAAGTTATTGTATCATTCTGAAAAACAAAACTAAGACTTGTTCTCTTAAACTGAGCATTTTATTCAAGTTCAATTGAAGTAAAATTTCGTAAGCTAAACTGTTCTACCCAAAATAGTTTTACCCAAAATAGTTTTTCTTCAAAGATGAAGCCACAACTTTAATATGTAGATATGGGTGTCACTTCTTTTATCTGCTCTGGGTTTTATGTACGATACAGATTGATAAGTATATTCGTGCTACTCCAATGTTTGGTAACTTAAAAGCAAAAAACCAACCAAACAAAAAAATCCCACAAAACCCCTTCACCAAACCTAAAATAAAAAGCGTATCCTGCTTTTGACATCGTGAAGCAAAATCTGTTTGCCAAATATATTTATAAAATTTGCTTGGGCTTTTAGGAAACATAATAATCCCAGGTGCTGTACTGCACTGAAGACTTAGATGTTGATCATGCTTTTTTAAAATAAAAAAGTCTGAACCAATTCTTCTACTCTGTTATTCAGAATTGTGTCTGAAGATGCTGTTCTTTGTTTTTTAGAAATCGAGCAATAGCAGATTACCTTCGTTCTAATGGCTATGAAGAGGCATATTCGGTTTTTAAAAAGGAAGCTGAGTTGGATGTGGTGAGTTCAAGCAAGATTCTTCATCTATATTTCAAGTAAAGAGTTTATAATTTTATGGCATTTGCACCCATTCTGACCATGTATATCTATTATCTACCTATTAATTCATGCAGTTTCAGAACTGGAGGTGATAAACTCATACAACTTATTGCCTTGCCATAAAATTAAAAAATATGGCAGGGGGGTGGAACTAGATGATCTTTAAGGTCCCTTCCAACCCAAACCATTGTATGAGACTATGAATTATTAGATGACTTGGTGATTTCTGAGCAAAACTCTTACCTTTCTCTTCAACTAATGAATGACTTAGGCGTATTTTTAATTTTTTTTTTTTTTTTTTTTAGTCTAGCTACCACTCATCTATACAGTGCTGAGTTTTTCCTGTAATGGCCTTTTAAGGCTTCTGGTCCTGAGAGAGCCTAGATACTTCAAGATGAAAGGTGCTAGAAAAGAAAGCTAACAAAAGGCAACATGAATGTATAAGAAAGGTGATAGAAGATGGTATTTAAAAGAAAACAACAGACAGACATGGCCCTTCACTGGACTCACTCCAGCAACTTCGTATAGGACTAGAGCATCTCTTACGTGGGGAGAGGCTGGGAGAGCTGACGCTGTTTAGCCTGGAGAAGAAGAGGCTTAGGGGGATCTTGTTTATAGATACCTGATGGCCAGGTGTGAAGATGACAGAGCTAGACTCTCCTTGGTGCAGCTAGTGACAGGACAAGAGCCAGTGGGCAGAAATTGAAACACAGGAACACTTTTTTTTACTATGAGAGTGATTGAACAGTGGAATAGGTTGCCCAGAGACGTTGTGGAGTCTCTGTCCCTAGAGATATTAAAAATCCTCACTGGATGCAGTCCTGGGCAGTCTGCTCCAGCTGACCTTGCTTTGAGCAGGGAGTTTGGACATAAATATCTCAAGAGGTCCTTTCCAACCTGAACTATTCTGTGCATAATATTCAGAAGAATGTGTCTAATTTTAACACATTTAATTTCTGTTTCCTGCTGTTGTGTCCCTCCCCCCCTCCCCTCCCTGTAACTCATTTCCTTAACTGTGTGTATTCCTGTCACGGAATTCTGCATAAAAGCATAAACTTTCTGCAATACAAAATTAGAAAACTGAAGACTGTTCTCTTGTAACCAGACTTGAAATGGTATAAGATGATGCAGCTTTGGGGGCTGACTTCACATGGTAATGTTTAAGAAATGGGAAGACAAAACAGGATTGCTTTTGTCCTCTCCTTTATCGTACAGAGCAAATGGTAGAAGTCGTGTTTTGTGATTGGAGTTGGGTCAGTAGTTAAATCATTGCCTGAAACTGTAGCATACCAGTTGGTTAATCATATAGTAGGAGGGCAAGCCTAAATAGTTAATATAAGTTGATCAGCTCTGGTAAGCAACACTATTTTGTTAGACTGTATGGATGCTAGTGACTCAGACCGGTCATTTCTTGCAACTTAATTCTGTTCATTTGCCTTTGTAACAGATGATTCTTGGTATAATTCTTAAACTTGCCACTTACTAGCGTAAGTGGTGTGCGTTTCATCTGAGTTTAACTTTTTCTGGAGACACTTGGATTGAGTAGTAAACTTCTATGTGCTGACTTCTGATAAATCCTTGCCTTTTCTCTATTATAAATCTTGCGTTGTTCTTTTTCCAAGATGCTTGGCTGGTTTGACTTGATTTCTTCAGTCTGCTTCTAGTATCTAATAAATATGTAGAAATGACAAATTGGAATACCAAATTGAAAATCCTAATACCATTCCCTTATCTGCCTTATCTATCAACCTAATTAATTCTTCTCTTCCCAAAGGTTAAAAAGGCGATCTAAATAGGCTACATGGTCCTGAGGGAAATAGAAAATGCAGTTGCTAAAAATTCCACATGACTTTCTTGCAAGAAAATCTGAATTGAATGGGGCTATACTAAAATGACAAAAAAAAAAAAGGCAGAAATTATTTCAGTAAATGGAAAGGATTCAAGTGTAACTCTAAAAAGAGGGATTTCATTTTTTGGATTGATTATTCCTGCAGATAACTTTTTACAAACGCTGCTGAAGTAGTAGGTTAGCATCCGGTCTCTGACCAAGGTAGCCAGTCCTCAGAGCTTTTATGGAGTAAACCATGACATTGTTGTTTTCACCATGCCTTTGTTATTCTCCATCTAATTTAGAGTTATTCTAGTATGATATTGCAATTTTGTACATGGAAGGAAAGTGTGCAGCATTTAATTAATCTACTGTGCTTCTGTTGTTTGGTTTTCTGTGTTGCTTTTCTTTCTCTTACTTCTGTTAATAGGTGGGAGGGAAAAAAGTGTATAATCCTCTGGCTTTTATAATAACATTAGCTGTTCATTGTTGCTCCTCAGCTATTCCTTAGAGCCTGAAGGAGAAAAATATTTAGTGGAAGAAAATGATACTTCATTAGAGTTGCAAACTCAGTGTTGATTTCTCCAGTAGCTGAGGTGGTGTTCAGTAGGGCAGGTGTATTAGTCTGCTTTCTGCTTCAGTTACTGAAGTAAAGATGCAGAGAGGGTGGACTTAAAGCTTGTCTTTGCGAAGGTAGCACAAAATAATCCAGTATTATGCTGGTAATTGGAGGTTAACTATAATCAAGTTTAAAAAAAAATCAAAGTTATTTTGGGCTAACTGCTTTTCAAGTGAGATGAAGTATATGTGATCCTACTCTGACAGCTGGCTGCCACTTTCAAACATTGTGTGCATCCATCAGAGAAAAAGTGCATCGTGCTAACAAGTAATAGTGCTAGCAGTCTTAACTCTGAAGGTAGGAGTTCATGATTTCCTAATGCTGTTAGTTGCTGGATATGACCAAGGAGGCTATCCGTGAGAACTAATTACCAGTTCTGTATGTCTTGATCCTTGCAGTCAACGTGTGCTATCTGCTGTTGATTTCTAGAAGAGTTAGTTGGGCCGAGGGATGGAGGGAATCCTGTAACAAATACGGCATTCTCAGATATGCAGAGCACTTGAAAAGCTTTCAAGTAACGAAGATAAAAACCAGCATAGTTTAGTTTAGTCCTAGGTTTTTTTAGTCCTAGTTTTTTATTTTATTTGCAGAATCTAGCATCAGTAATCTGTACCAGTGCAGTATTTCTAATTAAAAATTATATTTTAAAATGTTTTCCTCTTCTCTGTGTGTGTAAATTTTAGCTATTAAAATTTGAAGCGTGGTTGTTCCATTTAACTAGTAAAACTGATTATAGTCTTTTACTTGAATTCCTCTTTCTGTGGTCAAGGGATTGTATTAAAATGAGCTGTTTATGTTGCCTTTGAAGAAACACTTTAGAACTAGGATTTATTTATTTAAATGCAGAATGAAGAGTTAGATAAGAAGTATGCTGGACTTCTGGAAAAAAAATGGACATCTGTTATAAGATTACAAAAGAAGGTAAGTAGACATCTGATGGATTTACTTGTGTAAGAAGTTATGACTGAAATCAAATATTCATCACTGAACAGAAAGTTACTTATTTTCCTCATCAGACAAATGCGAGGTTTAGAAAATTATGCCCCAAAGATGAATTTTGAGGACTTGAGTAGGGAAAATACCTAAATCCATGTTGCAGACAATGTTTTGTCTATCTCAGTGCTAGCAGAGACATCTCTGAGTTTCTTTATTAAAATTTCTTGACTTCAGTTTATGGATTGCATGTGCAGTTTCTGAAGCTGGAAAGAAAAAGGTGCCTTAAGGCAGTTTGTGCATGGAAAGATTGAATAGCTGTCTCCAGAAGGCTTAACTGGTTTAGAAAGAAGGTAAAAACCTGTGCTGCCAGTTGTCTTTGGCCATTATGTTAAAGGAAAGAAACCATTAACTCCAGTGCATTAGAGCAAGTGATTCTACTGCAAGTGGACAGTACAAAACTCTTTTAGCAATGCTTCAATGGATCTAGAGTGTTTTAAAAGCTTTAAAAAAATAAAAATCACAATGTGCTAACTATAAAGACCTAGGTTAATATATTTAGTTTTATTACACCTTCAGTTTCTCTGCTGCTGGTTAATATGCATGCCATCTCAGAGATACAAAAAATTATTGCAGTAGTAGAATTCCTTTTTGTTAACACAGCCTCCTTCAATAGTTTGTCAAAATAGTAGCTCAAACATATTTGTACAGTATTTGAGTGACTGTGATTTTGTAGAACTTTTTTTTCCTGTCAAAATATTTGGGAAGTTAGAGAAGAATAAATCACTAATGATTAAATTATAAAGAATAAATGAGATATGATTAAATTAGGTTTGGTTTTTAGAAATACTAATGCTATTGAATGTTGGTAATCAGTTTGGATCATGCAGTCTTGGCTTTACTGTGAGTTTGGGAGCCAGTTGGTATTTGGATTTTTAATGAGTGAAGGTGAATCTTGGTATAAACCAGAAATGAATGGTCTCTTTAAAATTCATAAACTTAGGTAATGGAATTAGAATCGAAGCTGAATGAAGCTAAGGAAGAATTTACATCAGGTGGACCTCTTGGTCAGAAACGAGACCCTAAAGAGTGGATTCCTCGTCCTCCAGAGAAGTATGCATTGAGCGGACATAGGAGTCCCGTCACTCGAGTAATTTTCCATCCAGTTTTCAGTGTTATGGTCTCTGCTTCAGAGGATGCCACAATAAAGGTAGGTGCTTGCTACAGAAAATTAAACAAAGCAAGTCAGAGGATGTGTAATGTGTAACATCAGTACTTCAGAGTGGATGTGTGTTTCCCTGATGGACGATTGTTTGTTTCAGATTCTGCTTTAGCTTCAGTAGGGACAGTTGTTTCAAATATAATGTCCTGTGTAACCTACAAATTTTAGTTTCATGCTGGTCCAATTACCATCTTCAAGAGTATTTTACTATCCTTTGACCTGAGGAAAAAATAATTAAGCTAATGTGGATTTAGAGACTGTAGAAATAGGTAAAGCATCAATGGGGGAAGAATGCATTTGGACTGCTCGGTAGAGGAGGAATGGCATAGTGTATAGAGCAGTGACACGATGAGAGGGAGGAAGACAGTTTCCCCAAGTCATCTGAAGTGAGTAAAGCTGAGTGAAAGTGGTTATGCAGCTGTATTCTTGACTGAAAATTAGGTCTTCCCATTTAGAATAAAGTCCCATGAAGTCCCCGTGGCTTTCAGTAACTTTAAATGGTCTTCATAGGCCTTTATTGCAGTGTACAGTGGCATGAAGAGATTTGTTGTAGTGTGCAAGCAGTTTCTTATTTCAACAGCCAATAAAGACATGATTGTGCATTTTGTTGTTGGAATGTCACAATTTAAGGGAATTACACTGATAAAGGATACTTCTCATTGTGCTGCTCTTTGCTGGTTTGAAAACTATTTGGAAAAGTGCTGTTCTGAAAAACATTGAGTAGTGTATTAAGCAATGTGCTTATAAATGCAAGCTGTTCTAACAGTGGCTACCTGTTGGAGAACATTAGCATAAAAAGTGTCAGCCAGATCTAGTTCATGAAAAGCTTGAACCTTTTCTCATTTCTGCAGCAGACTTGAACATAGAGGACGGGTGTTTGTTCTTCAGGCAGGCAGGGCCAGCTGAAACAGTGACAGCTGTGTGTTTGTTAGATGTTATAGAGGAGCCTAATTAGCTTTGGTTTTGCTCCCTCTTATGGATACACTGGATGAATTTCCTTATTCTTGAAGTCAAGCTGTATAGCTTAATTTCTGACTGTTGCATTCCTGATGATTGCAGTCTATTGGGATGATGGATTCTTTTTGTTGTTGGGTGGGTTTTTGGGGGGATTTTTTTGTTTTGTTTTGTTGAGGTTTTTTTTGTTTAGGATATAATTTAAAATGAAATATCTAATTTTGTGCTTGAGAGACACACCATAAAATCTGTAGGAGCTTGTTTTGTTTCAAAGGCTTTTGTTTGCAGTTTGATAATAGAGGACTGACTTAATTAGAAGGTGAGAATGGGGACTTCATGCTATCTTGCAGTTATTAACTGCAAATGTTTATTTAATCTTTGACAAATTCTGTAATCTACTAATGTGTGCATATCAAACACTTCAGCGTGGTTTGGATTATCGTCCCTAAAACAGAGCATTCTGAGTATTGCTCTTCAGTATGCAGAATACTGGCTATTTGGTTCTGAAGCAGCAAGTAAATTCTGGAGCTGCAGTAAAGCTTGGGAAAGGGGGAGCAGGAGGGATTGTTAAAGATGATGCTTTCCTCACCAAATGTAAATGGGCAATATTGCTGAAGTTAGGGAACTAGCATAGAAAGAGATGGAGAAAAACAATTTGTACAAAGTGGATTTGTTCTGACCAATGTTTTCCAAATGAATCTTCTTTATTTTTAAGGGTATTGGGTGTTAAGACTTCTAGATACATGGAACTTATTTTCCTGCTGTGTTTATAATGTTCTAAGTTAGCTGAAAAACAGTTTTCAAGATGCATTAATTCAGTTAATTTGTAAGTAACAAAATCATATAAAAAATAATGCTTATTTTTCTATGCTGTTGGGCTTTTTAGTGCTGTCTGTCTCTTGCCCAGTTAATTATTGAATAAGGTGCCAGACTGGCCTGCAGAGTGCAAACGTAAGGCCGGAGAATACAAAGAGTAATAGGTTGCTGTTAACGGATTTTCTGTTCACTTGTCAGGTGTGGGATTATGAAACAGGAGACTTTGAACGAACCCTTAAGGGGCATACAGACTCTGTGCAAGATATTTCCTTTGACCACACTGGTAAACTATTGGCCTCCTGTTCTGCTGATATGACCATTAAGCTATGGGATTTCCAGGGCTTTGAGTGCATCAGAACTATGCATGGTAAGGTATAAAGGGAATTGATTTAGTCTGTAAAGTGAAGAATTTTTTTTTTTTTTTCCATCCAGGAAAACTGCTGATGTGGAAAGGGGTTATAAACCAGAGTATTGTCCAAAAGAAAGAGGGGGGGGATATTTTGATGCTTTGAGTGCTCTGTAAATAAGGTATATGTTCAGTGTCTATGGAATGAAATAACATCTCAAACCTGCTACGCATGATGCTGTGGGAAGCATCCCGTAATGCTATTGAAATGAAATGGCGGTTTAGAGGGGTTTAGTGCTAAAAATTAAGTGCTTACTAGACAATAAAACTGTGCCTTCAAATCAGTAAAACGTTACCTCCTCCTTCACCCCTCTCTTTCCCTGATATACCGCTTCAGGAAGGAAGCGATTAGTGCAAAAGGTGTTCAGTGTATATATACTGTGCACTGATTCGCTTCATGTTTGTCTGATTTCAAATGAACATCCCTTTGCATTAGGCTTAAAAGCCATAAGAAAAACTGGGCAAGTAAAACAGCCACAACTATAAGATTCTAATATTGACAGCAACTGTTTATTTTATAGTCTTGATGTAAAGGCATTTTTATACTGCTGCTTGTCTTGCTTTTAATATCTTCTTGTAGAAGTGGTGAGTAGGAATAAAGAATGTTTGAGACTTATGAAAACAAACACACACACACACCACACCCCCCCCCCCAAAGAAAACAGAAAGCTGTTGACTTTTGTGCATACAGTTCTTTAAACACCACAGAACACTACTGTAGAGGAAGAACAAACATTGCAGCTGGCTGATCGCAAGGAAATAGGGCAGTGCTACAGTGGGGTTTTTTGCTCTTTAAAGATTTCTTTATGAGCACACATGTAGTGTGTTTTTATGAACTGGATGTTGTAACATGAGCATGGGTGAACTAGCTTCATGTGTGTTGCCAGTTACTTCCCTTCAACTCATTTCAAGTAAAAAGAAATAAATAATCTTTTCAGTGAGGAGTTGTGAAGTACCATACTTGCACTGAAACTAGTATTCTCTGACACTTCACATACTTAATCACTGGTGTGATTGCTTTTTAGTAGAAGTTCACCAGGGGCTCTAAGTTCTTAGTGCAAAAAATGGAAAATTGTGAAGTTGTACATTGTAGGTACATGGCTTGCAAGAAGCAATGTAGCTGGCAATAAAAGAAAGACAAACCCCACAAACTTCATGAACTTACTGGCTATAACTTTTTGGAAAAAAGAACATCAGATCTCCAGATGAAAAAAAGGAAGCTGTTTAATGCCTCTAATCTGTTTAGAAATTATATATGCTCAAACTACTGATCTCAGCAGATTCATTTCTAGTCCCGACAATTTAAGTAGGGACAACTGCAGAGCTTAAAGTAAGACAAGTGCATTAAGTCTATACAAACTGTTATAGTCAAGCTTGTACACTGGACTTGTCAAAAAACCCACCCTACCCAACAGCTGCTTCTGGATACTGCTAAAGTTTGAAAACAGTTATTTCTATTGTTTGCCACTTTGGGAAGTTCTAATTTTTCATAAAATCTCAAGTTTACATGTAGAGATTATTCCATAAAATATGCACTACTGCTGTAGCTACTTACCTAAGATAAATGAATAGCAAGTCCTCTGTGCTCTGTAAAAACTGTTTATAGTACCACTTAATAAAGGTTTGATTTTGTTTTTAGGTCATGATCATAATGTTTCTTCAGTAGCCATCATGCCCAATGGAGATCATATAGTTTCTGCCTCAAGGGATAAAACTATCAAAATGTGGGAAGTCCAAACAGGGTAAGTGCGCTTCTGGCTAAACATCAGCACCTAAACAAAACAAGCATAAACCACTGTTTAGAGGAAATGCACCACATAAATCTGGAATGTCAGCAAACATTCTTTGAAATGAGTTATGATATTGTACCATTTAGAGTAATTCATCTAAGGATTCTGCCTTAAATCATGAAGCACAGGGGTTTAGGTTTTAGTACCAACTAATTAAAACTAACTGACTTTATCTTTCTGGGAGCTAGGAGGGTAGAACGCCATAACTCAGGACAAGGTAGGAATATAAGTTCAGCGGTTAACCACAAGTTTAAAGGGAGCATGAGAGGAGGGAGGAGAAATCTGTTAACTTTCTTGACACAGATCAAGGTGTCTACTGATTTTTGGTTTTGTCTTGTTTCGTTCATCAGTTATCTCTTTAATCCATCTATTTGCTAAAAGTTGTAGATGAAGGCTATCTGAATGACCTGTAAAAATCTGTATTTGTTCTTTAAATAGCTATTTAATGCAAGCTGTCATGTCAACTTCATTTTTTTCCCGAGCTTCCTGCTTTCTACCTTAACAAGGACTTGCCAGTTCTTAGCTGTCACTTTTCTCATGTCAACTTCCTTTCCATGAACTGTTTTATGGCCTTGTACATCACCATCCAGGACAGACATGTGCATGCTGAAATATTTTATCTTAACTTCTAAGAGCAGGTTGAGCATCCTTAAATTTCAAAGGCATGTGTAGTGGGTTTATTGCAATATTGAGTCATGCTGTATTTCTTTTTTGAATAGTTACTGTGTGAAGACTTTCACGGGTCACAGAGAATGGGTGCGCATGGTGCGGCCTAACCAGGATGGCACCTTAATTGCCAGTTGTTCTAATGACCAGACAGTGCGTGTTTGGGTGGTAGCGACAAAGGAATGCAAAGCTGAGCTCCGAGAACATGAGCACGTGGTAGAATGCATTTCCTGGGCTCCCGAGAGCTCGTACTCCACCATATCAGAAGCTACAGGATCAGAGGTAATGTTTCTAATGCTATTAAATAAGCGCATGCAGTAAGATTGACAATGCTCTATGTAGAACTTGCTGGATAGTATTTAGAACAACTAACCTTTGTTCTCAAAGCACTTGGCCGATATAGCAGGTGTATGAGTATTTTTTGCTGAGTATACTTGGTGTACTGTTAATCCCCCATCTGGGTTTCATAGGACCTTCGTTTTTGTGTTTTTTACAGTAGGACCTTACCTTTGCACTAATGAAAGTGAACTTTGGAAAGATGCTCTATTTGTGAGAAGGTTGAGAGTGAGACCATTTTCACCTATTTCAGCAAAGAAATGTGGAAGGTCATTTATCTGGCATGTCAGCAAAAATTTCTTTCTAAGGATGACTAAGTGTAGAAGTGAACTAGAAATTAACACCAATTCCTAGTTAAAAAACTCCAAGTGTTTCTGCCTTGCCCTCTTCCTCAAAAAGAACACAAATACTCAAGGGAAAAAGCAGATACGCTGAAGACAGAGACTTGTCTAGTGATGGATTTTACAGCTTATTTCAGTCAAATTTTACTTGCGTCCTTAAAAGATCCTTATAATCTTTTAATTAAAAGTGATTAAAACTACATTCCAAATGCTCACTTCCTCTTGCAGTGGTAACGACCTGAAGTGGTGTCTCCCCTGCCCTCTGCTGGTCTGAGCAACTGTGTACATCACATTACGGTGCTTGGCTTGGCACAGCAGCAAGTTAGTGTTGACTTCACAGTTGAAACGTTTCACGTTCTGAGAACTAAGTCTTTCATTCATACTTTGCATGATTACAGACAGAAATAAGTTCAGTGTAGCAACTTTATGAAAATTCTTAAACTTGTTTCATTACTTTTTATGAACAATGAGAACACAAAGGTATGTCTGAACTTCACATTTTTATCTTGAGATGTCTGAGTCTACTCGAACTGTGCCTATTAAAAGAGGATGTCTTGCAGTAGGCAAGTGTTGATTCAAAGTATTATTTGGCTTGGTGCATCAGCAGGACATACAACCATTTCTTTAAACGGATTGTTTAATTCCTTTTGCTTTTTGTTTCTCCTAGTATTAGTAACAAAATGCCTATGACTCAGCTTTGGTGGTGTGTTTATTAGCTGTAAGCTGTCATAGGAACCGATTTTTCTACTAAGAAATAGCACTCAGAAGGGATCTGCTTTTGCCCTCCTTTTGCGCAGACCCCCCCCCCCCCCCCCCCCCACCCCCCACTGTGCCATAACTTGAAACATCATTTTCTGTAGACTAAGAAGAGTGGCAAGCCTGGGCCTTTTCTGCTGTCTGGATCCAGAGACAAGACCATTAAGATGTGGGACATTAGCACTGGCATGTGCCTTATGACACTTGTAAGTTCACTGGTGTTTTTCTGGTGGTCATAGCTGTATATGTAAAACCAGTTTTAATGGAATGAATTATCTCATGTTTGTTTTCAAGAGAAGCCAAAGTTATTTCAATAAGACAAACACTGGAAATACACAGTTTTAATGGCTTCTCTAGTTCAGATCTTGTTGTTGCCAAGAAACACTAAGAATCTTAAAAGGCATAGTATAAATGCAGGAGTACTGTGATGTAGTGTTTGTGATGAGTAGCTTGGTTCGTCTACAGAAATGCTGATAATCATCTGAATTTTGTCCTCTGTAAAATGCTGTGTTCTTTGAATGCTTGGTCTCCCCGCAGGCTAGGACTGCTGTTTTTCAGCCTGTATTCAGGCTGGACTGGATGTTGGTGCTGGGGGTGGGAGCAGAATTAGTGCAGATCACATGAGGACTTCTGTTTGTTTGCCTTCAAGGACAGGAACTCACATTGTTGGTAGTGCTGATACAGATGTAATAATAGAAACTGAAGATAAACTTTGAGTTCTGATAGGTTTTAGAAAGCTAAATGATATCCTTGCAGGAACAGGGCAGGGAGCCGCTCAGTTTGCCATAGCATAAATTGTAGAATGTTTAGCCTTCGAACATGCACCTGCTCACTGATTTCTCCTTATGCACAAGGTGGGCCATGATAACTGGGTACGTGGCGTTCTGTTCCATTCTGGGGGAAAATTTATTTTGAGCTGTGCTGATGACAAGACTCTACGTGTCTGGGACTTCAAGAACAAACGATGCATGAAAACCCTCAATGCGCACGAACACTTTGTTACCTCTTTGGGTATGTATTGTTCTACAGTGCTTACTGCAAAGTACAGAGCCAGAGGTACAGATATTGCTACGTCTTCACCAGCTGAAGTTGAGCACCAAGCTAGACATTCACGTTTTGGATTCCAGTGAAGTTTTGTGCTATGTGTATTTTAATCAAATAAGGACAGATATGAATTTCAAATGTGCTGGATTTTCCCACTTCTGTTACTAGTGTTGCACACTGGATAAAGATGTTAACTGCCAGGGTGTCCTGGAACCTTTTGTCACTGAGTGTGGAGGGATTTGGGGAGTGCCATATTGCAAACGCTTGCCCAGAAGAAAAATAATAAATAAGAAGCAAGGGGGGCAGAGGGGCAAAGCAAAATGGTCAGGAAAGATTATACTTGGAATTCTTGGGCATGCCTCTTTGGTATTACCAGATGTTGGTAGGTGTTAGTTCCCCCCTGCCCTGGCAAAGCCAAACCAAACAAACCCCATTGAACAAAGCTAGCTTTATTCTGGAATCTTCTCTGTTGTTTCTTTTGCTGAGCTCCTCTGGCAGTTTGTAGCTTCTTCAGGAAAGCTGTGTGAGTTAGGTTACTCCAGTGGACCTGGAGTTGGCTGCTAAGGTTTGCTAATCAAACTTGCAGGTCCAATCAAAATGCAGGGTTTCTGACTTCACTCTTAAATTGTTGAAGACAGCTGATGAGAAGGGGGCAAAGAAAAGTTAGGAGCTGAAGAACGTGAAACCATTAGCATGGATTGGCTAACCTTGGAATCAACTGCTTTGCTTACAGATTCCTTTGAAGCCTTCCTACACAGTGAGGCCATTTGATTCCTCTTGGTTAAACTTCCCGGTACCGTCCGCTGACCCAGGCCAAAATTGACTTGTATATATGAAATATTTTGGGATCTCCTGAGAAACAGTGCACTTTACATTTGTTAAATACTAGCTCACAGCCTGTACTGTCTGCAGCAAAAAGTCAAGTTTCTTGACTTCTGATTCTGAATACCTCTTACATAACTGCATGAAGTTCTGTCTTCAGGTGGTATTCAAGGGGTTTATAAGTTTGAGATGTTTTGGACTCCCCTCTGTTACAACTTTGTCTGGATTTCTTTTCTATGAAAGCTCCTTTATAACTGAACTGAAAGTAGATTTTCACCCTTCACAAAATTATAGCATGAGAGAATTTGCCTTCAGAACTACAGACACACTGAGCTTTGAAATTTAGTCTTTGAGCTGGTATCATTCTTTTGAAAAAGTAATAACATTCAGCGAGAGTGGAAAATACTAACGTTTTGGATTCATTCTTAACATAAGCTTTTCTTTCCTCGCAGATTTCCACAAGACGGCACCGTATGTGGTTACTGGAAGTGTAGATCAAACAGTAAAAGTGTGGGAGTGCCGTTGATTGAATTCACATTTGACCCCTTTTTCCTCTGGATGCACTCAGATACCATGGTTACCCATTGAGCTCTGTTTAAATAAATATTGTCCTTTCATGTAAATTATTCTGGATGTAGATTGAGCTTATTAAATGTTACACACAAAGTATTCATGCATGGTGAATCCAAATTGTATACTGTAAATTTACATACGTTGTCTAGAAGTACCATAGGTTTAAGAACATGGGCTGGCATTGGTCACATCAGACCTAAGAAGGCAGAAGTTGGATAATTGAAATAGGGCACTTAACTGAATAGTTGACAGTGTCGTTCTATGTCGGATAATTATACCTGTTTTTCTTTCTGCTGTCTGTTGGTGCCTGAATTGGTGACCTCATTTGGGAAAAGTTTTGTAGGGCTCTTTCAGAAATGTGTATCTATGTAACATCACTTAAGTGTGCTTAATAAATCTTCTCTAAGAATACTAGATAATAAGGCTGCAATTCCGAATCTTCTGAACCTTATATGTAATTAATGGAAATTAATTAAACTCTGGAATATTTGTCATGAAACATTTGCCAAATCAACAGAATACACTTGTTTTGGCCTCCTATCACACAAGGGTTGGTATATTTATATAACTAACTGTAAATCTGAAATAAGACAACAAATCTTAGTAGCAGCTGATGTGATAAATGTATTTATTTTTTATTTGGTCATTCAATGGTTAAGCTGTGCTAAGTTTAAATGGGTTTTTTTGTTTGAGGTTTTTTTTTTTTTTTTTTGTGCTAGACGAACTTCCAGGAGGAGTTGTCCATCCCACTAGAGTTTAGTGATCTAATTTCCAATAGAACTTAATCTCCCAAATGACTGCCATGGTACAACTTGCTGTTTGCTTTCAATGTTTGTTAGAGATGTGCAATTCCTATTATGCAACAGTATCAAAGTACACTTCCCTCATTCATTCACAGGAGGTTGGAGTATACAAAGGTTTCTTGGTTTCTTTAGTGCCTCCTTGGAAACCCTTTTGAAAATGAGGTTATACTTACCTTGACAAGACAATGTGGCTTGAATAAAAACGTACTGTGGTTTGCATATTGAGAAATACCTTGGGTTACAGTATTTAAATGCTTTAAAGAAAGCACTAAATACCTTGAGAATCAGATTATAATGGCAGATACAGATTGATACAAGAAAAAGAAAACACCATCAACAAAACAAAGTTCATCTGTGGGAATGATGCTATCAAGTAAATATTTAAAACCAAAACGAAATCCTGTCAGCATCAGTTATCTATGTTGTTTGGTGTATACACAATTTTTAATTTGCATATCCCAAAAGTTACCTATTTTGATCTGAAGTGAATGAAAATGTTATAAATTAATATTTTAATCAGCATTTTTGTGACAAATTCCATTGTAGATAACTAAGAATTACAATACTTATCAAACTAACCAGGTCTTTTTAAAAACCCACTTTAAAATTTACAATATAATGAAG
Source organism: Grus americana (assembly GCF_028858705.1). Taxonomy (NCBI): domain Eukaryota; kingdom Metazoa; phylum Chordata; class Aves; order Gruiformes; family Gruidae; genus Grus; species Grus americana. Next base: position 12,293,628 of record NC_072870.1, read on the forward strand.
TACCAGTCTGATGTTTTAACAGGTGAATTTGTGCTTTATTTTATGCATTTTGTTTAATACATGGCTTTTAAAACTGTCCCTTTTAAAGATGAGAATCCTTGACCACCGTAGCGTCGGCTGGAGGGTGCACACACCGAGAAGCGGAGCGGGGTACGGTGGTTAGCTTCCTGCAGCTGCCCTCAGCAGGATCCGTCCTCCTCTGCGAGGGGGTGGATTCCTGGATCCTGGCGTAGGCTTGCCTCTGGGGAGGGCTGGGGGAGATGGAGTTCTGATGGGGGGGGTTTGGAGCCAGTCTCAGATTCAGGCTAATCTCTTAAATCCAGTGGTTTATGTCATTTTCAGTGTGTGTTTCTGCAGTTAAGCATGCACAAATAAAGTATTTTTTTGTTTGTTAGCTGCTTGGACTGGAAAAATTTGCTGCTTTGTCCTATTTGAGAATTCCAGATACACAAGTAGTGAGTGCATATTAAAATTCCTCAGTGCAACTGTAAAGTAGGACATCTGTTTGATTCCTGATAGGACCTATAAACTTTATTTAAGTATAAAGTAAACCACACTCATGTACATAATTCATAAACGTGAATGAGAAATTAAAGGTACCTATGAAGTGGAAGCTGTCTACTGCTTTTTTTCCCTTTAGCATACAACTATTTACAAGGACAGACAACTAAAGTCATGTAAGCAGCATTTAATTGCTTGTGCGAAACACTCTAAGTACTTCTGCAATGCAATTTGCAACCTTCTCCTTTAACAAGCAGTGAATAATCTCAGGGATGGTCCGGAACGGATCAGAAGTTAAAGCCCTGTTTAGACGAAGAAGCGAAAGCCACAACACAGGAGTTGGGTTTGTGAGGGTTTCCTGCAGTGTTGCTCTGTGATAATACACTGTGTTGAACTTTTTCTGCTGTTTGCAGTGTTTTCTGTCAGCTAATCCTGTGCCTTTCCTGTGATGATAACTACACTAATGAGGTTACTGGTTTGGATTACAAAGCAAAATTTATTGGAGGGTTTAAGAGGTTCACTGCTGCTTTGTCACTTCCCTTACTAAAATTGGCATCGCTTAAAAAGTACCTATGTATAGGCCGTGTTACCAAATAGACAATACAGACTTTTTGGCTTAAAACCAGACAGACATTCCAGTGCCACACTAATGTAACGTGCCCAGGAAGTCTTAGATGCATTCTAAAAAGTGCAACGTTTATTGTGGTTTAGACATAATCCGGAAGTTGATGTTTTATAGCATCTTGCACTTTAGAAGATTAAAAAAAACCCGTCCTGCTTTTGTGTATGGTGTGACCAATGATGTGCCCGGGGCACTAATTAAAAAGAAAAAAAAAAAAATCTAGTTGCTAGCAAGTTGTCCAAGGGCTGTGGAGCACTGTAGTATTTTGAAAGCTTTGGCTATAGACTCACCAGGCCCAGTCTACTTATACTGTCAGTACCCTGCTTCTCCTGTTGGCCTCCTCCTGTTTTTATGTGAACTGCCTGATAATATCACTCTTAAATAGCTTTTGACTCGCATGAAAGCTATTTAAAAGAAAAAGATTATATCTTTGTTTTTGTAGACAGTGGTGGCTTGATAATCCTTTTAATGATTTGAATATTAAAAAAAACCTGAGTTGAGTGAAGGAAAAACGCACTTAGAATGAGTTATTTGCTGTCCAGCTGTACATAAAGTCCGGTGTATTTAAAAAAAGTCAAAACTGAGAATCTTCTAGCGAGAGTACGTACATAAAATGGTAGGGATAAACACGTTAGGGGTGGGGAAGGTTGAGTTGGATTTACAAGTCACAACTGGATTTGACTGGCCTTTTTATCCTTCCACTGTGTCATGTAAGTAGCTGCTTTCCTGTCCTGCCTGTCCCTCGAGCTTCCCCAGGTTCATTCTGAAGATAAGTTAGAAAATCTTCAAGTTTTAGAAGTTGATCCTGACATTGACATGAAGGCAAACGTCAAATTTTTTCATAAGAACGATGTTAGAGGTTGCAATTGGAGAAAACAGTTCCCAGGCTGTAGGAGTTAACTGAAGCTATTGACACAATTTAAAAAAAAAAAAAAAATCAGTAAAGGAATGTATATAATACTGCTCTGTGTTTTACAGTAAGATTTGTTGCTCTCAGACTGTGTAAAACAAAATTTATTCATGTTTTCTGCATATTAAAAAAATCTTATTGTACCAATTGGTAAACTATTAAATGCATATAAAACTAGATGTGTTTTTGTTTCCTTGGATGCAGGAATTAAAACTATTTTGAAAAAAGCTACTGGTGTTTCACCCTTCAGCTTTTGCTCCACACCTGCTTTTCTCTTATCTAATGTTAATTTAAATTGTGCTCGCCTGAGGAAACGTGAAGCATTTGTCAGGCAATTGGTTACCGTTGGAATAGCCGAAGGCTGTCTTGGTTCATGCGGTGACGTGGGATTTTATACAACTGTTGTTGTTTAAGCTGGTTTCACGCATGGTCTGGGAGAGCGCTGATGCGGTGCTGGAGGTCTGGCCCCTTGCGAAGCGCTGGCTCGCGTGCTGTGCTGTGCTGTGCTGTGCTGGCTCTCGCCGCAGCCTCTGCCCTGGTCTGCTGCAGCGTACGCGGAGTGGAAACTGCTGAGCGGGTTGTGCGCGGGGTGTTCGTGCAGGTGTTGGGTACGATCCTGTGCCTGGTGAAGGAGGCACAGCGCAGAAAGGGTCCCTGCCCTGCGTGGTCGTGTTCTGTGGCTGAGCAGGGAGCTGCACTGCTCCCCTCCCAGTGTGCGTTTCCCCATTTTCATTTGGTTTGGGTTTGGTGTTTTCCCCTTACCTTGAACCTTACTTTTACAGCATGAGAACTGTCTTTCGCTGTTTCTGTACTTGGTACGGCTGGTGCTGTTGGCACTGAAGGCTGCATGGCGAATCCTCCGAGGGATGCAGGCGGGCAGCGGTGGGTCGGTCTGTCCCCGGCAGCGGTGGGTCTGTCTCTGCCTTCTCGGGCAACAGAAGTCCTGTGCGGGAGGTGCGTACCTGGGCAGCTGAGGCGCTGAATGGTTCTTGGAATTCTTGTCTTCACGTTGGTGCCTTTGAGGTGGTGTGTAGGTTTGTTGGTTTTTCCTCTCCTGGGATCTGGCCTTCATCGCCTCGAGTGCTGCTTATGAATGGGCCTGTGAACTGGAATGGGAACGGGCATTTCTTCTTTGATGGCAGAGCGAGGACGTGACCTTGACCGTGCTGTGGGGCAGGGAATGAAATGCGTTCTGCGTATGCATCCTGCTTAGTAGCAGGAACGGCGCTGGGACAGGCGATTGTGGGGGGACTGGCTCTCATTTGGGAAAAACAGCTGAATTTCAGGCTCTGCCAGAGTGAGTTGGAGGTGCTGGCTGAGGTGACGGGGTGTCCTGGGTGTTGGGGCCGGAGGCAGCGTTAGGATGCAGGTTGGGAAGGAAAGCCTGGCGGTTGTACGAAAGGGAGAGGTGAGGGATGTCGAGATGTAAGTCGCCAAGAGCAATTGGGGAAGAATTTCCTTTTCCCCTCTAGCTGGGTGATCGTGCAGCGAGTTCAGCAGACATGGTTGAATATGAAATTACATGTATAGGAGTTGTGGTCAATGTTGGGAAGATCAGGTGCTCAACTGAGAGGGCTTCTCTGGCCTGTGCGACCACTAAATGCAGCGAAGGTGCAACTGGTGACTTTGCCTTGAAAAAAGTTGTAGCTTTTAGGGGATGTGCGATGTCCGATGACGTTAAGTGTTGGGAATCCCTCTGTCTGGAAGGAAAGCAAGGAGGATAGGAACAGTGTGTGTCTACGTGCCTTCTTCAGCATCGCTGATGTTTTTCATTTGCTGTAGTTATTTTTCTCGGGCAGTGACCTGCCAGCTCTGGGAACAGCTTCAGTGCTGCTCCCAGACATTTCCACGTGGGGCGTCAAATCCTGCCTGAGCCAGACCCGACCAGGGCTGGGAATGACGTGGAACTATGGGCTGGAGGCGAGGAGTGGTGTTCCAGGGCGGGGAGAGCTATGTGCAGATCCCCCACTGTCCACCCTCCTTGTGCCCTGGTACCTCCTCAGCGCTGGCTGGAGTCAGTTCTGTGTCATTTTTGGTTAAGAACTTGTGAACTGAGTTCCTGAGAACACCCAGACCCCCAAAGGAGGTAGAGAATATTAGACCTGATGGTGTTAAATGCAGCTACGTTAACAGCTCAGGAGGGAGTTCATGCTGCCTAGCTGTGCAGCCTTCTTAGCCAGGATTCCCCTCCCTCAGCGTCATTTCACGTTTACAGCCCCCGAGCAGCAGCTCCTCTCCCTCGGGACCAAGTGGTGCTGAAGCATCTGTTGCCGGATGAGGAGGGTTTGGAGGTGCTGTGGTTGTGAGTGGCCCCGGGCTTATTACTGATCTTTTGGAGCTGATGCCTTTGTCAGAGGAGGAGGGTGCGCGGAGCAGAGCCAGCGTTAACCTGCACATCGGCGAACGCTGCAGCTGCTGGAAAGCTCCTGTGCCAAACCCTTCCCCGGTGGTCCAAGCGCTTTCACGCCGGCTGCCGTGCAGGTCAGTAGGACCCGAGCAGTAGAACCAGGTGTACTGGTACAGGGAACACGTACTGCGGGCAGAGGAGCGCTTAATGGGCACTGGACCCCGCAGCATCGGTGCAGTTACAGGTTTTAAAGCCTCCAGGGAATCTGGAGCCTGGCTCCTGCTCAAAGGAACAGAGGCGGAGGCTCTGGTGATGGTGTTCGGGTTAATGGTACCCAACACCAAACTGTAAAGAAACCAATAAATAAAGTACCTAAAATAGTTTAAAAAGCTTTTAATGGACTGAAAGACACTAGTAAAAGAGAAATCTTGTAGGAAAGATGCACTGTAGTCATTTTTATTGATTGCTTTTCAGGAAATTCAGAATTTTTCTAGAAGGAGCAAAGTAAAGATGCCTCTTGCTTTGTCAGCTCCACCACCTGGGAGGCTGCTCCCCTCCTTCCCCCCCCCCCCCCCAAGAGTTACAGAGACCTGTCCTGTAGTACAGGAACCAGGGTACAGAGCACAGTGACAGCACTTCTTCTCCAAACAGCAGTAAAAGAAGCAACGCAAATTAGCACAAGGGTACTATCCATGACAGACAACGAGAGAGAGGGGACTCCGTCAGCACAGGGTGGCTGTGGACAAGCGCTCAGGAGTTGTTCTACAGCTTGAGCTGTTTGGAAACAGGACATTCAACTCTGTCGGCATACCACAGCCTGCAGCAGCCACAGCTTGTGCAGCCAGGGGAGCACACGCTGGTGGGTGACAGCCGCCACAGGACATGTGTGATGGGAGGGGACATAAGGATTTGTTTAGTGGCATCGCCCTTTCAGTAACAGCCATTGCCAGCAATGGAAACGCCCTGGCACCAATCTCCCACCCAGTGTGCAAAAGAGTTCGTTAAGAAGGTATCAGCCAGCAGTTTCAGTGAGTTTTTATTTAACACCCTCCCTGAAGCCCAGCAATTCCCGGTTGTGGGAAACGGAGGGTTCCACTCTGGTTCAACTTGCCTGTCAGGTTAAAGTCCATCAGCTCCGTGTTACAGCTGCTACTGCGAATGAGACCAAGTCCCCATTCCTGACTCTTCCTCCCCTCTCCCCCCTCTGTTAACAGGGCTGTGAGTTCCTGCTGACTCACTTTTGTTCAGACCTCATGTGACGCCGTTATCAATCTCTCCTAGGCACTGGGGTTTCCATTGTAATGGAAGGTTGTGCGCTTTTTTAAACATCAAGCCCCCACTCTTTGGATACAGTATCCTAAGTTACTCAGCTGCAAGCAGAGCAGAGAGGTGGAACTGTGAGTATCATTCATATATATATATATATCTATCTATATCTTTACTTTGAAAATTAGAATGTGAATGTTACAAAACCCCACTGAATTGCCAAACTGCCAACCAAAAGTAGAAAAAATGGTTAAAGGAATCCAATGGCTATATCCTGATGTAGAAAATGCTGTACATCCCCCCACTTACACGTTACAGGCTTCAGTCATCTGAGCAATACAAATATGGCTGCTTAGCTTTCCTTAGCACGGATCGGGATAGTGACTGGGGGGAAAATGAATCTTTTGGCTTGGAATCCACGTTTTACAAGACTGCTGAGCAGTGGATGGGGCTGGTTTTGTACTGGTTTAGCAAAGCAGTGTCCTTAGTCAACATAAAAATGACCTGAGAAATGTTACATACCTCAAGACAGTTCATTTGGAATCCATATGTACAAAGTAGAAATAACTGATGATATGCACACACACACACACAACACGTACACACACACAGGCGTGACAGCCTCAGGCTGCGCTCACCTAGGATGGGTCTCGTACGCTGCTGCATCCTGGCCACCTCTCCCGTCATGTGGCAGACACAAGCTCAGTCAGACAGATTACATTTCTCAGATTAGTTCTTTGCATTGTGTATTAATTGTACCAGTGCAATAACATTGTCAAAAAAGGAGGAGCTGCGCCAGGGGAGTCCGAGACCCTGGTTCAGATTCAGAAAAAGGGTGGTTTAAACTTTTTTTTTTTTAAGCGAGGTACACATTAAGCAGAGCTCTGTGTTAAGGGGATCTCAGCAGAAGGCATGCTTGGCTCAGCCTCTTTCTCCTCCACAGCTTTGTCCTCTGGTTCCAGCTGTTCACCACTTTTTATGCTTTCTTGGAGCTGCTGGCGTCGCTGCACCTCTGCTTTAAGGTTCTCCAAGTCTTTTTGGCTGAAGGGGAAACCAGGAAGGGTAGCAAACGTTAGACCAGCCTTAGGGACAGTGTGATGCACAGGGCCACAGTAGTGTTCAACAAACTAGGAAATTCTGGCCACTCGGGGCAGGGGCAGTGAGGTTGATCTGGTCTAGATCCAGGCAGCCTCCAGCTGCTTCTGGTGAATTTTTACCATCAGTGATTATTTACAGCATTAGAAAAATACAGTCTCAGTTCAGGTCATCTTTTTCTACCACCACCCCAATCACATTTTCAATAGAAGTCTAAGAGACAATTTATAGTAAATGAAAAAACCCCACATTTTAATAGTACTGCTGGGTGTAGTGGTCCTAAAGATGATGGTAATCAGGGCTGGTATTACGATCTCAGCTCCTGTTCTTTGTAAACAAATCCAGCAGAGCTGGGAAGGAATAGCTGCAAGCTGTACTTTAAGCAACAACCCTGCTACACAGCCTTGTCTGTGGAAGAGCTGATGCTGTTCTTTGCAGCCCGGCATCGCTCACTTCATTTCTTCTGGGTAGAGACCACTGACTGCGCTTCAGCTGCCTCCCACTCTGCAAATGCTGCTAAACCAAAGAATCCCTTTGCTGCAGGGTGATGGGCTGAGAACAGGCACCCAGGGGCAATGCCAGCTCCCTGCTACTTGCCGAGCGACCCCCAGGGCAAGTCACACCTTAGTGGTCTTGCCCACGGATGCATCAGTTCTCCAGGAAGTTGCCCAGCTTCCTTTAGCTTCACTGAGCAGTTTGGGGCTTTAGGCTTTATGAGATCAGATTGCTGCTACAGGGTCAGGGTTCCGAAAGAGACCCAGACAGCTCATGCAACATTCCTCCAGCCAGGAGCTTTTTTAGTGCCACTGCGGATTGCCCAGGGATCACGTAGAGCATCCCTTCGCAAGTGTTCAGCAGTGCCTTCAGGAGAGCCAGCACCTTCAAAGGCAGTTTTTTATGTCAAAGTGACAATTTCTGCCATTATTTGCCTAGTGCTGCCCGAAGAGAAGAGGTACCAACGACCACTGGGAACTCCGCGGTTTGGGTCAGTGCAAAGGGAGGCATTGGGGTCACGCTATCTCAGGAACAAAGCTTACACAAAAGGACTACTTGATTTCTAACAGTAACACACAGACAGGTATCACTCTACCTTAGTGGAATGAAGAGAATTCCATTGATAATGTTGAGCTGCTCCAGGACACTGGCCATACTGGGAGCTGTGAACTACAGTGCAAGAGAAAAAACAGTTTTTAAAATTAAAACTCTGACAGAAGAACTCAGAGTTCCTAAGCAAGTCCACACCATTTACCAACAGCTGAGAAAAAGCTAGGTCTCATGACACTGCAGTAGCTGTAAGGTGGCATAATTTGTATTTCCTACCTCGTTATACCCGTAAGTTGAAAAGCAGCATGTAGAGGTCCCCAAGTCCTCTGGGCAACCTCCCCTCTGACCTCTGCGGGACTTCAGTTAAACGCCACATACACACGAGTTCAAAATGTGGTGGGGGTTTCTTTTTTCTCATTCAAGTGTTGTAACAAGGGGAAAATCTTTATTACTGTTTTATGGGTTTGAGCCTCTTAGCTGGACACTACTTCCTGGACTTGACCATTTGCTTGATTCAAGGGCCTTATGGTCAAATTACTCTGCCCCAAACTCCCACATTCTGTACCCAGTTCTTTGCAGTGAGAAGAAAACCCAGCTGCCCCTGCAGAGCACTACCCTGGAGGGAGCCTCTGCAGCTGGAAGCCTCTTGCCCAACCCGCTGGCTCGCACTCCTCTGGCAGCCACTGGCATACAGCATGGCAGGGAGAGCGCCCATCGCACACGTTAGTGCAAACTGCCCCGGACATGCCGCAGAGGGGCTGGCGTGATCTGCCAGGGGCAGATGAGAGCGGTTGGGTTTGGCCCAGGAGGGCCGATGTGCTCCGTGTGAGGCAAGGCGAGGCAGCCCCCGTGCTCTGCTCTGCTGCCCAGCCTCCCTGCACCACAGAATCCTTGGAAGGAGAACAAAGCACGTGGTGAAAGATGACAGCATTTTTTAGGATGAGGAAACTGAAGTACTTTTGGATTGAGCAACCTGCCTACAGCCAGTGAGTCAGCCGAGGGGCAGGTTTGTGCGTAGGTGTCCCAGGTTCCCGCACTGCGAGCTGCCCAGCGTGTCCTTACTGAGTTCCCTGAGCACCCTGCGACGCAGTCAGCAGCACTCAACCACCTGAGCTCAAGAGAAAGAGCCTGATCCTATTCCAAAGCGGAGGGGAGGAAGGCTCAGTCCCCATCGGTTATGCTGCACTGGGTCTGAGCCACTGCAGGGATTTCCCACCCGTGAAGGGTCTGCCACCGATACAGCCACTACCACCTGCCTGCACAGGTAGCGCCTGCCTGCCTGCGCACACTGACGTGTCCTTTGGGAGCAGCTAAACACAAACCTCTGCCTTCATGGCAAGCACTCTGCATCGCTCTTGTAACGTAGGTTACCTTAAGTGGCATGATGTTTGCGTTGGAGCCATTCTTGTAAATCTCGTTCATTGTGCGTTGAAGAGCGACAGCTTGCTGAGTCAGGTATTTCAAGTACTCAGAGCTCTCTTTGGTCTTTTCATGGTGTTCTCCAAGCTAATCAGAAAAGGGGGGGGAAAGAAAAAAACCAAACGTGTACAACATTACAAATGAGAACAGGGCCTGAACAAGGGTGCACTCCTAGTCTCTGCTAGCTCAACACCCCTACAGAAACTCAGAACTTGATTTCACCTGCCTTGGCATTCAAAAAACAAACAAACAAAAATTCCTCTAGGAGCCTTATTATCAACGTCACACAGTTCCATCAAGTAGGAGCACGTCTGCAGGGTGAGCGGCATTCCCTCCGCCAGGCTGTGCCTTCAGCCAGCGAGGCGGCGCCGAGTCACCGAGCACAGCGGCAGACGTGTTCAGACAGACCCGGGCTGATGCAGAAGTTTCACTGTGCATCAGCAAGGGCTGTGAGCAGGAGAAGGCACTGCCCATGAAACAGCAACTACCGAACTAGTTTGGATCTGGTGTTTAAAAGACAGGTGGTGCAAAAAAGGGGAAAGAACAGATCAGCTCTTTTGGTGCCTGCCAGAACACGGGGCCATGCCACCAACAGGTTTCTGTCTGGCGACAGGGGTACTGCACGAACAAGTTGCAGGAAGGATATTTGGGGACTTTTGGCATAAAAGCGGTCAGTTATTGTACAGGGCAGGAATTCTGCCCCGTCCCTAGAAAGGGGAATCCCTGGTGTCTGCTCAGGACTGTTTGTAAGAAAGGCCTCCCCGAGTTCCAAGCTGTGGCACTGTTTGCAGCGGTACCGCTCGTCTCTGGCAGCAAAGTGACATGACACAGATCAGCAGCACGCAGGCTCCTTACCTGGTTTTTGTAGATGGTGTAGCCTTCCTTCTCGTGCTGCAGAGCTGACCGGAATTCTGCTTTGCTCTCGTACACTCGGGCTACCAAGTGGTGGCTGAGGGAAGGAAAAGGGTTCAGAGGAACTTTAATGAAGAAGTAATATTTCTGCAGCACAGCGAGCATGACACTAACGTAACAACGTTCAAGCTAGAAGTCTTAATACCAGTGTCAAAGGAGGCAGATACTGGACCCTGAATACAGCACCAAGACAGTTACTTCTCCCCACCCCGTTTGGGGATTAATGTACTACGCTGATTTGGGCTGGATTTTTGTTGAAATGCTGAGAATTGACCTGCAAAAGTAAAGTCTGAACTGGGGATTTTTTCCTCCTGCTCCCAGGAAAGCCGAGGGTCACAGTGGTGAACTGGACAGAGGCAGCACATCCATGGGAACATCTCAGGGCTAGATTTGTGAACTGGAGGAGGAGGAGGAAGCAGCCACAAGCCCTTACCCTTCAGAACAGGTCTTTTTGTTTCTTAGAAAGCAAAAGTGTGAATTACTTGTCTATTCACAGCCGAAAGTAAAAAAAATAATCTTCCGGCACAGAAACAACCAGCAAAGCGGTGGCAGAGCTGAGACCTAAGTCACCTGGGCTCTCTCCAGCTGGGAGAGCTGACTTGGCTTGGCCTTGGCTTCCTTAGTGTTTCTGGAATGAACACAGGATTTCTGGTTTTGGCAGTATTACTCTGTGGGAGGTGATGAATCTCATCACGCATCCCAGTGCTACTAAGGGCAGGCAAGATGCTTTCTGCAGAATGCATATCCATCAACTGCTGGAAAACAAATCAGACTCTTGTGGGTGCTTAATAAGATTTATTTTCACCCTGACGAAGAACAGATGGGTTGCAATGTGGTAGTAGTAATTAGGAGCGGGCCACTGCTTGGTTGATAGCGAGACAGCTTTGCTTTCAAGGACAGTGCACGCAGCGCCGAAGAGCAGCGGCTATCTAGAGCAGATCCTAGAGGTGCTGACCACTCATAGCTCCCTTGGAAACACAAGGAAGCTGCTCAGTATTTTATTCAAATACAAGGCTTTATGGTAAAGGACAAAAGCAAATTATATGCTCTCAAAGATAGCTCCCTGAGGGCTGAAACAATTAAATACAAGTGTTTACGTATCATCCCCGTCTCCCAGTATAATTACGCTAGCCTTGCTCTCCAACCTTCGCTTGCCGCGTTCTCTTTTCTAGAGAATCCACAAGGACCAAGGTCATCTTGACAGACTTTTGGGGCAATCAGCATTATAGCAGATCCCACAATTAAGAACAAGGGATCTCTGTCTTTCAGGACAAACTCACTCATATGCTGCACAATGACCTTACACGCACAGCTCAGCAGTCCCAAGGAGTCTGACAGCTGGGACGAGACTGAATCTCTAATTTAGGAGGACACAGCTGGATCAGATCCCGCCCGTAGGAGCGCACGGTGAACGTACTCATTCTCACAGAACGGTGGCCCAGCCCAGCACCCCACCCTGCCTCACCTTAGTGCAACTTTCAAAGACTTGGAGCCGTGATACTTGGAGCTGATGGCCAGCGCGTTCTCCAGGAACCGGAGGGACAGGTCATACTCCATAACCCCGTGGAGTACCAAGCCGATGTTGTTCTGCACAAAGCAGCCAAGCAGGCATTCAGAAAGGCAAAGTCAAACTACGCATTTATTGCTTCATAAACACCAAGACCACACAGGTATTTTGCTGTTGAAAAGGCTGTGGCAGCCACAAGTCCCCTGCGGATATCTCTATAGCACGTAACACGTGACAGGAGACCAACGTCCCCCTTTGGAGCTCAGGCCAAACAAACCAGACAAAAGGAACTCTCTCCATTTTACACAAAGGCAACAAGAACAGGCCAAATTAAGGAACTTGCCCAAGGATTACTGGCTCTTGAACCCACGTCTCCAGTGTCCCAGTGCAGAGCTCCAGCCACAGAAGGCTGATCCCCCCAGCTAGAGTCAAACTCCTCCTTTCCCTCCTTCCAACAGCACTAACTGGGAGTAACCCAGGGAGGGAAAAGCAGTGCCTAAACGTTTATTTTAAATAGCCAGCACTATGGGCATTTTAAAGGCCAAGAGGTTTCTTGGAGATTAGAAACTTGAAGACTCTAAAAGGTTACTTACATCTAAGAGTGCCATTTCTGGGTGATCCTCCCCAAATACCAATAGCATGAGGTAGCGTGCACGGTACAGTAAGTTCAATGCTGTCGAGAGCTGGCTGTTTGCAAAGCAGTACAAAGCGAGGTGCATCTATAACAAAAGAAGTAACCCAGCCTCAATGTTTTTTACTTCCCACTCCATAAAGCAAACTAATCTGTCCTTTCTACTCCTTTCCTCAGCTGCATACAAATAACAAGGTCTTCCTCTATGGATAAGGATTTCAACCACTCAGACCAGTCCAAGCCTGCTGGTTGATGCACAGCTCCACTGAGGTACCACATAAGACCCAGCACTGAGGAAGCTGTTGAAGTGTTTCACTTCAGTTTCTCTTACGCACCTCAAGGAACATTTCAAAATTGATCTGTATGTATATGATACTCTGATTGCACTTTCAGGGTAGTACTTGCTCTTTCTTCATTTCTGACATAAGCCCAGGGCAAAAGCCAGCAGAATGAATGAATATAAATAAACATTCAGCAGACAAACCCCCAAAATTCTACACTAAGACAAATACTGACCATGCAGGACATTTATTATGCAAACATTTAGGTATTCTGTTTACAAAATCGTAAGACACAAAACTTATGATGGAAGTGGAGAATTCTGGGAAGAACATTACAGGAGGAGGAGAACAGCAACTGTTTTCTAGATGCAGACACGAATTATGGCTCACAGACTCCAAGTGGACACACGAGGTGCTGCTTCTCCCCCAGCACCCTGTACTTACGTATTCTTGAATCGTGTTGGGATGTTCGATACCCAGGACTCTCTCGCTCATTAGCACCGCTTTCTGCTGATTACTTAAGGCCTAAACAGAACAGAAGACCCAAGAGCAAGTCACACAGATGCTGTGCACTTGAGCAAGCAAGCACGGGGAAGAAATGAGAGAAGTACACAGACCCTGTCAGAGCCCTTGCTCACCTCTGAATAATCTCCCATGATATAGTTGAGACGAGCCAGCAGCCTCAGGCAGGCACAGATTTCTACATGCATAGCACCATACACATTGTTGAACAAGTTTAAGGCTTCATTGATGAGCTCGCAGCCCTCCTTCAAGAAACCTGAAAAAAGTTCTATTTGTGAATGTATGTTAAATAACCCCCAACACCACTGGAGAAGTGCACTGCCTGTGCAGTGAAAACAGTAGCGGGACGTGTGGCCACAGGTCACTGCCTTACGTCAAGGACTAAAACCTGGGAGAGGGAAGTGGCTGCCCTGCATCCACCCCTGTTCGTCCTTGGTAACGTTACAGCAGGTGTGCGTTTCAGGTGGCCCTGGAGACCACGATTCTCTACCAAAACGGGGTGGCTGGGGGTGTACCCTGCCATGTCACACCCCCCCACCCTTCCTTTTATCAGCAGTCGCCTCAAGAGGAGGTGGCACGTTGGGTCTGTACCTTGCTGAACCTTCGCTTGCCCGCTCTGGAAGAAGTGGAAAGCATCTGAGGCTTTGGGGTTTACGTGCTTCACTACAGGGAAGATGTTGAGAATATCCTCTTCCGTGAAGGTGGGCTTGTGCCTGTTGTCAAAGTTGTACTCTTTCAGCAGTATCTGGAGGAACCGAAAAGACCGGAGGTCACGGTCACCACTTTCATAGGTACTTGGCAAGAAAAGAGGGGAAAACGAGCCTCGGATTCTGCGTGTGGATTCACAGTCAAAACATCCCCAGTATCACTACCTGGGGACAGCGCTTTGGAGGGAGGTCACATGTAGGTGTGCATGGCGAAATCACACCGCATGGCCGTGCCAGTACTGGAGCCCCTGACGGGGAACCCCATCCAGCCAAACTCTTGCACCCCAGCGGGGCGAGAGGCAGCGCTGTGGGGAAGGAAACCCCGGTCCTTCACGCAAGGACAACCCCAAAAGTCCTGCTCCGCTCAGCCAAAGAGCTGCTTCTCTTTGAATGGGGAGCATGCATGCACATGAACTTAATTAAGGTGTGAGTTTGGTTTGTCAGACAGAGCAAGCCACAGGGATTGCATTCAGGCTGGCTAATCTTCCAAGGGAGATGCGCAGCAAGTCTACCCTAAAAGGGAACTGGATCGAAGTCTCGTTCCCCAGGGTTGGAACCTGTATTCCAACATTAACACCACCCTGCTGGTTTTGGCTGGGATAGTTAATTTTCTTCAGAGTAGCTAGTACAGGGCTGTGTTTTGGATTTGTGCTGAAAAGAGCGTTGATAGAGATGTTTTCGTTCTTGATGAGCAGTACAGAACACGATGGGGAAGGGAGGGAAGACGTGGATCTTACCTGGACTCCAGTTTTAAGGGAGATTTCACGAAGCAGGGTGATTTTCTGTAGATTATACACTTCAGCTGCTTGGTCAGCATTCTCACTGCAAAACGCACACACAAGGTTCAGCTCTCGGGTAAGTTTCTGCTCACAGACATCCCTCCGCTGTGGTGTATCTGAAGCAGAGGCCCCTGTACAGCTGGGTGCTAACTGGAACCAATGACTGACATTACAGTGGCTGCTAACGGTCTCTGTAAGCTTACAGGGACGCACAACAGTACCTCTTACTGAAGTCCTGGTGTGCTCGTGTGAAAGCTCACTCATTCAGGTGAGAGGCTGAACGCCTTCAGCTCTTGGTAAAGAGCGAGCTGTCCCTGACGTGAAGGGATGATCACTGATTTAGCCAACTAGCCACCGCTTTTCTCTTGGGCCATTGTTTGCCCTTCCAGTTTAACACTCACTACTGCACCTTCCAGCAGCCTCATTCACCATCTCCGTTTCTGACACAGGAGAAGCTGTCCCTGGTTTGGAACATAAGCTCCCTTCAGCCTAAATCACCATCTATCTAGACAAATCTCTTCTGATTACACTCCTTCAGCTTCTCACCTTCTTCTCCCCCTGCACCGCTAAGGAGAGGTTTCCCTTCCTCCTCTGGTTCTCCTAGCTGCCTTTGCCTCATCGGTTTCACCACATTTCAAACTTCAGTTACACTTCCCCCTGCTGCTCTCTGCCTGATTTCTTTCCATTATAAGCCTGTAAAACTCCCTCAAGAACACAAATTTATATTCAAACAGAAAACAAGTAAAAAAGGCAGGTCCTGTTGAAGAACAATAAGAGCTACAGACATTTGGTGAGAGTCCAGGCACAAGCGAGGGTAACTTGCTCTGCTTACCATTCAAGACTAAAATCGAAGTAGTTCTTTGCTTCTGAACAAATATTCTTCCAAAGCTCCTGAGGGGTCATGCTGGCCCATGCAGTGTTATCAGCATTTCCAAGGTTCCTGTTTTTCCTTTTCTTATTCTTTTTCTTGGAGACCAGCTCATCAGCTGGAAGATGGGCAATGGGATTTGGAAAGGAGCTTAGAAAGCAGTTCAGGAAGTGGCTGATGGCTGCTGATAAACCCGACAGCTCCACGCCCTACAGCGAGACACCGAAATCAGTCGTGGAAGACACCTGCCATCATGCAGGCACAACTCCAGTCCTACTAGAAACAGGAAAATCTTCCAGGAGAGGAAGGCAATATTTGCAAGTGGAACTAGCAGAGACAGAATTATGTAGATATAAGTATATACCTACACACAAATATATCATTCCATTTCGGGCTGCTACCTGGGACAGAGGAACCAGAGAGTGTAAAGAAGATTTTGACACTGGAATAAAGGCAGGTGTATTGCTATGCTATGTACGGACCGGTATAAGGATGCACTAGCGTTATGCAATTAAAAAAGGCTTCTTAGAAGGGCGAAAGCAACACCGTTTAAGAGGAAAAGGTATTACAAGGAAAACAAGCTGTGATTTCCCTTTTAAAAGCCTTCGACATAATGAGTGAGAATCTGGGGAAGAAGAGCATGAATGATTACTCTCTGGGAAAGCTATCTTCAAGTGGGAACTTGTTTTCCCTTACACGCAGGCCTGCACCTACTTTAGCACTAATGAGATTGTACTTCCCGTTGCTAGGCAACCCCTGCGAACTGCCTAATGAGAGAAGGCTCCAACAGGCTCTATTTGGGGAAAAAAGTCATTAGAGAGGACACACAAGGCAAGAGGTTAGACTGCAGGTCATACCTGGAGGTATGTCTTGAAGATGTGTTTAGCCGATCGGGTGATCAATTCACTGATTCCTATTTTCTACCCAAAGGAATACAGAACAGAGATTAAGAGTCAGTCGGCAATAACAATTAAAAATATGCTTTGCTTTTGAAGTGGGCTTTTATCAAGCCCTGCAGAAGACTCATTCTCCAGTCCTTACCCTGCAGCTATTTTGCATTTGACAGCACTCCTGGAGCCAGGGAAGAGCCCCCTGCACACCCATGCACGGTGACCACAAGCCAGCCGCACAGCTCAGCTCTGTGGCTTGCAGGAGCCACCGCAGCACTAGCCCTGCATGTGCTCGCGGGCACTTTCCAATTTGATCCAAAGCCCTAATGGATCTTAGAGGCTTAAAAAAAAATGCATGGCTTAAAATCCAACAGTGTGGTGCCTGCTGTCGTGCTTGGGAATCCCTGAAGCACTTCTCTATCCCAAAGGACTCTCAAACCGTCTAAAGTTATGAAAGCCACTAAGGATTTGTGAGCAAAACTCCCCATCTACCACTTACAGGTCCTTCTCCCCCCTCCTCCATTTTTGAAGCTGTTTATTTTTTTTTTTTTTTTTTTACACAGAAAAAACAACTGGCCAAGTTGGAATCTATATGGGGCAAATGATGTCAGAGGCAGTTTTAATTGTCAGTCTGAAGCTTACAAAAATGTGATCCAGCTGCGCACGGCCAGGGGTCTTGGTGATGAAGCTGACCACTTTGCCCAGATAACGCATGTTGATGCCCCTCTGGTGCATGGCCTCCGCTAAGGTAGCCCCATCCATCGGGAGCACCGTGTGATCCAGGCAGTCTTTGACCTGCAGGGTATATGCAAACTTCAGTTACAGACAGCAAACGCGAAGAAAAGAATTTCAATTAAAAAAAAAATTCTGACTGAAGAGGGGAAAAGGCATTGCCTGCCAGAGAAGACAGTTTCCAGGCATGACATTTACGTTACAAACACAGCAAGAACTGCCAGTACAGAGCGCTGATCAGCTGGAGCCTGGGCTGCCGGGTGCTCCCTGCCTTGGGCCAGAGGCTCCACAGCGGGCAAAGCAGATAAATTCAGCCTGGAAAGACTCCTCAGGAGCTCGGTTAGTGCCGCCTCTGCTCTGCCTCTGTGGCACGACTGCTGCTCTGGGACCCAGCACGAAGGAAACACCAAGTGGCCACAGCCTCGAGCCCCCCGCGCAGCTGCGGGACTGGAGCAGGAGCGAGAGCTGTTCCACCCAGTGCTGCGAGGACGGGGGGGCAGGACGGCTGCTCCCCACTGCTGGTCACACACAGCTGTTACCTGGGGCTCGGGGTCACCCCAAGGCCCACAGCGACCCCAAGCAAGGCTCCTTCAGTGGGGAGAGTGCTGTAGTACCAGAGACCACCGTGCTACACGGGCAGGGGGAACACTTCCAGCAGACAGGCCAAAGCAGCTTGTGCAAGCTCCTTGCCACTTGCACCATTTTCACTCACGTCTCAGGGGAGAATGAGCAGCACTACGCACTCCAACAAGCACTGGGCAACCGAGGCACGCAGAGATAACTGTCATAGTACAACAGCTCAGGCTTCATCCAACTCCCTGTGCAAAACAAGTGGAGGCAAAGGCCCCGCGGAGCAGCGCAGAGGATTGTAACCAAGTGCTGAGCACGCAGTGTCCTTCCTGAGTGGCCCAAGGAGACCAGTGCAGACAGTGACGGCGTTCAGCACAGTTCAGCACACGACTTCCAGCAGTTTGCCTGAGGCCGTGCAGGAGCTCAGTAGCAGAGCAGGGACTCAGAGGGCTCCTGTGGCTCTGGCAATGAGAACCGCCTTCCCTCTGGCACGGCTGTTTTAACTAATGCTTGTGGAACTAGTAGGCTAACCCTTTTTAAAGGCCTCACGGTCACTAACTTAAACCATTTCCAATTAGAAGACTACATGGAGTTGCGCACACTTAGGTGATAAGGGGAAATAGCACTTGAAGTTGTGCTGCAGTGCTGATAACGAGTCAGCT
The DNA here is from genome assembly GCF_028858705.1 of Grus americana. Taxonomy (NCBI): domain Eukaryota; kingdom Metazoa; phylum Chordata; class Aves; order Gruiformes; family Gruidae; genus Grus; species Grus americana. The sequence continues at coordinate 12,311,893 of NC_072870.1, forward strand.
GATAAAGAGTCAGTTAATTCACGCCACGGAGTAACACGTTACTCTCTGATACGCAGAGTATGGAGGACTGCCTGCTTACAGCAGCTGGCCTGAAACTTGCCCTCACGCATGCTTGTGCGGCATTTTGGGTTTATATACTAGTGTATCAACTATCTTGTAAAACAACAGTCACCAAGCCCTTTTCTGATTCACTCCCCCTCCTTTTTTATTTAAAGACTGAATAGCTGGTCTTAAAGGTTACGCTGACTACAAAACCAGTGGATTTAGAGTTCAGAAGAAACTTTCCAGCAAGGAAAATCCCCTCCTACACAAGACCAACAACTCCTGAACCTCCTGGAGTGGAGATCATCAATCCTACCCTCCTACTTACAGTGCCTGCTGTAACATATGCATTAGCAGTCAATTTAGAGAGCATCTTGAGAAGGGAAAAGTTGGTATTTCTTATCCAGCCAGGTGTATGGGTAAGCATCCAAAATGCTTAAGACTTACAGAAGGAGTTTTTACAATAGATATTAGTAAGAACAATTTCCCAGTTCACTCAAAATTATTAGTCACCAATTGAGTCACAATCAGGGTCAGATAACACAATAGGTTGTGCAGGATGCCCAGGGCTAGGGAGGATGGCTTATGTGGTCTTTATTATCCCAAACTATTAGCAATAGCTGTTAATTACTAGTGCCAAAGATTCTTTGTTGGACTGAGGTGGGAAAATTGTGCCATGATGCAAGACAGGAAGTGGAAAGCCCCTTTTGTGCTTGCACCAGAGATGCTTGCACTGTTCACCGTACTTCACCACTGGTGCCAGAACTCGGCTGCCAGCAGGAGGCAAAGCTGGCGTACCGCTGTGTCAGCGCTTGCTCAAAGCGGCCAAGCTTGAGGCAAGCTTTCAGAGGGGACATCACTGCTGGCCCTCAGTTCCTTACCAAACCTGGGATCTGGCACGACAGCAAGAACGCAGCAGCATCCTTCAGCAACTGCTTCTGATCCTGCACCTCCTCTTTGCTAGACTCGGGAAAACGAACACCTAGGAGAGTAAGAGAGACAAACATAAACCACGTCAACTCAAAGAAGAAACAAGTCACATACAGAAAGCGTATAGTAAGAGCAGGTAAAGTGATTCTGTCTCCCTGGAATTAAAGACGCTTCTTCAAGAACTCATCTACTCTGTGTGTTTCAATGGAAAAAGCATTAGCTGCTCTGCCTGGTTAGTAACTGTGCTGCTCTTGCCCGCTCATTCTTAACACAGCTTTTAAAAGTCCAAATTCTGCTCTTTATCTGGTCCATTCTACCTCCTGCAAAGGTCTGTGTACACTTCCAGTGCAAGAGTCAACTAGACAGACTGGAGTGGGAATGTTTCAGCAGGTGGACCAGCAAGTGAGGCTTTGGGCAACCTGGGCTAGTGGAGGGTGTCCCTGCCCATGGCAGGGGGTTGGAACTAGATGGGCTTTGAGGTCCCTTCCAACCCAAACCATTCTAGGATTCTATGAAATACTGCAAGTGCTAGAAACTCAGAGCATTTTGCTTTTGTACACCAAAATTAAAATAAGGTTTTAAGTTCTAGCTGCAAAAGTTGATGCCAAAGCACTAATTCTTACCAGCCTTAGAAGATGCTTGGGCATTTCAAAACACATGCTCCTTCTGATACATTCCAAGCTAAATTCAACTGTATGGCCATTCCCCTGCAATTTGCATGCAATTTGCCTCAGCATTAACCCCCATAAACACTCTGGGAGCTTCTTCTGTATTTCCAAATAAAAAAATACTGATTCCAGCCATGGAAAGCTACATACAACATCTGCGACCGATGCATGCATTTGAAAGGGCACTGTGACCTGCTTACCATAATGTTACTAAAACAAACCCTGACCTTCACTGAGGATGCAACATCAGTTGTTGTTTTTTTTGTGTAAACTACTACATTAGGATCAAATTTAATTTTTTCCCTCCCTCTGCTTCTTTTCATGTGGTCTAGCAGCTGGGATGCTGGAGAATTGCAAGAAGATTCTTGGCAGCAATCTGCAGACCTCCCTCGAGCATAGCTGTGGGAGACAGCTTACTGCCTGCATTTGGTGGTTCGAGCATTGCAATCAATTACACTCCTTTCTCCTTCCGTATCTTTGTGCTTCACAGAGCATCCTGCACCATGCCCAGCCAACCAAAAGCCAGCAATATTCTTAGCTACAGAACACAATCTTTTGTCTGTAGCTGGCTGGACACAGCAATCTTCTGAAGGAGGACTAAAACCAGCTCTTTGTACACATACCTGGTGAGAAAATATCTGGGTTAAACCGAATGTCAAATGATGTGTCACTAATGGAGCCTACAGCCTTGCAAGCATTTCGAATCACTTCTCTGCTTTTGGGATCCACTGGAGCAGGAAGAAAAACAGAATACAAATGATCGTGGATTTCAGAAAATGACATGCCTAGCTATTAAATTAAGAGAAACGCTTTGTTACTAAAAGCGACAATGATGGCATGTACTGCAGAAATCCATTATTAAAAAAATAAATCAATGGTAAGGTATTTGGAAAGGAGGATGGCTGCAAAATGCAGAGTCTCAACAAAAGCATGTAAGATGACCCAGAAAACCCATGGAGCCCTCCCACTCCACAACCACAGACACTCAGAAATCCAAGCCTGGGATCCCCAAGGGTGTCTGCACGCTCCCCAGCCCCACCACAGCCCGCTGCCCTCCGCCTGCACCGAACCTCTGGCAGCCCAGCCCCAGCCACCAACCCTGCAGGCCAGCCAGGCTCTCGCTCCTGCGGCAGAGCTGATGGGCTTGCTGCCGCCAGAGACACTTGCCCACCTACCCAACCGGCCCCCAGGGTGATTAATTCGTTAGTGTGGGAACAGGTCCATGCAAAGAGCTAAGACAGTATTGATAGAAGCAGCCAGCGCTCATCCTGTTTAACAGCAGTCACCCCAACCACCCCCAGTCTGGCACAGCTCCTCCCAGGGACACAGCCCACCAGCTAGGGCAGGAGGCCTGCGCTGAGGATGAAATACCTGTTCCATCATCAGAGGCAATGGTCTCAGCAAGCTCTTTCACCTGATCAAGTCCAGTCACGTTATCATCTATTTTACCATCCTCTGACTCAGACTTCTCGCTGTCTGCAGTACCGTTCTCCGGAGAGGCGCCATTTTCCAGCACACCTGAGCTCTCCTGCTTGTTGGCTTTCTGCTGCATCAGCTGCAACGCGGCCAGCTTCATGAATAAGAGATACCTACAGTAAAGGAAAAGAGGAATTCAGCACAGCAGGAGAATCCAAAAGGATCACTGCTGCTCTGTGAGGAAAAACCTCACAAAGTTACCATTATAGAGCACACAGTTTCCCTGTGGAAAGGCAGGATGTACACCCTCTGCCCATGAGCTTTCCAAAGTCAAAGGAGCGCACATTAGTTTATCGGAAGAAGCAAAAAAAAAAAAAAGTGGGTTTTCATTACCCATCACAATGGGAAACTAATCTCCTTACAGCGGTTACAAATTGTTTTCCACACACAGACGGCTCGGGAAGACTCTTGCTGCCAGATGCACAGGACTAGTCAAAAACAAACCAGCAGCAATTTTGCCAGGAGACCTTTACAGAGAGAGGCCCAGCCTCTGCTAGCCAAGGAGGAGCAGCAGCACCCTACGGCCACAGTCCTGCAGGCTGCTGGTCTGGAAGCTCTCCCAGGGAGCAGCAAAGCCTGCCTGCGGGCACGCGGCAGAACTGGGAAGGGCACTGGCTGCAGAACTGGTTGCTCAGCGGGCAGGGCTCCTCTGTCAGCACCAGAAGGGTTCGTCTGCTTGGCAAGCAAAGCACAGGCTCCGACCATCTGTGATAGCAGAGCACCTGCAGCCCTTCGCATCGGGGCCAGGAGCATTAACAGCACCAGCGCCACACAACTTCAACTTGTCCTGCTTCCAGAGCCCCCACTTCCTCGCCCCCACTGAGCGAGCCCACACACCAACACATCCCACCACAAAAGTGCCTATGGCAGTTCCCATAGGTAATTTTTTTCCAGCCTCTAGGCAAAACCAGGTAGCATTCAAAACATCTGGAGAGCCTTAAAGAGAAGCATAAATCCTTCCACCTCCCTAGCCATCAGGTGCACAGAATATCTGCAGGGAAAGAAGAGCTTCCAAATGTTTGGACAGCAAACAACAAACAGATCTGGAGACTGAAAAGCAAACCACCTCTTTCCCCAGCTCCCCTTACACCATCAGAATCCCTATTGTTTTCACCTCTTGGTAATTAAGTTTCTATAATTGCACCTGCAGGGCCAAGCAACGGGAAATTAGCTGCCCACTTGTGGGAGCTCTGTCACGATGTCCCTGCGACAACGCAGCGTGGTCCTGACTTGGACCCTTACCAGTTGCGGGTGGAGGAAGTGGGGAGCTCAGCTCACCTGTGTTCTACAAAGGCATCAACAAGCTCTTGCCGGAGACAGCAAAGCTTGTGTCTGTGCTGCTTGGGGAACCCCATTTTCTTACATTCCTCTGGCATCTCCTCCCCTTCGACAGGCAGGAAGTTTAGATCTGGAGGGAAAGTGCGGAGCAGGTCCAGGATGTAGTGACGCCCGTCGTTGCCAATAATGCCTTTGCACTCCACCGAGGAGCACAGCTCCACCTCCTCGTTCTTGTCGTTGAGGACTTTGTGCTTCTGGATCTTAAGTGGCCTGCTGGTCTTCTCCAGCAGCTCCAGGTACTTGGGATGTGAGACAACTGTCTTGCCAAAGTCTATTGACCCATAGATGACGCTCTGTTCCTGCTCCCGTTCCAAGATGCCAGGAATAATAGACTGAGCTGTCACCCTGTAACCTCTGTAATCCACCACTACAGTCCCCAGCGTGTACAGCCCTTCTACATCCACAGCATTATAGGTCCGCACACCATTGAGATCATTGGTAGGAGCTACATAAGCAGCAACATCTCCGCCAAAGTCCTTGTAGTGGTCACGGACGTCAAAGCCCAGGCTGAAGAAAATGTTGTTCCAGATGAACATCTGCATCTTGGTCTCTTCACTGGGGTTGATGGCCATGACATTGCCATCAATGACAGCCATAGCACCTCTTGTTGCTGCTGCAGTGAAGTCACTGTGAACCTGGAGGTAAGCGGAGAAAAAGCTGGGTAAGGAAGGGCTCTCACCCTCCAGCACCTCGCTCTCCAAGCTCCCTGTAGATTTCTCTGTCACTCCTCTCCTCCTGACAGCCTTCCAGCGGGCAGGCAGGCCGGCCAGCTGGCTTTTCCTTTTGTGAGCCTGGCTAGCGGCTTGGATACAAGCTCCAGGAGCCAGAACATTAGGGATCAGCATGGCTCAGACTCATTAGGTCTCTGCAGAGGGGGGCTTAGGTGTAAGTGTGTCCCCCCACCCAAAGGGGGACTGGATCAGACGGAACAGCAGAGGACTGAGAGGAGGCTGCCTCAGGGTCAGCAGGCAGACACGGGGTCAAGGAGCGCAATTCTCCCCCATGGGGCTGGGAGCAGACAGCAGACGTGCGAGAGAGAACGAGACTCCCCAGCTTACAAACGGGGATCCTCCTCTTGCAGTTTCTAAAGGGCAGCCTAAGCGAAGCGTCCAGGTGTGATACAGGCAGCAGAGAAGGGGCTGTGGGAGGAGTTGCCTGCACAGCCCAAAGTTACCTTGAAAATGGCTCGTTCTCTCAGCAGCCTCTCGGGCAGGTTCTTGCGCGGCAGTTCTCGTGTGGTCTGCAACTCCTCGTTCCAGTCTCTGGTCTGAAAGAGTCAAAGCCTTGTGGGAAGCAATGCATTGTGTAGGAAGGGGCTGGCAAGTCAGCGTTTCTGCTGTACGAGGCACTTCGTGAGAGAAGGGAGGGGAAGGGGCAAGAATTCAGGCTGCCGTGGAATTCACAGGAAGTGAATTAGCAGCAGGAATGAACACTCCTCGTGAGTGGACTTTATTCAACAGCAGTTTGGGACAGGCCTTACATTAGCCCAGCCTATGCAGCACGGTTTAACGGAAACAGCAGCTGGCTGGCTCTGGAGGAGCACGGTGCGGGTTTCAATGGCCAGCACGCTGCAACGTAGTCACACCGCAGGCAGGCAGCCGCCCACGGGCAGCCGTTACAGCCCTGCACTGCTCACAGCCTGCAAGATTTTATGCTACCAAGCTGCAGCTGAAGCGTTTGGAATAGTTTGCTCAGAGATGCAAGAGCCGTTCCAGGCCTGACTGGCATGGAGGAGCGCTCTGCCTTCTCTGCAGTGGTGCTCGTCAGAGCAGGGACACGGGATTTATAAACACCCAAGCAGAAGCTGCTCCTCTCAGACCTTTACATGCTCAGGGAGCTGCAGCCTGAGTGGCACAGCCCCTATAGTCAAGGGCACCGTCAAGAACAAGAACTCCCACAAGTTCTCCCTTGATGAGCAAAACCTTTCAACAAATACCAGAGGTCTACTCATTAATAGTTAACCGGTTCCCAGAGCAGCTGGCAGCAAAACTCTTGCCAGCATTCTGAGGCAAAGCAAGACCAATACCTGTCCAGGTATGTGCTCTTCATAGCCCAGTCTAGAAGTATAAGCGTCTTCTGCCCGGACACAGTCCATGGCATGTTCTGCTTGCGGAGCCGTCCAGCTGTACACTTGGAAAGGGGTGGCTATCCTTTCAAAAGGGTGTCTCTGAACCCTAGTTCAGGAGTGAAAACTATTAGACATTTTCCAAAGGAAGATTTCTTTCTATTCTAAGAGAATTTTCCTTCTGCTGCAACATGAGCTTCTGACAAACAACAGAAGAAGACCAGGCCTCACGAGCAGCACAGTGGACTTCCATTTAACAAGTACTACACCCCACGATGACTGATTGCCACAGGCAGCATCTCTCAACAACAGTCTGCAGAATTACCTGGGCTCTCCCCATCCCCTTTCCCCAGTTTTATCCTCAGTTGCATCTCCGGAGATCCCCATCACCCTCTGTATTCAGAGCCAGAGGATGCCCGTTCCCACCCAGGCACCCCCCAGCTTTCACACCGCTCCATACGGGTTGCGTTATAAAACCAGCCTACAGCACACATCCACTAATGAAGTGAAAAAGCAAACTTCACCGAATGGCCTCTTGTGTAATCTGTCTGCTCTCAGCAGGTGCTGGAGTCTCATCTGTATTTACTTCTGGCCCAAGCAGCAATACAGTATAATCATTTTTAAATGGCCAGATAGTCACAGTGGTGGCTGGAGGCCACTGCTAATTTCCAGCCCTTGTCTAGTGTCACTTTCGTCTTCTTAATGAGAGCAGAAGCAGAGCTCCTGAAAGCCACACAATGTGCCTGTCAATTTGCACCCTGCTGAGCCGAGGCAGTTCATTAAGTGGACTCTAAAGAATGACAGGCTTTTGCACAGGACCTACTGTCCTGGAGCAGAATAAATGGTCCCTGCAGCAAGGGCAGGAGAATAAAACAATACATTATTGGTTTTTATTGTTATTATTATAGGAGCTAGAGGATATTAGAGAAAATGAACATGCACGGACATGTTTAAAATAATTATTCTCTCTCCACTGTAAGCCTACACAAAGCCCGGTCACATTACTTTCCCTAGTATTTTATGCTTCAGTCTCTTTTTCGGATTCAGGGGAGAAGTACCTACTGGTCAGGTTAGGAACTGAGTCCCTGCTGCAGCAGGTGGCTGCGCTTGGCATGAACTCTTTGCTGCCTGGCTAGCTAGGACATCAAGTCTCCCACAAGGCACGTAGCCCACACACAGACTCAGCAGGGAGACCCACATCTCAGGAGCTGCTCCCTCGTCTGAACACATCAGCAGTTCCCTTGTCTGAACACTGCAGTCCATCTCTGGGCTCTCTCTCTCCAGGCAGAGCGCCCTACGTGTTCAGTTTCTCAGCAGGGGCAGAGCGTTGAATTCCAGGCATGGCTCACAGCATGGCAATGGAAAGCTGCTGTCCCCTCACCCTTTGCTTCAGGAAGAACCAAAATCCCTAAATCTACATGCTCTACACAAGACTCATCTGGGAGCTACAGCCAAGAGAAACCATCCAGTGGATAAGGATTGGGACTCTGGGCTTCCACCAGCCTCTGGTATTGTCGTGCTGAACGTCACATCAGCTCTGACAGCTCCATGTTACGAGCAAGGGAAAGCCAGATACATCGGGGTGCTGCCATGATATTTAGTCAGGTGTTTGGTGGTCCTTGCTGCATAGACTCGCATGTCCCAACCACCTCACCGCTACATGAGCTCAGAAAACACGGACATTGCAATCCTTGCTATATCAGTGGCATCCAGTTCCCACAGAACCAACCATGTAGCTGAGCCTCACCAAGCAACTTAACAACAGACTACTCAAGGCAACTAGAGAGGAAAAAATGCTGCTACCGTTTCTTCTGCAGTGCAGAAAAGTTTTTTTTGAAGGTAGGACTGATCTGGTTAAGTAGTTCCACCAAGGAATGACTGAGAAAACTGGGGTTTGCAGGTTTGGGATTGAAGTTGTATGCAGTAGACCTGAAGGAGGAGAGGAAAAGAAAAAAAAAAAAAAAAGACACGAGTGAGAGTTTTCCATATATGCACTGCATGAAAGGGCTGCACAATGTGCCTGCGACGCAGAGACCACATGACACATGGGCCGCAAGGACCCTCTCCAGTCCCTCCACATGCCATACAGTACATACCCTGTACCTGGGCCCTGATGGACTGCACAGCAAATTTAATTTAGAACTTCTTCAGCCACCACCAGGTTCAAGAGAGGCTTTTATTTTTATAGCTGGGAAGGATTGATTTCATGGAGCTTTCCAAACACACCAAAAGGGCCTTTGCTTAACAGAGACCCCAACGGTAATGTCACCAAGTACAGCAAACAGTTGGTGCCCTCTCAAGACACCGTGTCTCCCGGCTGGCAGGCTGAGCACCAGACTGCCAGGAGCACACCGACAGGTCCCCCTCTCCTGGTCACGTTTTGCCAAACTCTGAGAGCCCACTCGTTTTGTGTTCACTGCGCCACTTGGTCTCCTGGGACCTGCACTCAGATGTACCCTTACACTCATTACTTGTAACACTTATTTTTACAGACCTGAGGGGAAACAAGGGACTACAAATCACTTCTTTCACAAGCCAGTTGAACACAGAGCACTTCCACTTCATAATGGGACAGAAGGTGGAAACGTGCTTGAATTTTACCTTCTATACTTTAAGCTCTCCTTTTCAGGCAGCTTCATTCTCCTGTGAATTATAACCTTGTATTTAAAGCACGCAGTTATGGTTGCCCAGGCAATTATCTGGATTGCAGGACCGAGGCCATCCAGAGATGCTTCCGAGCTGATGGTTGCTCAGCTACAGCAGGGTTTGCTGCTCTGGAGTTCTCTCCTGTTCACCCTCAACTCAACAGGTCTCTGTCGCAGCTACTGGGCTGGATGGACGCTGCACCTCCCTCAACACAGCTGCTCTGACAGGCACAGCACAGCGCAGCCACTTTAACACTCCTCAGCACTTTAAATAGTCACTATTTAAAAATAAAAATAAGTCTAGTCAAATCTGCCCAGCCTAGGAAGTTCTGACAGGCTGTGCTTTTGCTTTAGGGCAAAATGAGGTAGTTGCAGTGGTCAGGAAGGAATTCTCTCCCAACTCAAAGTGCTCTAATTAGCTGATGACATTATGGGATATTTAAACTTTCCCTAAAGCATCAGGCATTTACCCACTGCGGAGAAATGGTACCAGGCATAACTGAACAGCCCAATCCAGTATAGCAACTTCTACAAACCCATGTTGCAGCAAATTAAAACAGGCTATTTTCTACCAAAAAAATAAAATAGCACCAATTGTTTGCGAGTTCTTTTCCAGTTGGCTATCACAAGCTCCCTGCTGCAGGGCAGGACAGGAGGAATCTCAGTGTTTACTCACTGATTCAAGTAAAATCCTCGCGTGGATGCAGTGATACTGACGTGCCGATCCTCCACCGTGATGACATATAAATACATGAGGTCTCCGTGCATTTTCCGGTTACCGGGTGGAGGATTCCAGCCACTCATCGTCAATACCTTTAGGCACTGCAAAGGCTACAGAAGAACACAACAGAAGCAACTCCTGTCAGCAGGAATTAATTCCCTTGAGTTACAGAGCCACCCGATGTACATGCCAGATTCCTTTCACCTGCCACCCTTGCTTGGTTCCAGAAACAGAGCTTACAAAAAACCCTGCTCTCAAGAGCATAGCCTTCCTCAAACCGCTTGCAGTCCACTAATTTGCCTCAGTTTGCTGTCTTTCACACCGCAAGACACAGGTAAAAACAGACACCCTGGGCCTTTGGGCTGCACAAGGCATGGATTTCTTGCTGTACTGGTTTTCAAATGGCAGCTTCTAAACTGGAATCCAAGTGGGAGGGTATGGGAAAGCTAAGGGTAATTTGTAGTGATCTGCAGATCCCATCCCAGGACTTTGCAGAGAAATGCTGTTCTCCTTCCCTGCCACCACTCCCAACGAGACTGGCCATTTCACACTCTGCAGATGTCCAGACTCGGTGGCCAGCGTTTTGCGCACAAGCTCTTGGACTTTATTCTTTTGGCTAAGCAGTGCTATTCCAGCACTCATTAAGCATCAAGGAGAGCAAATCCCAAAGTCCACTTCAGTGCAGCTTTCAATCCCTGAACACCAGTTTGCTGCAAGGAATGTGCCAATAGGTGTTTTAATGACACAGGAGAACTCTACCTTCCAGTCTCTGTTCTGGGGCTGAAGGGCACACAGGGGTCTCTCTTTGCTACCTGGCAGGATATGTTCAGGAGGGGTGCAGTCAATTTGTTCCATTTCAGTACCTTTCTTCTTCCGTTTTCCACTGTCTAGAACAGACACAGATAACAAGTCAGTGCTGAAGAACGTAGCATTCCCTCCTCCAGTAATTATTCGAGGAGGAATGCAGGAGTGCTCCGAGTGTTTCTCTGCACTCCTGAATGATGTGGGACAGCTGATTGCTATGACGTGTTTTAACGAAGCAAGGAGTCAGGGGAATGAAAACACTGACCACACCAGAGAAGCCTTTTTGCCCCGTACCTCCCAGGTCTCCTTCCGTGAAGACACTCAGGAAGGACAGTGAATTACAGTCCACACCATTGAAAGCATCTGATGGGTCAAGACTCTTCAGAAGGTCCCGAATGTGACGCACATGTATCCTGGCTTCTCGCACCGTGTACGGCTCTGACGAGCAAAAAGGGAGGAAAGAAACTGGAATTACACAGTTGGTTACTCCTTTGGCACACAGGTCTGAAAAAGGAACCACAGGAAAGGGCTGCCAGGTGGCCAAAGCCACTCCCTACAAAAACCCTCACTCATTCCCTCCCGAAGTCTGAAGGAACTTGCCTTCCACCACTTTCAGCAGCGAGCCCTCCTGCAGTCCATCAATAGTTTTCAGCTCAGCAAAGTTATCGAGAACATTGCCATCCAGCTGCAGAGAGAAGCAAGTCCGATGGCAGGTATCCTCGCGGTCCATCAAAACTTGGTGGATCTCTTGCACCATCTCTTGAGGAGAGACCTTAAGAAGGGAAGAACCCAGACAGTTATTCTCAATCCTCACACATGTTCTTGCCAAACTTTGTCCCTCTGCCGCAGAATCAAATGCCTCTTGTACCTCTCCAGACATGGAAAGGCAGACTCTAGCTCTCCCTCCCAGGGAGATCACTTCTGTCCCTGCTGGGAGGGTGCTGCCAGGGTCGGCCACCCCAGCTCTGTCCCACAGGGCTTGGCACCCAGAGGCGTCACAGCCTGGCACTGTGCCGAGCACTCGGCATGGGACAGAGGTGGCAGAGAGGGCAGCGAAGGAATAGAAGGCGATGGGGAAACCAGGGGCTCTTCCCTCATCCATTCACACTGCGCATCTGTGGCGAGGCTTTGAACAATGCACATGGAAAACAGACCATTTCCTCCACTCGATCTGCCATGGTACCCGCAGCACGGCGTGTCCGTGCCAGTGCCACACGTCCAGGGCACGCCACCTGCAAATGCACAGCTCTCGTGATGCAAGAAACTGCCCTGGCTTCTGTGCCAGGGCAGCTCTCCTGCCTCCCTGTTCTGGCTCCAGCACCACTGACACTGCTCTCAAGCTAGGACGACTCAGGGTATTTTACATAAGCTGCTGTAAACAACATGACCTGCTATTATTAGTCTATTAAAACTAACAGCCAAGGGGATTTAAAGGAGAAATAAGCTAGGCTGAGATACAGCTAGTTCCACAGGGGATATAATTTCACTGCATTCTCTGCTAGTCTTGGGGAGATAAGACTTCTCACTTAGTTTAGACTCCAGACACCTCCCCTCAAAATTAAGAGATACTTCATCCAAATGGTTTTCAGTGAAGTATCAAGCTAAATTGGAATATCAGCTAGGCATGTCAAAGCCTGTTCTGATCTGGCAGCACATGCCGTTGTCCACATGACACGCAGAGCACTGTGCAGAGCATCATTCCCTTGATCTTCAGGCTGGTGCTTGAGCTCCCCGAGCTGTGCTAGCACCCGTCACTGTACCAAACCCAGGTTAGCCTGAAGGAGCAGCATGCCAAAACCGCTGGGCAAGTAAGGGATTTTCCCTTCCTGACAGTCAGATCCAGAAATCATGTTTTCACATCCCTCCTTTAAAACAGCCCAGAAGTGGGAAGGCATTTGCCCTGTGCTCAGCTCCATGCCTGAGCCCCTCCATGTTGGACAAGGAGCACATACACCTTGGCTAACTCCCCCTCTCCTTGCTCCACACCTGGGATGCGGAGCAAAACACCTTCCTCATCCTCGCAAAGCCCAGGCAGGCCTGTGCCAGACAGCCTGTTGCTCACGTCTACCTCTTCCTTCCTTTTTCTCTAGAAGCCGCTGGTCAGGCAGCTTCTCTCCTGCACCCTCCATGCTTTGCTGCCTCCTTCCCCACTCAATCCCATCAGAGGACACACAGGGAGCTGCGAGCAGCCTGAAGGTACTGTCCAGACCACGGGGGCTAACAGGGGCCTTCCTGGGCACAGTCCCCTGTCCCCTTCCCTGCCTGGCTGAAGGGACAGCGCTGTGTGTGCCCTGGCTCAAACGCTTCCCGCCTCTTCCTCCTCCAGCGCCGCCTCCGTTCCCCTCCCCAGCCGGCAAAGGGAGGTACCTGCAGGGAAAAGGGCTCTATCCCTGGCGCACAGATCTTGACGGTAAAGCCTGTGTCCTGTATGACAATGACCTCCTGGTCATTCCCATCTTCTCCCGGGTCAGCCTCCTCGTGACCGTTCTGCCTGGCATCCTTCTCACCCTTGAGGCTCTCGTGCGGGCCGCTGCCATTCATCAGTGCCACGCCAGATGGGTGCTCTGCGTGAGAAGAGAGAGATTTAGACATGGTCTGAGCAAATGGACGGTCCTCTCCGAGTGCCTGGAGAGACTGGCTCGGACAGCACCACTGTCCCCTGGCCAGCCCAAGTGACCCAGGGGTTAAAAGGCAGAAAGGGTTTTATTCTGCACTTGGTGTTTACTAGACATAGGTGTGCCAGGCCCTTCCCCTCACAGCACAATTAACATGCTCTCGCTCGCCTGCGGGGTTTGCATCTTCCACAAACCGTGTGTGGAGAGGGGAGGGAAGGAAAGCAGGAAGGATGGGTCAGTGTACAACACATTCAGCTTAGTCTTAAGAAGCCTCTTAATTAAAAGAAATGGGTGTGTGGTGCTTTGCGGCCTGGAGGCAGCTGTAACCTCTGCACCAACATGTTACGCAGCTCCTAACATACCTCCTGGTACGCTACTGCTCAGCCAGGAGAGAAGGGAGGGGAAGAGACAGCAGTTGCATTGCTAAGCTGCGCATCACATGGGAGCCAGGTTACTCCACAGGCACACAAACAGCTCCCACGCCCCTGCCTGCATCTGGCCACCCTCTGCATTTCCAAAATACTTCGCAGAGATCCCATGGTGCCAGGGCGAGGCTTTGCCTAAGCAATTTTATTCAAGAAAAAGATGACGACATTTTAAGTGCTCATTTAGACAGATGCATCACAGGGACGGGGAGCTCTCTGTACCGACTCCACCACTCCTGCAATGGTTTGTTTTCTTTTCCAATAAGGCGGATAATGTCAGAGTGCTGATAAGATCAGGAAGCTGCTGGTCTGCTAGGGTAGCGTACGCCCACCAAACCAGGCTGGGGACCAGGCTAAAGAGGATCCACTGCGTTGTTGGACTGAGGTGCTGCTGGGGTAGGCTGGAGTTGTGGAAAGAGCCGCTGATGACAGCCTTTGGGAGAGGGAAGAGACCCCCTTTGCCCCCAGCCTGGGAGCAGGGCACCGCTCCGACCTGCCTACCCTAAGCAGCGAATGCTGGAAGGGAGCGGGCGTCACGCCCCACAGGGTGCATTCACAGCACGGCTGTCCCGTCCCAGCCATGCACGGCCAGCACACCCGGCCACTGGACCCCCAAAGTCACACATGGCAGTTCCAGCCTGGTGCTCCCAGGCACCCACTCACAGGCGGAGCGGGCTGGGTGCTTTCCCAGGCATGGGAATGGCCTTTCCAAAAGGCTGCACCGGGTTGGGGCAGCACAAAGCCAGGTTAATGCCCCAAGGCTGCTGAGCACCAAGCTGTAGTCCTCCAGCCAGCTCCATCTGGCAGGCCTCTTTCCTCCTCCTCACCTCCCAGCAAGGCATCAGTCCCAGCTCCAGCTGCGCTCCAGGGGAGATGGCAGCTCAACCTCCGTCATTTCTGAAAGGCAGACTGGCGCTGTGGCTTGAAGACCTAAAGCTACCACGGTTAGTTCTCACCTATCAGCCCCAACTGCTCCAGCAGCCCAGAAGAGTCATCCAGCCGTCACCATGTATAAGAACAGGGATGGAAATGCTACAGCCCCTCGCACGCCTCTGGAGCGCAACACGAGGCTGCAGCGACAGGCCTTGCTGAGGTGTCCCTGGAGGGTCACGCTCCTGCTCCAGACTACGACTGCCAAGAGCAAACCCACCTCAGGGACAACTGTCAAGGCTGAATTAGGACATGGTGAAAGAGAGCACGAAACACAAGGAAAGCACGCCCGTTCCAAAGGGCAGCAGGTAACCCAGCTACCTTAAGCAGCCTTCGCTGCCTTCAGCATCTTGGCAGCTGCTGCTCATGTTCCCTGTCACTTTGCACATGTCCCCAACACGAGCTGTTCATTTCTTTGACAGATGAAACCACGGGCAAGCCAGACGAGAGGCTGGGCTCTGGCTCTAGCAAGCTGCAGTCATGCTAGAGAGGAGGGAAAAAGCTCCACACAAGAGTGCCCCAAGAGACGCGGTTTCAGAACAGCCAGGCCCTGCCCAGAGGGCTGGGGAGAGCCCCTCATCACACCCTACAGCCAGCACAGCCACGCTCCTCCTGCGCTGCCTGAACGAGAGGAGGGAGCGCAGGCAGCCACACCTGGGGCTACTAGTCCTGCAGACAGGACAACCCGGCAGGCTCCCGAGCCAGGCGTGGTCCAGCCCCTACCCACCCAAGCAGGGCAGGATCTCTAAGCTTTTGCTCCTGCTGTAGCAGCCAGAAAGGGGAGGCAGAATTTGGCTACGACGAAGGCCGTAGCACTGACAAAAGACCCAAGAGCCCATCTTCAACTGCTGTGGCAGCAGACACCAAGGGCAAAATCCAGGCACAGCCGCAGCGGTGCTGCCCACAGCCTGAGACCCCCAGTCTCCACCCGTCCACGGCCAAGGACCTTTTCCAACAGCGTCACAGATGACAAGCTCAAGGTGCTGCTGACAAACAGCGGACTTTTGCTGGCAGCTGAGGTGTGGAGGGAGCAGCCCATGGGATGTACCAGCTCCTGTCTCTCTGCTCACATTCCCAGTCATGTCGCCTGTCCTGATGCTCTGCAGTCTGTGCCATGCTCCAGGCACACTCCTGTGACTGGTAGTCACAGTAAAGGCTTGATCAAGGATGCTTTCCAACCAACCGACTTATCAGCAGTAGTGAGGTGGGCACTGAAGCTACTTCTGTGCCACACAGTTGGCAGGATATTCCTGAAAGGGACGCTGTCATCCTGAGTAAATGTGATTTTGTTTTACATCTTTTTTCTCAGCAAGATCCAGCAGAGAAGGTGCCTCCATAGCAAGCAGAAATTAACTGGCCAGAGCTGGAAGCGGGGAGAAGGAAAGCAGTGCAGAGGGACTAACCAAACCAGGAGGAGACAGGCTTCACGTGAGCGCTGAACAACCCATGCACACACTGGTCTTGAGCACAGCAAACACCCTCAGCTGCAAAGCAAAGCAAGACAGAGAAAGGTTGCATGCAGAAAGGAAAAGTTACCAACCAGGACCACACTTCTACTTTTCCCTACTCAGTGGTATCAGATCCCCAAACTACCAATTGTTTCAGAAATCAAAAGACCATTTCTTATCTGCAGAAATACAACGTTTTCCCCCTTTCTATCCCCCTTTTCCTACTTGAGTGAAGACGGGGCTGGTGCAGCTCTGCACTGCGTGACAGAAGAGACATGTAGAGGCAACACCTTCACATCTCCTTATGCCAGAAGATCCAGCTCCAGCCAGCACTGTCTTATGTTTAGAAACAAAAGTTAAGCCTGGACCAAGAAAGACTGGCTGTCCAGCAGGTTAACCCTCTGATTTCAGGCCAGTGAAGGCTTTCCAGTGGGATTTTACAGAACAGGTATGTTTTGTTGAAAACAGTGCATTTTGTTTCAACCCCAGCTGACGGCAGCGCAGGCGAGCTTGCCTGGAGGATGTGTTGCCTGCTGGGTGCTGACTCACCGTGTGTGCTCTCCCCACGGGGAAGCGGAGCTTCACCCGCCTGCCTTAAAGTGGGTCACCAGTTCTTACCACCTGCTGCAGACCAGCTGTGCCATGGCCTCAGCAGCACCAGCAGGGAGAGTGAGGCGAAAGCATCAGGCACTTGATTTCAGCATATTCAAGATGGCATGAAGAGCAACAGGGACACCCGAAAGACACCTGCAGAGACCTCTCTCCTGTTACTTGCCCTCGGTTCAAGCCCCAAACAGGTCAGTAGCTGCGTTTAGTTGCAAGCTCTCGCCCGCAGGAAGAAGCACCGTGCGATGCACCCCAGATGGTTTTGCAGAAGGCAGCTGAGTCACGGGAAAGCAGTCCCACCCGCTCCAGGGGTGCTACCCCACCACTCCTTCCGCTTACCACCCCGCTCACGCTGCTGGAGACTGAGCAGGAGATCCCTCCCAGAATACGTCAGCCTTGAGACGTGGTTTTGCGGTCTCGATCAGAGGCCGTGACTTCCAGGCTCCCCTGTCATTCCAAGGGACGCACCAGCGTCCCAGCAAGGACCCTTCTCCTTTCAGCCCTCAGTTTGTACCCGCAGGCACATCTGAGGCTGCTAAGCTCTGGCTTGTGCTGGCTGGCAGCCGAGCTGTAACGCAATGTTCTCATTGCTACGCGGAGCACAGCGTGAACAAATCCCGAGTGCACGCAAGACTACAGCATTAGAAGAACAGGCAAAGCAGAACACTGAAGAGGGGAGGAGGCGGCGGTGGCACAGGCACCACCTCACCGGGAGGAATCGACTGCCTGACTGCGGGTCAGACCTGGTAGAGAGGTTCAGCAAAAGGACTGAGTTTCATCTTTGCACCTGGACAACAAGTACATATGTTTTAATCACACTTCCTATTCTGTGAGCCTGCAGAGATGGCGGACACCTCGCAAACCTGACCGGTCAGGATCCCGGCATGAAAAGGGGGACACACCTGAACCTGAATATTGCTGCTGCACACAGTAATAGACAGCATAGATCACGGGAAGTTTTAATAACTTATTAACGTTCAAACAAATCTTCTAAACCAAAGACAGTCACTAATCCTCTTCTTATATTATCAGGTCAAAAAGATGGTAACATTATGTTGCTGAGTTAGCCTGGTCTGGAGAGACTGCTCTGTAGATGATGAGTTTCCTCCCCTACAGTTAGTAACAGCAGAGACTATTAGAGGTGCAAAAACTGAAAATTAAAACCCTACCTTTTCCGTCACTGAGTTTGGGAGCCGATAAGAAATGCACTCCTGTGTCATTCTGAGGGCCCCAATTCTGCCATTCCCACTGCAAAGGTATTTCGAATTCTGAGCAGTGCGAGACAGTTTCCGCACAGTCTCCCAACCAGCTGTGCCTGCACCACCGGCACGCTGACAGGCGTGTGGACAGCCAACCAGGCGCTCTACCACAAACCAAGCAACCGGCTCGGGTCAGCCACACATCCCCTCATGCCACCAGGCACACCAAGAGACAGCATTTGAGACCAAAATTCAGCTACTGCCCAGGGACCGAACAAAACCAAAATACAGTGATAGAAAAGCAGAATTGGACTGTGAGACTTAAAAAAAAAATAATAATCTGAGTTTCTCATATCTTACAAGTCCTGGCAAGGACAAAAGCCACTCTGAGTTACCACCAGTGCCACACAGGAACAACCGGCGTGGACTCCAGCCATGCTGTGTCAGTTCACACAGAAGTGGGAGAGGAGGACAGCAGGATACAACCAAGTGGCTGCTCCCCTCCCACGCTGCAGCAACTGGCTGAGGCCCCGCTGTCCCCACCACGCTGGGAAGATGTGCTGGGCAAAGGAGAAGGAACATCCCGCCCCTGCGCTCGGAGCAGCCGCAGAGCTGCTCCATCCCTGCAGGTCAGGCATCTCCTCCCACCCGCGCGCAGCTGAAGGGAGCCAAAGGCTCTGAGCAAACACTGCTCGGTCCCTTGCCGCCCCGCACTCCTGTCTGCGCTGCTGCAGGCTGGGCCTGGCAGATCTGCTCCCATCCTTTACAAGAACGCATTTGCAGTCAACAAGAGAAGGATTTGCCTTATGAATTAAGGAAAAAACAAGCAAAACCCCCTTATGTTTGCTTTGCTAACACGGACAAGGCACAGACAGGTCACTCCATGGGTGACCAGGTGGAGTATCTCACCACCTTCCTCCTTTTCCTTCTGCCATGAAGTTAAAACACTGCCTCCCATCCCCTTCGTCCTGCCCCATGCCACGGGCGTACGCAGCCACCCACCCCCGTTACGGGCATACAGTGTTTTGGCTACACGAAGAACGACAGAGCACCATGCCACTGAGCACCTAGAAGCGTGAGCTTCTTTTTCTTCCTCCTCTTCTTCTGCTGCTTTGAGGACAGTGCCTGCGCCTGGGAGCCAGGATCACAGCTTGACCCGCCGCCAGGGCGGGCAGCAGGGCCCGTCACTACAAAACCAGTACTTTTGTCCCGAGCCTTAGATGGCACCTCACCAGGGGGGACAGCCGGCACGACAGTCTGTTGGGCCAGCGGGGTTTTTCCCGCGCTTGCTGGCAGAGCAGAGGAAGGTGTCCCAGGGCTCCCCGGGAAGGGAGCAGTACCTCTGCATTTCGGCACGCTGTCCGGACTCGCTAAGGCTGCGTCTAAATGCAAGGCTGCTTGTCCCTCGCCGTGGCCCCGGTCAGCGGGACGTGCTCCAGGGGCCGCATCCCCCCCATCAGCTGCTGCCACGTGCTCCTCCCGGCGGCAAGATCTGTGGGCTAAGCTGCTGTCCTCAAGTTTCACGCAGCTCTGGCAGGCCCCAAGCGACTGAGCATGATCGACCAGCCCCGCCGGCCCTTCCCCAAGGTCGGCTGGAAGGACAGCCACCGCACAGGATGCCTCTGCCTGCCGCAGCAGGCCGGCGGCGCCAACGCCGGGTCTCAAACAGCTCATATCACAGACGGTCACCCTTCCTTCGTCGTCCTTGGCTTTGGATAGGTCTCGGATGTGTTTGGTGCACTTCTGCAGGCTTCCAGCCACTGCCTCGCTGGGGATGATGTCTGGATACAGCCCAGTGCACTGGGCAGCTTCTGGCACCCCCGGGCAGGCAGCGCAGCTCACGGGAGGCTTTGGTAAGAGGGGTGACCTCTCGTCGGGCGAGTTAAAGCTGCGCGTCTGGAAGATTAGATCGGTGACATGCCTGCAGCAGTTTGCAAAAAGGCTGTTCCCCATGATCACAAGCAGCCTGGCTCATGCAGCACCGGATTAGAAAAGTTTGTTTTGTTTGCACACATATATTGAAGTCCCCACAAGGCAAACTCCCACGCGGCAGCCCTCGCCCTCTGCAGCCGGGACCTGCTCGCCTTCTCACGCCGCCTTCTCCAAAGAAAATTCCTACTTGGCCCCAGGGTGGCGGGACGCAGAGGACTGTCTGACTCCGAGCAGTATCCTGCACACCCTGAGCTCCCGTCCCGTGTGCTTGCCAGAACCGGACGCTGGTCTTGCAGCAGTTCTCCCAAAGTGCTGCCCAGTGACCTTCATCCACCATGCACCTTCGCCCCTCTCCCCGACCGCCACGCTCACATCGCCACGCTATCCGTGAAGACCAAAAGCAGCTCCCCGCAGCTGAAGCTCTCCTCTCCCCACCGCGCCAGAGGAAAACCAGACGTGTATCTAACAGGTTCCTCAGGCACGCTCGCAGAGGGATGCCGGACCGATCGCCCCGACCCAGAGGTGGTTATAAATAGTCCGATCTCGAGTGCTGCACCAGTGCAGCATGTGACGAGTGCTAGAGCGCTTCAGTGCTGCCAAACCTGTAAGCAAGTGAGATGCATTGAATTACAAGGCGAGGGCAGTTACTATGGCACGCCTGGGCCCAGGCACAGCCATCCATACTAAGCAGGCGAGCACAAAACAGCCAGGCAGTGAACCAGTAAGTAGTTTCCAGACGAATTCTGTGTCCTCTCACCCTGCTCTGCCATGTCAAACACAGAAAAAAAACCCACAAAACCACACACACAACCCCCTAACATCACTCCTTTCTCTGCATTTAAGAAATCCCGGCAACTGAAGAGGGATTACGGAGCTGGAGATCTCTGCAAGCCCCAGGCACCCCGGGGAGGCTGCAGCTGAGCAGGCCGCAGCATGCCTCCAAAGAGGCCGCGCCGCAGCCGCCCGCTCCTCGCCTTCCCCCGGCAGCAACGGCCGGGCATCACGGCTCCTCGTGCGCAGGCACACATCCCACACCAACACACACGCTGCTGGGCATTTGGCTACTCAGGTCCCCTCGGTGGTCCCAGATTCCTGGGACACATGCGAAGAGCCAGATCATTGACACGTGTGATGTGACGTGCAAGCCTGAACCGACCAGCCTCGGACCTGCCTGGGAAAGCCTTCGTGTCTGGTGAGCAAACCTGACAGCCCCCCCACTCCTGGGCAGCCCAGGTTTCGGCACAGGCTTCCTCAGCAAGTCTCCTGAGCGCTCGACGTTGCTTCACAGGCAGGAAGGGGCCCAACTCTGTGCCAAGCAGAAGAAAAGTACATGCCACATCCCTAGCGCAAAAATCTCAAAACCAGAACAAAGCTAAGATCACACGGCTCACGTGATCACTTGCTCAAGGCCAACACAACACACGCAGAGGAAGGACAATCCCTTCTCCAAAGGTGGCCTTGGGAAGGCCAGGAGCAGCCCCCGGAGCCCCTGTGCCAGCAAGCCATCTGCCAGGAGAAAGGCAGAAACCAGCTGAAAAACAGAGCAAAAGCTCTCCACAGAACCCCCTGGCTAGCTTCTGTGGTCCTTTCAAAGGGAAGAGGAATCAGAAGAGAAGTCTCTCCCACTCCAGCTCGTTTGAGCTCCTGCCCAAGAAGCAAGGAGCCCTGGGCACCCCAGGGCTGCTCCTACGACGCAGGAGCCGCTGAGCCTGGGAGCCCTGAGACCAGGCACCCCTCGGCCCCGGGAGCCAGCACCAACTTTCAGATCACATCAGCATCGGTAACTCATGGTTTTCTGATGATTTTTGAAGGCATTTAGATGTACTGACAACTTCAACTCTTCCTCCTTATCAAGAGGCTTCTGGGCAGAGGCGAAATCTCCTCCTGGAGAAGTACCTGGTCAGGAGGTGTCATGAAGCTGAGCAGCATTTCTTCAAGTCAAGCCAAAGCAAGTTCCTTTGTGCTACCTTTAACACGTGAAGGCTGGTGTCAGTATAGCTAATGCAAATTAAATTTTAGCTGAATAATAAATTAAACAAAATAAATAGTTTAATGAATGTAAAGAAACTGACTAAATGAATAGGCATTAGCTCCAGAGATGGCCCTAGCAGAAATGTTTCTGCAGGACATGCCAGCAGGGCAGGTGGGAGACAGCACGGACGTGCCTCCCTCTACCTCCCCGCGGAAACCACAGCTTCCCAGAAACTTTCAGCACTTTAGGTGCAACAAGCACTTCTTTGAATAAGGGCCCACAGTGAAACGTTAGAGCTGCTCTGCTGCCATCATTAAACTCAAATTGGTTATAACCCATCTGTGGGTAGAGGTATAAGCACTGCATTTATTTTTCAGCAGCTTTACAACATGGGGGACTGACTCGCACGGAGAGCGTGGCAGGGCTGCAGCGTGTGGCGCTCTGGTCCTGACGTCTGTCCTGCGACACTAACAATCCAAAGATGATAAGTGGGGAAATTATTCATTCCTAGCTCTTATGCATCCCCAGTAAGATTTGGCTGGATAGACCTAAACAACTCAAGCCACATCCCAGCCTACTTAGAAGTTTGTGGCTTTTCTGTATTTGTACAGATACTGGGACATCTGTATTGCAGCCGTGCCCCTGGGCATTCACGGGGTCCCACAGCTGCCTGCTCAGGCATTTACAAGCCACTGAAATGCCTCCTGCTTTGCATTTGGCACCCTGAGTTACCCACGCTGTGCTCTCCACACCTGGGAACTACATCTAAACCCATTTGTAAACTTTCTATCTGGCCAAAACTTTCGAAACTTAAGTCCTGAAACTAGCTGGCTGGATGACTCTGCTACGACAACATGCAATTCAAACACCACCGAATCAGGAGCAAAGACTAGGACCTAAGGCAAAGTGCAAAGATCAGCACCAACAGAAACATCAACTCTGTTAGGAAGAGCACATTTCTCAAATTTCAAGAGAGGAGAGCTGGATGAAGGAATCCCATTTCAGACAGGCACCGAGCATCAGTCGATAATTCTCCAGGTACATGTATTTTATTCTGGCACATACCTTAGTTTCAGAAAGCTACTGAGACAGCGAAAGCCCAAGACAGCAAACTATCCCGTTAGATTCTGCGCACAGTGGGACCAGTGGAACATCAGGCTTGCAGACAGAAGCAGACACGCTGGGAGGCAACAGCCACAGCTCCACAGTGTCGCAGCGAAAACTCCAGCTTCACCCCACGCTACCACTGACACCTGTCACCACAACCGCAGCGGCTCTGGGGAAGACTCCACGCAGCACAAGCCTGGAAAGACCAACTTTGCCAGTCCCAAGAGCCCTATATAAACCTTAATGCGGCCGAGAGCCCCAAGACCCGCAGAGGTGCCGGCAGGGAGCTCCGGGTAAGGTTTGCAGGGGAGATCCGACAGCTG
This sequence comes from Grus americana, assembly GCF_028858705.1. Taxonomy (NCBI): domain Eukaryota; kingdom Metazoa; phylum Chordata; class Aves; order Gruiformes; family Gruidae; genus Grus; species Grus americana. The sequence goes on from NC_072870.1 coordinate 12,335,139, forward strand.
CCATGTTGTCCTCAGCAGCTCCCGCTGCCTTCCTGCATCCTGCGGCGCAGATGTGCTGATTAGCTCGCAGCCTCCCACCCGGCCAGCCCTGTGCCAGCTGCCCGTGGCTGCCCTGGGCCTGCTTGGAGCCGCACACAGCCCCAGGGAACAGGCTGGACGGCTGCTCCCTGCAGCTCTACCAGAGCGTGTGACAGGCGGGAGCCTGGGAAACTTGCCTGGCCTGCAGAAACCCCTCTGCCAGGGACACCGAGCACCCTGTCCTACCTCGCACAGTGCCATAACCCGAGCTGGCACCAGAGCCCACCTCAAGCCCAGCCGAACCTGCACACTGAGCTTCCAGGCTGGCGGAGGCTCCAGCGCCACTGACAGTGACGACACTTACCCCCGGTGCCTGCTCGCAGGGCGCTCTGCGCGGGCACGGCTTGCTAACAGCCAATATCCACGTCACCATTTCTTCCAGCCTCATCCAACTGTAACAGCAGAAGGTTAGCTAGCAGAGAGCCCGGGAAGGAGGGCTGGTGTCAGGCTAATCCGACCCGCGGTAGCTCTGGGCAAGCAGGGCAAGAGTCACGATCCTGCAGTTTTATGTTGTTGGACAGTAACTACATAAAACTCCTCTGAGCCTGCAGTTTTGTCAAAGGGTTGCAGTAGAGCTTTTCTCTTCAAAGTGAAAGGCAAATGAAGGAAATGCTTTTTTAAAAAAAATGTGCCATTACTCTAATGTCACTTAGCTGTAGGAAACTTTACTTCAGTGGCCTGCTTCATGGGACTTTTCCCTCAGCACTGGTCAAGCAGCTGGTGAGCACCACAGCAGTTACTTCTTCAACTCGAGGAAAGAGCTTACTCCCGCAAGCATAGATCTATTTTCCCACCCAAAGAGGAAATGTTTGTCACCTGTGCAAGTGCCTCTACACCAAACTGTCAAGAAAATGCCAGATAACCACATGCCCCAGTCTCACCAACGTTAAAAAGGTGGAATGCAACAGAAAGCTCAACCACCAAATGGGCACGTGCGAGTTCTGCTATATCAAGTGCCCACTTGCAGGAGGCAAGAACCAAACACTAACCCTTAGACAGCCTTCCTACTACTGGCGAAACACTGACCTGCTTCCAAAGAGCAACAGCCACCATCACCATGGGAGTAACCACACTCTGGTTTTCATCTTTCTCTGTCCAAGCACTGCTCTATGGACTGGTTCTACTTCTCAAATGTAAACAAAAAAATGCATGAACTTCAGACCTTTAAAGCTTCTAGAAATAACAACTTTCTAGTACAACCAATAGAGCGCAATGCAAGAACGCAAAGCGAGCGCTGGAAAGCTACGTCAGGAGAGGGTGCGCTGCTAAGTTTAGTCATTTACAGATGACAAACACAGGACTCTGCAACACAACGCTGTTCTTACTGTGCACGAGGCAGTGGATTTATCTAGGTGCGTGTTCCTGACCTACCTACTTCCACTTTTCAGCTGGGAAACCCATGAGCGAGGCTGCTCAGGCAGAGGCAGCAGCGAGCTTCCAGCGGGAGCTCAACTCTTATTCCACCAGCAGAACGGCTCCAGACATGATCCCCTCAGGTTCCCACCCCCCCAGCTTGCCACACAGATGCTGTGTTATCACACTCCTTTCCTCCTCTTAACCTTGTAGCGGTGATCAGATTTCTCTTGCACAATATTCCTCCGATCCTCTCCCCCAAGCCTGTTACAACTGCATATTAAAAAAACCCTGACTGCCAGCAATTCAGCCCTTTCCAAAACACCAGCAAACCTCCAAGGTCGGGTGACAGACAGCGATAGCAGATCCTGAGATTAAGAATCAGTCTTCTGACCTTGTTACTAATGCACAGCTACCCTTGCCTCCACAGCAGTTTTCCATTAACACCTGCGTTCTCCGCTTTTTTAACAGAAGACGTGGCTGGAAGATATGGGTGGCCTGGAAGGACAGGGGCACCAAGCTAGAAAAGGCAAATTTTTGGGCAAGGTGAGGTTGAAAACCATTTTATGGTAGCTAGAAGCACTGCTAAACTTGCACATGAGAAACTTGTTCTAAGGCAGTGACAACTGTAGGAACAGAAATAATCCAAGAAATGCTGCATACAATGGCTGTCTCTTGATCTTGTGCTAGCTAATAAGAAAGGTAACTTAACCCATAACTGCCCCATCAGAAATCATTACAGGAACCCCAACTGTTCATGGTTTTCTGTGTTTCTGTACTCAGAAGGATGGAGTGGCCTCAAGTTTTGGCTGGCTTATAGGTGGCTACCTATAAGAAGCAGTCACCTGCCCTCTCGCCTTTTCAGATGCGGAGAAGGTAACCCCCAAGGCTCAAGGCCTGGCAGAGCGGTGTATTTCCTCAGCGAGAAGCCCGCTTGGAGCCTGCCCACCGCCCAGCGGTACTGACCGGCTCCTTCAGACAAAGCAGGGTAGCCAAGACAGGTGCTCTGCAAGCCGCGTGGGCAACAGCGGGTACACAGAGCGGAGGCCGATTTTCCCTGGCAGAAGGAGAGGCCTGGGAGCCAGAGCTCATCAGGCCGACGCCAACACGGACAGGCTGTCCTCACCTCCACTGCAGTACCTCTGCCTGGGAGCCACACGGCCAGAGGCACTGCCTCAGCCCCAGGCTCCCAGGCCAGACAAGAGCCTTCCTCCCCCGCCTCCCCAGACCCACAAGATGCCTGAGCAATCCTGCAGTGCTGAAACACGGGGAGGATTTTTCCACCTCCCTGCCTCCTTCGGCAATCAGCTTGCGCCCTAAGAGGCGGAGATTACGCAGCGTAACTTTTTAACCCAGTTGCTGGCACTGCAGGTGTGACGCCTGCTTTAAAAACTGGCGCGCAGGAGGAGGGGGAGGCTTTCAGCCCTGCGCTCCCCACTCTTGAACTGCGTCCAGCCTGCTCCAGCACCAAACGCTGGTGAACTTTGCTTTAGGCGTCAAACTTCAAAAATTAACCTCACCACCATAAAATCAGGAGAGGGAGGAAGTGGCGGGTCACTCGCTCACTGGATACAAGTGCCTCGGGACGAAGGCCAGCCACAAACCACGTTTCTTCTACCCTTTCTTCTTGTACGTTAAAGATTGGAGAAAAAGGCCTTGGCTGAGCCAGAGACCAGTGCTCAGGACTGTCACCTCTTGAAGATACAACGCACCAAACTCAGCAAAACCCAGAGCAGGGGGCAGCCTCGCAGGGTCTGTGCCCAGAGCCCTGGAGCAGGCGCTGGGGACGGTCAGGATGCGGGGCTGCACCTCATCCCTGGCCTGAGCCACCCGGCCTCAGTAAGGGCAGCCAGCAGATAACTAGTTAAAACGTGTAATTTTCAGCCAAGCTCTCATACAAGCCATCTGCCCTTCCCAGGAAAAGCCAAGTTCTTGCTTTTGAGCATTTCCTAACATGTCAATGGCTCCCGTATTCCAAACTTCCAGGACACCCCGGCCCTCTCTTACCTCACACAACACAGACACCAACGTGCGTAGCGCGGGCAGCGCCAGCAGCACCCTGTGTGCGGGTGCACCCAATGCCCCCGGTGTCCGGAGTGGACTTGGTGGCTGGTGACCATTCCCGTAACCCCCCTGCGCCAGGAGCGGCCGCCCCCGCCCGCCCCGCTCCGCTCCTGGCACTACCGGCACCGGCGGCCGTTTCCTCGCAGCCAGGGCGCGGGCACCGGCGGGCACACCGGGCAGGCCCGGCCCCGCGGCTTCCCCGCCCCGGCCCGCACCGCCGAGGGGGCCGCGCCGCCGCTCCGCTCAGCCGCTTGAGGGGCCCGGGCCCGGGCAGCGGCGGAGACAGCCGGGGCAGCGCACGGGGCCCGGAGCGGCCGCTCCCCCCCCGCGGCCGCGCGGTGGTGCGGCCCGGTGAAGGTGACCTTCACCGGGGCCCGGGGCTCCCTGCTCCGCCGGGACGGGCCCGGCCGGGACGGGCTGGGGCGCCGCAAGGCGCGGCCTGTCCCCCCGCCGCTTCCCCGGGCCCCTTCCCCCGGCTGCGGCCTCGCCGAACACGGACGAGCAGCGGGAATCACGCGTCCCGGCCCCGCTGCGAGCGCCGCGGCCTCCGCCCCCGGCAGCCAGCGCCTCTCCGGGGAAGCGGCGGACCCGGCGCGGGCTGCGCGGAGCCTCCCCCAGCCGCGGAGCGGGCGTCGTGCCCCGGGACGGTTTTCCCGCAAGGAACGGGGGCCCCTGGGCCCGGGGGCGGGGGGCTGGCAGCCTGACCTCGCGGCGGAACAGGCGGGCCGGGCCCGGGCCGCTCCGGCGGGGTGTCCCCTGGCGGGACGAGCAGCCGAAGTTGGCAGAAGTGTCCCGGGGCCCACGGCGACCCCCGCTCCCCCGGCACCCCGCGACCTCCCCGGCGGGCCCCGGGCGCCCCAGCGCCGGGAAGGAGGAGCGGGCCTGCACCCCCGGGACGGGCACCCCGGGTCGGGCACCCCGGCCCCAGCAGGCCCCGCCAGGCCCGGCCCACGCTCCCGCCGCAGTCCCCGGCCCCGGCCCGGCCGCGGCGCCCCCTTACCGGGGCGCTGCTGCGTCTCCGCCGGCCTCCTGCCGCGGGGGCCCGGCTCCTGCTGCTCGCCGCCCTGCGCGGCGGCCGGCACGGCGGCCGGCGGCATCTCGTCCGCTTTAATGACCATGGGGCCGCGCCGAGCCCCGCGCCCGCCCGCCCGCCGCGAAGGACAGCGCCGCTCCGGCCCCACGTGGTGCTGCGACCCCGCGCGCCGCTACGGCACGCCGCCCGGGACCAACCTCCGCGCCCGGCGGCAACGCCTTAAAGGGGCAGCGCCGCGCGGTTGGCTCGCCCTGCGCGAACCGCCCCTCCGGGCGGCCACCCGGACCAGAGTCGTGTCGTGTCGTGTCGTGTCGTGTCGTGTCGTGTCGTGTCGTGTCGTGTCGTGTCGTGTCGTGTCGTGGGCGCCGCCGTGGGGCCGCGGGCAGGCCCCGCACAAGGCCCGCAACAGCCGCGGGCGGGCTGCCGGCTCGGACGGGCGCCAGGCGGGGGCACGGCCCAGGGAGGCCCCGCAGGCCCCGGTGAAGGTCACTGGCTGCCGCAGCAGCTCGCTCCCGCCCGGCTGCGTGCGACCTTCCCGGAGGCCGCAAGGTCGTCGGCCCGGCGGGCCGCGCCCGGGGGGATGACAGCGCCCGGCCTGCCTCCCCGGGGAGCCGGCAGGGCCGAGCCGGTGGCGCGGGGGCCCTGGCACCTGCCCCGCACGGCCGCGTCTGCTCCCGCTCCCGGCGGAGCTCCGGGGACTGGGCCGGGCCCCGCGGGTGCTGCCCAGGGCAGCGGGGAGCCGGTAAACACGGGCAGAAACTTGGAGAACCCGCCATTTCCCCCCCAGGCGGGTCCCAGGGACAGGGTGGGCTGGAGGGGCGGCGGCGGGGCACACGGAGGGGTGCGCTGGGGCCGGGAGCCGGGACGCGGCCGTGCACCCCTCGCTCGGGACAGACGGGCAGTGTGCGACCCACCGCCCGGCACCGCTGGCCGACGCGGCTCCAGCCCAGTTCGTGGTTTGTGGCTGGGGTAGGACAGCGCAACCCTCCTCAGATTTCGGTCTCTTTATTAAGAAAAAGGCATATTACAACGACTCCTGAAGTACAGCTCCATACTCTAGTCTCTGGGTATCGACACGTTTTGAAAAGCACTTGGTTAAAAAGCAAAGTTGACATTAACATCGTCCTGGCGAATAATGGTGTCATGTAGTAAAATGAACATTCAAATAAAGCAGAGCAGTGTCAAACCTTTGGCATCTGTCCCACCGCAATGGCTCTCCCCAGCACGAGGCACAGGCTTTTATTGTTCTCAGCTGAGCTTCGCAAGCTCAGCCAAGGAGAATATTTTTGCTCCGATGAAACCGCAGCTGTTCTGGGACTGGGGGAGCTGTACCCAGGGGTGCTTCCCTCCCGTCCCCTCTGCAGGGCCTTCCCCGCGGTCTCGAGCGCAGCTCTGGCCAGGCAGAGGTGATGATGTCCCCACCTAGGGAGGCCCGTCACAGCCTCGGCAAGGACTCGGATGACAGCGACCTTCTGCGTGACCTTGAAACACCCGCGCGAATACGGACGTGCTCGTCCCTGCAGGGCTGCGGCTCAGCACCTTACCCACATCCCCTGGGGGGAAAGGGTCTGGTTTTTTCAGACGTACAAAGATTTGAGGGATTCCCATGGCCTAATAGCTTCATTCCTGCTGTAATTGCAATGTCAGGAAAGGGGATCTTTTCTGGAAGCCACAAGAAGAGCGAGCTCTGTCGGGAAGAGGCAGGAGGCATCCCCACACCCCACGGAGGACCAGGTGCCACTTGGGTTTCTGTTGGGTGCACTTCTCACACTCACACCTGCAGCTTCGCAATCCTGTTCCTGCCCGAAGGCACGAGGGGAGGGAGGGTGAAATGAAGGGAGCGGATACGGTGCGAGTACCGAGTGTCACGCCGTGTCCCCCTGCCCACGGGAGCCGGCCCTTCGCGTGGCTGCAGCAGGGAGCGGGACGGCAGCATCACTGCAGGGCCAGCCCCGGGCAGCGCCGGCAGAGAGGAGACAGAGGCAGAAACCTGGCTTTGGGGAGCAACGGGCAGCTTTTAACTAGCTAGGAGACGCGGCACTTTTATCTTCATGCTTTTATGCAGTGTGTCGTCTGGTGGGATCCTCCTGGCCGCTGCGCTCATTGATCCCAGGTTTCTCTTGCTCACCCAGCCCCGGCACACCGGCATTGCTGATCTTATCCACGGCGTGAGGCAACCTCTGGCTGTAAGGGAGTTCTCTCCCCTCCTTCGCGTTCCCCGTAGGACTTGGCAGCCAGGCGCCGACGGTGCAAGAGGGTGACAAGAACAGACGTGCACCGAGGCAGCTGCAGCGTCACTACAGCGAGACTGGCTCGTCAGGGCTGCTGGGAAGTGAGGGCTGGTGTTCCCGGAGAAGGGCAGGACCCAAGATGTGGCACCCCAAAATGTCCCGAAAATGAAAGTCCATCAGCGTGCTGCTGATTTACCTTCCCGGTGGGGAGAGCCAGCCAGCCAGCGCTGCGGTGCTGCCTCTCCTCTGCCTCCTGGGAGCTTATTGTGGGGAACCACGCACGGAGACGCACTGCGCGGAGCAGAGCGATCCCTGACCGCCGCGGGCTCCGGCTCTCCAGCCACTTCAGGCAGGAGGATTCTCACTGCGTCGCTACCAGCTTTCCTGGGCACCCCGGAGAGACGACCACCCCGCAGCCCCTCCGCAGCAGCTGCCCGGTGTAACACCCATCAGCTGTGCCCTGCACCTCCGCTTGCAGTAAGGCGGTTTACAGAAAACCTGGGGCAAATCTTCCCCAAGGTGGCAGGATTAGGCCCCGCCGCGGACAGGTCTCTGCAGCGCCCTGCAGCAGCGGGAAGGTCGTGCAGCCTCCCGAGGGGGGTTCGGGGAGCGGCTGCGCTGTTCAGGCCCTCGCAATGGCACAGCGGGGACGGGAAGGACGCAGCCAGGAGCTCTTAGGTTAGCCCCAGCAAACACATTCAGAAAATATGGCTTTTTAATTAACAGGGTCAAGAGGGAGAACTTCCCGACCTGTCTGCCTGGGGTTAAAGTAAGTCCAGGGGAGGGCACACCGAGTCGCCAGGACTGGCTCTGCCACCGGTGCCGTTGGCTCCAGCACGGGCGCAGCTGCAGCGAGTGGAGCTGGTGCATCTCCTCCTCGCCCGCCGCTCGCCCCGCGCCTGCTGCGAGGTTGCACCATCTGAGACATCACTTTCTCAGAGAGCATTAGGAAAAATAATAGCAATAAGGAAGAGAGAGATTAGCAAACCCAACACATCAAATCCACGAGCCTCTGCAGAGCTGCAGAAAGGAAGGGGGTGCAGAGGAGAGGTGCCCGGCTGTTCGTCTGTACGCAGAAAGCTCTCAGCACGTTGTGGTTTATACACATAAGACATTGTTTAACAACCGAGCGTTATTGCTATGCATCCATTTCCAGTCTAATCATTAAGCTTTACGAGTTCAACATCAAACATCGCTTGTTGCACACAAAGCACATAGGTGTCAGCGGTTACACTCCTGGCTCTACGCGTGTCAGGTATACGGCGCAGCTGCGTGCACCCTTTGGGCTCCCAAGGAGTCCGGCAGCACTAAATGCACCCGCAGACCCCTGTTACACCTGACAGTTACAGCCCGACCGGGGGTCTGTGAGAGCCCCCTGCCTGGGGAGAGGAGGGCAGGCACTGCCTGGGCTCCCGCTGCTCCCCGGGGCTCGCTGGGGCTAACAGCAGCCTACTCATTAAAAAATAGGAACGCTACCTTTCTGTTCTTTTTTTTTTTTTTTTGGATCATTTTGATCTATTTGATCATTTTATATAAATACAAAGATTAAAATAATTTATCTCAACATCATTTCTATTACAATCATACAGTGTTTTCCCTTCAAAACAAGTGCGTGTGTATATATATATATATATAAGTGTATATATAGTATCTCTAGAGCTTCCCTCCCCCCCCAGAACAGCAGCAGTGACTGAAGCAGGTACAGCACGCAGGAGCTGATCCTTCCCGCTCCGAGGCAAGGGTGCCCAGAGAAAAGCGCAGGGCTCGCCCCGACAACTCATTTCCAAGCACGTTACATTGGCGCGAAGGGGGGGAACTGGGGTGCTCCCTCTCCGTCCCTTTGGGAACACCCCCCCTCGCTGTAGGCAGCTCTGCCTGCACGTCCAAGGGCTGCGGGGCTCAGGGCCTGCCCAGCTGCCCGCGAGCACCGGGGAGCACCGGGAGGAGGGAGAAGCAATCGGGGGACTGGAGATGAGATCAACTCCGTGAGCAAGCTGCTAATTAGCGGTGAAGAGGAAAGGATCCTGCAGCTCAGACAGGGTTGCTTCATTTACATACTAGGCACTAAAAATGATGATTGCTAGGAAGGTATTTACACAGAAGAAGGATCGTACCTCTCCCTCCCCTTTTCAACGCTCAGGTCAGTCAGGAACACCGTGATCTTATCACGGGTTTTACAACAGAAACGCAACATACTCTGTCTATCAGGATTGTCTAGGACGGAGAGGAAAGCAGCTGTGCACACCACAGCTAAGGAGCAGCCAAACAGCGCAGGGACGCGTATTACCTCTCTCGTGTTGAAAGAGAATAGAGACAAAACCTCAGCAGAACCTCTCGGAACCTGAGAGAAACAGCGATTCCCAAAGGCCGAACGGTGCCTCACCTGTGTGACGCCACCGGGAAGCGGGTGGCCGCGATGCCGCACCCCCGGGTGCTGCGTGTGCAATGCAGCACAAACTGCCCCGCTCCCACAGCAGGGCCCCGCGCACGCCCTGCTCACCCCAGAGCCGGGGCGCAGGCAGAGCCCGCCTTAAATCCCTTTGCAACGGTGGGAAGCATCCCGCAGCCTTCCCGAGAGCCAGGCTCGGGGCTTTTCTCCCTCGTGCAACTGTACCCCGGTGCTCGTACCCCAGCTGGGCGTCACCAAGGCACCCCATGCTGCCCCCGCACCCCGCCTGCCTCGGGAAGGCAGCCCGCGCACACCGTGCTTTGCGGCTTTGCAGCCAGGGCAGGGGAGCACCCCGTCTGCGGGGGGGGTGACAGTCGGGGAGGGCAGGCGGGAGCGAGCGGAGGCTCGGCCGGGCTCTGCACTCCCGAGGCAGCGGCTCCGGACACGTCAGCGGCTGCAAATCTTTCCTGCTAGGGCTTTGCCTTCGCGCCCGGGAGCTGCACACCTCTGCACGGCTTCAGTCAGGGGGACCGCTCTCTGGGCCCCCGCCTTGGCGACCCGCCCAGGCGCAGCTTTGCTAGGCTTCTTCCCGAACTCGGGGGGCGTTAGAGACCACAGTAGCAGCAGTGGGGGGTCCCAAGCCTCAAGGGGGTGCCCTGGGGGGAGCAGGAGGGGTCTTGCCCTCCAAAGCCTGACTATTCACATCACAGCCAAAGAAAAGGTACAAAACCTGCTAATTTCTGTCCTGCTAGTGCAGCTCGTACGTTTATGGGTTGGTTTTTACCAAAGAGCTGGCTTAGGGACTGTTGCTGAGAATCTCGTAAAAGCATTTTAATATAGTATATAAATATTGAACTACAAAAATAGACACCTCTGGCTGCATGGGCGCACTGCGGGTGAGCTCGGGCAGGCTAAGCCCGACTGGTCTACGAGGGCGATGTTTCTGAAGAGGTTTCAAACTGAATTGAAAGTAAATGGGGTCCGATCGTGGCCCGTGGCTTCCTCCTGCCCGCGCCAGCCGCGGAGGCAGCGGGGCCCCGCGGGAGGCAACCAGGCAAGGCGCTGGGCTGCGGGCAGGGGCCGGGGCTCCCGGCTGGGCATCGCCTCCCCAGCACGCCTGCACGGCCAGGCCAGCCGGGGCTGGGAGCCAAACTGCCGGGGCGAAACCCGCCCCTGGGTATGGCGGAGCAGCGCAGGTCCCACTGGTGCCCGAGCAGCGAGACCTTCACCCTGCCCGGCCGCCGGAGCCGTTCTTTCCTCTCCCTGTTTCTGCTGCTTCAGAACATCCAGGGAACGGATGTATAAAGCCACTGGTTTGGTTTGGAGATCGGGCAAGGCTGCCCCAGCGGGGTGAAGGCTGTGTGCTGTACAGCCGCTGTACTGGGAGGGACTGGGAGGTGTGGGAGGACTGGAGGGCCCCGCAGCGGCTCAGCCCTGGGAGACACGGCAAAGGCCACGGGTGAAGTGGCTTTTTCAGCCTCTGCTCCTCGTGGAAGCTGAGCCTGGGGCTGGTGCGGCCCCGGGAGGGTTTCTGTGTACCGTGGTGCACCATCGCTCACCATCAGCAGATGCTCAGTCGTCTGCAGGAAACCCAGGCCTGGCCATGGACGTGACCGAGAACCGAAATGCTGGTGCCGAGGCAAGACCTGCCTGGCACGGGGACGTGAGTCGCAGCCCTGCTCCAGCGGCACGTGGAGCAAGGCTGTGCTGGGCGAGGAGCCATGCGGGGCATCCGGCGGGGGTGGCGCTTGCGGCTCACGTCCAGCCGCCTTGTCCAAGTCTGGTGTGTAAGTGTAACGGGGGGAAATCCGTGTTAGAGACGGCCGAAGCACTGCGCAGGGAAGCGAGGGCCGGGGGACATGGCTGGCAGAGCTGCACCATCCCCATGGAGGGGGGATCCCTCCTGCACCCGTGGGACCGACCGTCGTTCAGCTGCCTGCCTCCCGGAGGACCTTCCTGGTGATGTCTGGGGCCCTCTCCAGCCCAGCCCCGGTGCCGGTGGTGCCCAGGGCTGGAGGCACGGCTGAACTCATCCCGCTGTGCCGAGCTGTGTGCCGCACAGCTGGTCGCTTGCTGCTGCACGCCCACCTCCCGGCTCCCCAGCTGGGGAAAACACACACGGCATCCGTTCCAAGGGGCACCAGCAGCAGGAAGATCTCATCCCAGAAATGTTAATTTTCTTTCTTTTCCTTCCTTCCTTCCTTCCTTCCTTCCTTCCTTCCTTCCTTCCTTCCTTCCTTCCCTCTCTCTTCTCTTCTCTTCTCTTCTCTTCTCTTCTCTTCTCTTCTCTTCTCTTCTCTTTTCTCTTCTCTTTTCTCTTCCCTTCCCTTCCCTTCCCTTCCCTTCTCCTCTTCTCTCTTCTCTCTTCTCTCTTCTCTCTTCTCTCTTCTCTCTTCTCTCTTCTCTTCTCTTCTCTTCTCTTCTCTTCTCTTCTCTTCTCTTCTCTTTTCTCTTCCCTTCCCTTCCCTTCCCTTCCCTTCCCTTCCCTTCCCTTCTCCTCTTCTCTCTTCTCTCTTCTCTTCTCTTCTCTTCTCTTCTCTTCTCTTCTCTTCTCTTCTCTTCTCTTCTCTTCTCTTCTCTTCTCTTCTCTTCTCTCCCTTGGAAGCTCTGGACAGGCTGTTTCCACTCCGCAGACACCGTGCCGGGTTGCCCACCTGCCCCGCAGCGCTGCCGGCAGCACCCCTGGCTCAGACCCTTTGGGCAAGGGGATCCTCCCTGGCTGCCTGCAGGCAGGAGGTGCGGGCAGGGCATCCGCTTTCCGCTGCCCCTTCCCCTCCGAGGGGACGGGGGAAAGCAACCTCAGCCGGCGCCCACCCCGGTGCTGCCGGGCTCAGGCCTTCCCGGCCAGTCGGGCCGTCCCGCACCCTCGCCGCCTACTCCTGGGCCCGGGGGGCACCGCGGGGGCCGGACCCCTGCCTCTTGCCGGGCTCGCCCTTGGCCGACCTGGCCCTGGCCGCCGGCTCCTGTGCGGGCTGCCGGGGGGACCTCTGCACCCGGGGGGCTGCGGCGGCGCTCGCCGCGCCACGGGCCTGGGCGGGGGGCTCTGGTGGCGGGCGGTGTGGGGCGTGCGGCCGCGCCGTGTAGAGGAAGAGGGCCGGGTCAGGCATGGCGTCGTGTTCCTCCTGCACGGGGTCCCTGGGCCGGGTGCCGTCCCCAGGCGGGCGCCGGGGGTGAGCCCTGTGGCCGCGGCGCCGGGCTCTGCCCTCGGCCGGGGAGCCGGCGGGGGGCTGCTCGGGGGGTGGCCGCCCGCCTGCCCGGGGACCCGGCAAGCGCTGGGCCGTGGCGTGCAGCTGCAGGGAGAGGTAGGCGGCAGCCTCCGTCTGCTTCTTCAGCTCGGTGTCGAGGATGGTGACGCGGTGGCTCCGCCGCTTCAGCTCCTCCAGGAACCGGCGCTCCTTGTTGCGGAGGCTGGACCGCAGCGCGGCCACCAGCGTCTCCTTGTGCTGCAGCTCCTTGCGCAGCTCCAGGTTGTCCTTCTCCTTCTCTTGCAGCTGGGCCTCCATCGCTCGGCACTTCTCCTCCAGCTCCCGGTCCAGGATGTCTGCGGGGACAAGGCACAGAAAGGGGTCAGGGCAGGCACCGGAGGCTCGTCCCGACGCGATGACCGCAGCCCACAGCTCCCATGGGTCCCCGCAGGCTCCCAACGTGGCTGTGAGGGCACGTGGACGCGGCTGCTGGCCACTCCATGGTGCCAGCATGTCCCAGCAGTGCCATCGGGGCTGCCTGGGTGCTTTTTGGAGCTGGGGCTCCAAAACTCCGCGGAGCTGCCCGAGCGCAGGCTCCCTGCCAGCGCAGGCAGCCTTTCCCCACGCACCGCAGGCAGGGACGGGAACCCCCGTCAGCCCTGAGCTGCGGTGCTGCGGGCACGGTGCAACGTGTAGCACCCGAACGCGGGGGGTGAAAGCAAAGGCAGTTTCAGCGGAGGATGCCGTTGCCATGGAACCTGCCACCTCTGCCTCGCTGCAGCCTTGTGCTGCAGTTTTAAAACTTCCCTAGGTAACTAGTTTTTCACCCTAAAAGTGACTTTGAGAGTGTGCAGAGAGCACAGGGGAGCACACAGGCTGGGAGAGAAAAGGAAACCTCGGCAGTGAAACCGTCAGCCTGACTTAGGAGGGGTCGTTAACCTCAAACCCCGAGACTCCACAGCCTGATTAGCGAGGATGGAGACGCTACTCCAGGACTACGGAGGAGCTGGGCTGTGCTCAGCAGGGAAGGAACCTCCACCCCGGGAGGGAGGAGTGGGCTCAGGGGGAGCCCGTCCTGGGGGCAGGATGCGCAGGCAGCCAGCTCTCCTCGGCTGCTGTGTGCCCACCACGCCGTCACCTCTGGTCTCCAACGCCTGACCTGTTCACCCTTCTGCTCCTGCCAGCAGCCGACTGCCAGCAGTGGGGCACGGACAGGACTTGTTAAAACAGAGGCACTGCATCAAGCGGCAGGTTCCCCACAGCTCCCACCACCCTCCCTGCCCTTCCCACACCTCGGCAGGTGACAGACACCCTCCCTGCCCCAGCCCTTCTGAGTCACAGCACAGGCACCCAACAAAGCGTGACTTCACATGGAGCCCTGCACGCTGCTCCTGCACACCCTGCGCTGCTCCGGCCAGCCCGCGTGCGCTCCCTTCCACCTGCCTGCAGGAGGATAACACCTGCCTGACATCCCTCCATCCCTCCCTCCATCCGTCCATCTCTCCCTCCCTCTCTCCTTCCCTCCATCCCACCCGCCATCCATCCTTCCTCCATCCCACCTGCCACAGTGGCCTCAAGAGACTGTGCTGAGTAAATGGCTGTAGCGCAACCTGGGGAACAAACCTCCGCGCTTCCCCAGTCCCTGCTGTGCGGCCACGCCGTGAGCCCGGCACAGGGGGTCAGACCGCCCTGGGGCACCCTCCCTGCCCGCGGCTGGACTCCTGTCTCCGGCAGCCTTGGCCGCAAGCTCCTGCACCCAGCCCTTGGTGGGTGCGGGGAGGGGAGCGAACGCTCCCCGCTGAGGCTGGCACCCGCCTGCGCTCACCCCTGCCTGCCCAGGCCTGCTCCCATTGTCTGCAATAATCTCTGCTTTTTACAGTATGATTTGCAACCGCTTTATAGCCTCAGCTCCTAAGTGTCTTCTGCAGAGGAAAATGCTTTATAATGAGATCTTAAGGGAGGCAGTTGCACGCGGTAATTATTACATGAGTGGCATTTGAAGAGCAATCATTTGATGGCATCTTAGATTAGGTGGTTGCCCCATAAACGTGGCAAATATCATCGTACTCTTCGTCAGCTGTTAAACGGCTGAAGGATGGGCAGAGTCCTGTGGGTGGGACTCGCTGCACGCTGTGGGCTGTGACGCACCGATGGCACCTGGCGGGCTGGACACCAAGCCCTCCCGCCAGCACAGAGCCCACCCGCGCGGGGAAGTGACCCCGTGCTCAGCGGGAGGAGGGGGCCGAGGTGGGAGGCTGGCAGCACCAAATGCCCCCGGAGCCAGCCACGGCACTGAGCGAGGGTGCTGCCGAGGGACCAGCACCCCGACGGCCCCGGCGAGAGGGAAGCGTCACCTGGCGCTGTGCAGTGCCGTTTGCTGGCCCGCGGGAGCAGCACGGCGAGGGTGGTCTCAGCCTGTGGCACCTCAGCACAGAGGCGAGGCCAGGCAGGATGGGGCCCCGAGAGACACCCCCGGGTCACCGACATGCAGCCCCTCCCCGCCGGGCTGCGGAGTGGAGCCATGGCCCCAGCCAGGCGGGGGCAGCTGGAAAGGGGACGGCAGCCGCCCGGGAAGGACGTCCGTGGCCAGAGTCCACTGCCCGCAGAGTTGCCCAACGCATCGCGCTCAGGCGCCAGGCTGGCCAGACTCTGCTCCGCGGGTCAGGGCTGCGAGTGCGTGCGTGCGTGTGTGAGTGTGTGTGCGCGTGCGAGATGCAGGGAGCGGCTGCACCTGCCTCCGGATGAGGGGCTACGGCCGAGGGATGCTCAGGAAGGGGGAGCAGTGCTCAGCTGCGTGCTGGCAGCAGGACGCCGTGCCCGGGGTGTCCCTGCTCCGCTGCCGTGTCCATGCGCAGCCAGGCACAGCCCAGCCCGCGGCCAGCCCCCTGCCCCTCTGTGCACTCGTCGCTGGAGGAGCCGAGCCGAAATCAGGGCGAGCTCAGCGCCAGCTCCCCGCTTCGGTGTCCCTCGGCACAGGCTTTCATTTGAAAACCTGCCCATAGCCATCAGGTCGCAGGCGCCAGCGCGCTGCTTGCCAGCACCGAGAGAAGCCGGAGCCCTGTGCCACGCTGCTCTGGCAGGAGATGTCCTGCCCGTGGTGGCCTCTGGATGGAGGAATTGCCCGCGGGTTTCCAGCCCCGGCGGCCCATTCCCGGCGGCTGAGGCTGCCTTTGGGCTGGAGAAGCGCTTTGCCAGGGCTCTCCAGCCGGGCAGGGCTGCCTGTCCCGGATCTGGGGCTGTGGGACACGGAGCCGGTGGCCCGAGGGGACAGCGTGTTGTGAAATGCCTTTTGGGCAGCTCTTCGCTGCTGGTCCCAGGCCTGGGATGGCGCCTGGAGCTCGCAGGCATTTTTCATGCACGAAGACATTTCTCCCTCTTATTTTGGAATGTGAAAGATTACTTTGTGAGCAAGGTGGCTGTTTGATGAACCAAGAGTGCCAGGAGATTTTCTGACTCAGCGTCTGGATTGCAATGGGTGAGGGGAGCTGGAGGGGGGCTGATAACGTCCTTGTTGGCTCTTCCCTGGGGCTGAAGGGTTTGCAGGCTTTGAGTCCTGCCCCGGGGGTCTGTGAGCTGCTCCTGGGGGGGGCTGTGTCAGGGCATCAGCAAAGCCAGCAGAGATGCCAGCTTTCGCATGCAAAACCTTCCCAGGTGGCTGCCCAGGCATGCAAAGGGGGTGCCAAGAGGCTGTGAATGTGCACAGCCCTGCCCTCAGCCCCCGTCCCCTGCAGACAAGGTCCACGTCCCCCTCCCTGGGCAGCCCTGACAGACCCCTCCTCCCCACACCCCCATCCCTCATCTTATCTCCTGCACAAACCTGTGCTCTTACCTTGCTGGCGGGCTTCCAGCTCTTTTATTTCCAGGTCATGGGTGAGCTCTGGAAGAGAAGTCAAACAGGAGTGAGAAGGAGCATCCCGTGCATGTTGCTCCGCGCCGGGGCTGCCGGGGGGCACTGGCAATCACCGGCGTGCCGCCTCTGCCTGGGCCACGGTGCGAGCGCGGCCATCTCGGAGCACCAGCCACAGGCTGAGCCAAGAACAGACAATTCCAGCAATTTGTACGTTATTAAGCAGCCTTCGGATCTGGCATCTGCCACAGCGCTTGCCCCTGCGACGTGGCCAAGGCAGTGTCTGTGGGTCCTGCCCCACGGCAGAGAGGGAGGCTCCGTTTCTCCGGTAATGCCTTTTCTTTTTCTACGAGAGCTGCCGAACCATTTTCGGTGCTTTAAATCAGGACAAAGAGCAGAGCAATGGACTGAAAATAGACCAAAGTGTAAGCTGCCACCCAAAGTATTTCATAATTTACTTCTTCCAGGCTGATCTCTCTGCACACGACGCAAGCGGGACGGCCTTCTGCAGAAGGATGCTGCCCTGCTCCGGGGACCACGTGTAGCTTCAAAATCAGCCTGCCACCGAGCGCAGGTACCTCCCCGGGCAGAGCGGGGCGAGGCTGCTCCCATCGCGGGACGTGGGCTGCAGACCTCGGGCACCGCAAAGCGTCCCTGCGACTGTCCCGTCTCCCGCTGCCGTGGGGCCAGGACAGGGCGGCGATGCTGTGGGTCCGGGTGCAGGCAGCTGCCCACAGAGCTGCCCCACGCCCACGCCGCACCGGGGAGCAGCCGCAGCGAGGGCAGCGTCCCGCGGGGATAAGCCCATCGCGGGGCTGCAGCCCCTGCCCGCCTGCTCAGCCCTGACACGCTGCCTGCTCTCTGCCTGCTCGCTGCCTGCTCTCTGCCTGCTCTCTGCCTAGCCCTGGGCACAAAACCAGCTCACAAAGGGCAGCGAGGGAGGGAGCTTAGGGACTTTCTGGAGTTCACTTTACCCTGCACGCTTTTACAGACAATCTCTTTTGAATTAATTATCACAGCCCACCAAACCACCAGCAGCTCTGAGAGGAGGAGGAGGGGGGCAGCAGCAGAATTCACTTGTTTTGGGACTTTTTTTTCCTCTGAAAATGAGTTCAAACGGTTAATCTTTGCCCTACATTTTTCTTTTAATCTGCTTTCATGTTGACTCTAATCCTCATCACTGCCATCCTTCTGAAACGAAACGCTTGGCTCAGGCTGCTCTGCCCGTCTGTCTTGGAAAACAAATCTGTAGTGAGAAGGCAGAAGTAACCAGAACGTAATGCAGTTTCTGGAAAGCTTTCAGCACTCCCAACTGCCCCACTGGAAATCAATGGCAACTGCGTTATTTTTCTGAAGCTAAAATAATAGGTTTGGAGTCTCAGGTATATTTCAAATGAAAACTAAAGCGGTTGCCCATTTCCAAAAAAGACATTGCCCTGCTGAGCGAGCGCAGGGCTTGGGCTGATGCACAACCGGGGGTCCCAGCTTCCGTGCGGGAGCCAGGGGGGTTGGTGGGAACCTGCTGCGGTACCGTCCCCACAACCCCCGAGGGACAAATCCAGGGGACAGCACCCTGCAGGGCTCCCAGGTGCTCCTGGCCTCGGCGGGACGGATCCAGCTGCTCCGCACTGCTGTGTCCCACCTCCTGCGCTGCCGCCCCGGCTGCAGCCGGCTCCCAGCGGCTCTCCCGCCTGACCCCGGTGCCTCCGGGTGTCCCCTGCGCAGGGCAGGGCACGGGGCACGGCCGGGTGACGCACCCCAACTCGCCTGGCGCAGGACACGGCTGAGGAGGGCTTTGTGTTCCCTGCCGCGGGCTAGGACACACGGGTCCTGCAGGAGCCCCCCAGCTGCCCGAGGGGCTGTGACCCTCCTGGAGGTGGCTATATGCCCCTCAGGGAGCCCACACGCTCATGGGCAAGCTAGAAATGGGTTTATTTAAGACACGGTTGCTCTCAACATGTCGGACTTCCCTTTGCTGCCTGGGAGGACCATCCCGGTGCCCCGACGCATGGGAGCGTGGAGGGACCGTCGGCACAGCCCCATCCACCGCGCTGCCGCAGGGATCCCCCCAAACCCCGCTCTGCTCCCGGCACCAGCCTTCCCTCCGTCGCTCTGCTAACACCGCCGAGCAGGCTAATTATTGCCACAGGGCTTGAGCTCATCTTCCAGGAAAAGGAGAAACAGAAGAGCCAGAGGAATCTATTGCTATTTCTGCTGTGTTTATACCTTGCAAATAAAACGGGAGTGGGAGGGAAGCCAACTCTCCTCTGTAACGTGAGGCTCGTTCCAATAAATGAATCACAGCGCGGGGCTCTGGGCTGCGTTACCTTCCTGTAAAGCCTCCGACCGGGAACGCCGCGCTGCGGGGGTTTGCTTGGGCCGGCTCTGCCCTGGCTGCGCAGCGAGGGCTTGCGGTGCTTGGCCAAAGCAGCCACCCCTCCTCCTGCCGGGCTGCGGCGAAGGGCACGAGGCTGCGGGGTGTCAGGGGCTGGCGGGGGCTGAGCGCACAGAGGCTCCGTCCCGCCTTCTGAAAAATCTAAGGGCTGAAACAACAGCCCCAGGGCAGGCGGTGCAGCTCCGCAGGGCCACAGCCGGGGCAGCGCTGACTTACCAACTGCACCTTCCTCGTGCAAACAGCCCCACCAGATAACGGCGTTCAAACCACCAGCAAAGCCACCTTAACACTAGCCAGGGGTTTGCCCCCATCACTCCTAGCAGAAAGGCGTTGCGGAATCACACACCTTACAGACGAGGCTGCGACCCTTGTCCGGTCAGACAGAGCTGTCGTTCGGTCGCACCGGGAAGCGCAGATCACTGATAACCAACTGTGCAACGGGCTCATTTCTGCCCCTGGGGACTCAGAACCCCCCCGGCCTGATTTAGGCATGAGAACTTTGCTGTCTCGCCTATCTGGAGAGGCTGTAGATGAAGCCATTAAAACAATAGAACAGCAAAAGCTCCAAAGGATGGGGAAAAGTAGACAATTTTACCAATGCAGACTTGTCTTTTTTTCCCAGGAATCAGGGAGGACGAGAGGCTGGAAGACAAGAAATAATTAGCTACGGCTGAATTATTGATGAGAGCGATGGCACAAGTTGGAACGAGTTTCGGTGGCAGGCAGGAGGCCGGGGAGCCATCGCTCTTGCGAGGCTGCCTGAAGGGGAGGGTGACATTGCCGCAGCGGGGCCGTGGGTGGGGGACCGGTGACCGTGCACCCCACAGCCGGGGCAGGTCCCCGAGCCCCGTGCCAGGCTTGTGGCCGTGCTTCCCGGAGCCTGGAGACAGGCAGACCCCATCGGGCCGCTGCAGGGGCTGCCGTGAGTGACCCTGGGTCCCCAGGGACCACGCTCCTGGTGACAGCCCCCGACCTCGGGAAAGGCGGGGAGGCTGCAGAGCTGCAGCCGCTGCGGGAAGGGCTGCTGAGGGTGCCTGGCAGGGACCCTCCCTCCGGAGCAGGGAGCAGCCTGGGGCGGGGGAAGAGATGTGCTGATGCTGCTGGCGTTCGTGCTTGTTCAGCACCGCAGCGGTGAAGCACGGCAAGGGGGTACCAGCGCAGGCACCAGCCGGGCTGCTCTGGGCTGGGCCGGCAGGAAGGGAATCGATTTTGCTTCTCTGTGTGCAACAGAATAA
The DNA here is from genome assembly GCF_028858705.1 of Grus americana. Classification (NCBI taxonomy): domain Eukaryota; kingdom Metazoa; phylum Chordata; class Aves; order Gruiformes; family Gruidae; genus Grus; species Grus americana. The sequence goes on from NC_072870.1 coordinate 12,354,949, forward strand.
AGAGTAACAAAATATAAACAAGAAAATCACATTTCCTCCTGTTTGAAAGTGGCCTCGACCACCCCCGTTATCAGCAGCGTTCAACCCTCTTCATTCCTCCAGTCTACTGGCACCTGGGAGAAATGATGAATTACTTTTCCATTTTCATGATCAGAATACCTTTGCGGGCACAGATCACGGGAGGCAAAGGCAGAGCCATCTCGCTGGCTAATGCTGGGTTTTCCCTTTCCTTACACCAGTGAATCCCTCGGGGTAGCAACTCCTGCAGCCAAACTACTGCAAGGTGCAGGAACACGCAGCCGGGGAGAGTGCTGAGCTGCTGGGGCTAATCCTCGTTCAGAAGCGTGCCCTGAGCACGGCGTGAAAACAAAGGGAGAGGATTTTAATGATGGATTATCACACAGCCTCCTGTCTTATCACCCACCCGGCCAGCTGATGCCCAGAATAAAAATCACTTTGGTTCTTCAGTGTTGTAGCTGGACGAAGCTGCTGGCACGCGTTCGCAGAGGAACGATTTCAGGGAGTTTGATCCACACCAGCTTTGGTGGCCACGTAACATGGTCCAGGGAGAGGCTGGTGGCACCTTGGCCAGGGGTGCAAGTGGGAGGCTGAAGGGGATGGAGATCCCCTGATCCCACACTGAGCAGGATCCCCTGTGGCATCCTGCCGAACGCCAGCGCAAGCTCCTGCACGGGTCCGGCCCCGGCCCCAGGGTGCCAGCAGGAGCTTTCCCGCCTGACGCGCTCCGTGGACACGCAACTCCCGCACGCCACGGCCACCCCAACGCTCACCTGAGCAGTGCTTCTGCAAGCGGAGGATCTCCAGGTGCAGGTCATGGAGCAGCTCCATCTGCTCCTTCTTCAGGAAAGCGATGTGCCGCTGCACGCTCTGGATCTGGTGCTCCAGGGACACGGTCTCCATCGCAACCAAATTCACGGTCCAGGCCTGCGGGGAGCGGAGATGGCTCGTGATCAGACACGCAGCAGCACGCTGGGCTTGCGAGCCCCATCCCTGGAGCCCCTGCGAGGGGCAGAGCCTGCCGGGTGCAAGGTGGGTGACTGCTCTCATCCACCCTTTCCACGGGGACGTGGCTGCGGGCGAAGCGGCAGATCCCCAGGAATGGTCCCCAAGCCACCCACCGCCCCAGCACCTCTCGGGGCCGGCTCCTGTCCTGCCCGCACGCAGGCTGGGAGGCTCAGAGACTGCATGAGCAGAAAATGCTGCTGCACGGACCCTGGCATCGGAGCGGCTCGTTTCTATTTTGAATTTGGCCCTAGGAAATGTTTTGTCACTGAGCAGGATTACATCTGGGACAGGATTGCTCCCCGCAGTCCCCAGGTGGGAGTTGCACCAGAGACGATTTTGGCTCTCACTTGACAAGCCACACATTAGGAAGCAGTAACTGCAGCGAGAGATCTAACACAGGAAAAATAGAATATGATCCATCTAACCCGATCAGCGTTACGTGGCGAGGACAGTCGTGTTGTCTTCCAGAAGAAGAAACGTCTTCCCTAGTAATTCGCCTGGCAGACAAGAGCTGCTGTCAGTGCTGCGCCAGGCAGCTCAGCCCGTGTCGGGGGTCCATCACCACGTGTTAATTAACGGCTTCAGCAAAGCAGCGGTGCGAGCTGCCTACCTGTGCCGCTGCACCAGGGAGATAAAAATAAACCCCTGAAAGAACCCTTAATCCTGGGAAATACCATGTCGTATGGATGTGGGATCCGTCCTCGCTCCCCACAGCCAGTGCAGGAGGAGGGGGAGCTACAGCAAACCGCGGTGACGGCGCGGAGACGTTGTGCCAGCAAGCCTGAGGGACGGCGTGCACCGTCCTGTCCCTGGGAAGCTGCTTCCATTCCCTCCTCCATCCGCGTCTGAATTCAGTTTTCTTTCGATAGAAACTTCAAGCGAGGGCTTTGGCTCCTGTTTCCGGCATGCCCAGCGCCGTAGCGTAGTACATTTTAAGATAATTCCTGCAACCAAAATCGAACCAAACTGCATTTGAGGTCGATTCCACAGTAAGCGATGTTGGCAGTGCCCCGAGTTCAAAGCTTCGTTCTTCCCAAAGCCTCTCCAGATTTGCGACAACCCTGAAGTCCGGTCTCCATGTTCCTACTGTTTCATGGAAGGTGGGGTGCAGCGAGGCTCCAGAACTAACGGGTTTGGGGTGCTGCCTGCCGTGCCCCACTGCTGCAGCATCGCCCCATGGCCAGCCCCAGCCCTCCCTCACCGGCCGCGGTTCCTGGCGCCTGCGTGACCCTTCCCGTCGGCGATTCGACGGCTCCACCGACACCTCTCGTGTAGCCACGGCCGCCACGGGATCCGTGGGGAACGTCAGCCCCTGTGCACCGGAGGCGGCTGCGGGTGAGAGGGGGCTGAGCCCTGCGGCTGGGGAGAAGGGGCCGTGGCGCAGCATGATGCTGCCTTCACGACGCCCCCCTGCCCAGGCTGAGCACATCCGCTTCTGCTCCAGCTCTGCCCCGGGCTCGGCCCCGCAGCCACCCCAGCCATCCCTCCGTCCCTCCCGGGGTATAAACCCCCTGCAAGGGGCTGGTGCTGCTCTGCCTCCCGGGGCGCTGCATGGGGGGAGCTCTGCTTTGCTGCACCCCTGCGAGCCCAGCAGCCAGCCGTCGGCCTGGCTTCCGCAGGGGACTTCTCGGTTGCGATGCCCCTGAGGCAGGCCAGTGCCGAGGGTTTGGGGAGCTCCGGTGCTGCCGTTCCTCTCCTGCAGCCGGTGTGGGGTGTGCTGGGAGGGGGCCGGGTGGGCACCCCAACTTGTGATGCTGCCGGTGCACAGGCAGGGCGGTTAGAGGCAGCTGCAACACCCAACCGGCGTGTAATTAAGTAGAAATCATGGAAACTGTGTTCTCCTGTGGCTGCCCCCTGCTCGAGGGGGTCAGACCAAGCTGTGGGGGGGGCTGGGGGCTGGCCTGGCCCTCCTCGGGGCTCGCTCTGCAGCCTGGGGGTGCATCTGCCTGCAGGGGCTCTGCATAAAGCCGAAAACAAGAATATTGGGTAATGGGAACTGGCTTTGGCATGTATGGGGGGTTCTCAGTGGGGTTTTTTCATGTCCCAGGGAGCCATTCCTGGAGGCAAAATAATGAAATTTGGAGTTTAGGATGGCTCTGCTCCTCAGGGAATGAAATGCTCCGAACATTCACCCCATGAATGCTATGGGAAAGCATGAACAGGGCTGGTGTGAGGCATAAAGCAACAGATACAAAGGTCCTGCTTCTCATTTCAGGGCTTATTGTGGGAGGTATGATTTGTACTGGCCTAAAGCTTCCCTGTGGAACAATGCCATGGAAGCGAAAGCAGCCCCGGATGAGCCTGCTTAGCCCTGCCCGGCTGAACGGGAGGTGCGCACGCTCTGCGCAAGGAAACCGCGGGCGTTTCCAGGCACCCCAGGGGGTCTGCAGTCCCTTAAAATGGATCAGGGGAAAAGATACCCAGCTCTAGACTCTACTTCCTAACCACTCCTGTTCTTCTGAGTGACGAGGTGATGATTTCCAAGTCTTGTAAGTCCCCTAGCCTTTCTTGATGGCACCATAATTAACAGACAAGAGAGCTGGCGTTCGTTCGTTGTACCGTGAGAGCTGGCAACGATGGGGATTCGTTAAAGGGGTGGGGGGTAATTTACTTGTGCCACGCACCAGCTGTGGAAGTTATCCGGCATCTGCCGTAGGTGAGGAATACAAATCGTATCACAGCATATACCCTCCCGCCGGCCCCGGCTGCGGGGGGCTGTGAAAGCGCGACGTGCTGCGCGCCGGAGCAGCTTCTTGATGGGAGTTGTGGCACCTCATCTCGGGAAACATCAGAAAGTAGGTTGGACGAAGCCCGGGGGATACGTAGTGCTATTTTCAAGCACTTTGTTCTGTCTAGTTGAAATGTCTTTAGTAGAAATGGCCGCAAATTTTCCATTGAACTTTCCCTCCTCCCTTTAAGTGGGAAATTGCGCTTTTTTACCAACGAAAATGTTTTCCTTTGCAAATAAATAGTTGATAAATATCAAGCTGTAAAGTCAAAGAAAAAACTTCTGGAATTGAGATCTGTTTGCTCTCCCTGATTTGGAAGATACAAAGCCTGCATAATTTACCTGGGGAGGGGGGGAAAGTCTGTTTTCAAAATTGCTATGAGAAATCTTTAGCGGGTTTGGATCAGCCTTGCCTGTCCAACATGACTTTCACCGTTTCCCTTGAGCAACAGCTCTCGGCTCGTGGCAGGAACGTCAGAGGTATCGTGTCTGCAGGAGAGCACCTTGTTTTGCCCACGCGTGAGACTCCCGTCGGCACTACGGACACACGGCAGGCAGGGCAGGAGCTGCCTTCACAGGCAAACGGGGACATCGCCGGTGACGGTCGCGCTGCTGCCGAGCAGAGACGGGGAGATGTCTCCTGGGGCTCCTGTGGCCCTTGCACCAGGAGCCCAGAGACCCGCGGGCGGTGACCTGAGGCTGCTGCTGCTTCTCCAGCCCCACAGCCCCCACGAGCGAGGGGAAAACCATGCCGTCCCGCTCCGTGGCTGTTAGACAGCTGTGTCACAGGTAATGATGCAAGAGCCAGGAGCTATTAACGAAGCTGCAATTTAGTCCTGAGGCTTCAATAGCACCCGTAAGCCGTTCGAGTGCCTCTAACGTTACCAGAAGGCAGCGGATGAACTCTCGCCTCACCGAGGCTGCGACCATCCATCACCCTAAAGGGTCTCAGAACCGAACTCTCAACGACTGGCATCTTCCCTCCGTTGCTTCTGAAGTCAAGCGGAGATTGCAGCAGCATTTTGAGCCTTTAGTTTGATGCATGCCTTTGGTCGGTTCACACAGCACAATCACTTGGGAGGTGTCGGGAGTTAACAGCGATTAGCTGCCGCTCCCCATGTCGAGGGCTTCAAGGCACGCAGCAAGTGCCGATGACCATGTTTCTATGGGGCGAAGCGAGGTGGGAACCTTCAGCCTGTGTCAGAGGCACGAGACCCAAAGCACAGTGACTGGGGCTGTCACTCCCAGGGAAGCTTAGAAGCACCAGCTCCTCTCGCCCCGGCCTCGCGAGCGCTGCTCCCAAAAGGACGGTTGTACTGCGGCAGGTAGGGATGGGGTTGGAAGTGACCCTGCTCTGATCCCTGCCTTGCTGCTGTGGCTGTCACGTTTCTTTTCCAGACTAGTTCTAACTTGCCAAAGCAACTGGTGGTGGAAGCCTTCACAGTGACCACGTACTCTGTAGCTTTGAGGAGTTACGTACGAGGTTACAACTCTAGAAAACAAAGTCATTCAGAATGAAAGCCAAGGGTAAGTGATAGTCCCCTTTAGTTTGAAGGGTGCTCTGTGCCCTTGTGCTTCTGATAATATAGACACACAGAGCTGGAAAGGAGGCAGCAATCAGCTGATTTTTGCCCCTATTCAAAGGTGGCACCTACAATCTGAGCTGGCCCCTTCTCCCTGCAGAGCTGTGGCTGAACACTGGCTCTGGTTTTGGAGACTGGGCATCCAAGGGGCTTTGCTCCATCACAGTTTTCCAGGAACAAGCTTCCCTTGCTGACCATGCAAGGGTTGGAGCACAGGACTCCCAGGCCTCTCCTCGGAGTGGTGGGACAGCCCTCAGCAGGGCACTCAGGACCAGATCTTTAACTTTAAAAATGCACTTTTAATATCTTAACCCTCAACTGCAAATTTACTCAGAGAAGCTCTGAAAGCTGAGCTGGTAAAGTGACGGATAAGTTAGAGGAGGTTTCTGGGCTGCTGAGCACCAGCAGTTCATGGGAGTCTGCGTGAGTGCAACCCACAAACGTGAACATGGGGACATATTCACCAGGAATAGGTGAGCAAGCTCCAAAACAGGCCTTGGAGAGCTGCTGCCTCCAGAGCAAGCTTCCCTGCTATGCTTGGCCACCCCCTGCCCGCTCTGCCCCTGCCCAGTCCCTCGGCAGAGGGTCTCCAAGGCCATGGGCTGGCGCCTGGGCACGGCACCGACCTGGGGTGCGGCGGTGCTGGGCTCAGTCCCCTGCAGTTCCCCATGCCGGGTGGTCGTGGGCACAGTCTCGACTGCTGACCCTCCCTGTGGGCCTGCCCCCACCTCTAAAACACATTTTTTTCTGTCACTCCTTGTCTTTTCACCAGATGACTACAGTCGTTGGGACAAGGCATGTTGGGAGTCCTGACCTCAGCTGGGTGTTTCAAAGTGCTATCAGGTGACCTCAGTGAGATTCGCAATTTCATCCCAATTGATCGGAATTCTTATTTTACAAAACAAAATGACCGAAGCAGCCTCCTGAAGTAGCTACAACGGCCGATTTAGTGACAGGTCTACTAAGCGCTGATTTCCTTTGCACAGACAGATTGCTTGAGAATTTGCTTCCAGGGCAAAACTATCCTGAAGTCTGTTGTTTAATGCCAATCAGAATCCCAAAACTTTGACCCAAGAAAAAAACCTCAGTTCCTGATGATGCATTTTGAAAGGCAGATACGGTAGTGCATGTACACAGACCCCAGCACAAACACCGTCACACCGAGATCCAGCCCTTAGCCACGTAATCATTTTTCCCCATAAATGGCAAATTAACTAGGAGTCAGAGGGCACAAACAAGGTTTGCAGAAACAGGTCGATAATTTATCCCGCTGTGGATGCCAGCAACCCCCTCTCCATTGCATTAAAACATACGCAGGAATAAACACTGATACATATTAGAAATCTATACAGCTCAGTATTTACGATCTCAAAGAATACGAACGCAAACTTCGCCACAACGCCACGAAGCAAGTATGTCTTTACATGTAAGGAAAATAAGGCAGCAGGAAGCTAAGAAACTTGCCGAAGGTCACAGAGGTAGTAGCAATGCCAGGAATAGAAACTAGAGGTGAAATCCTGGCCTTGGGAAAGTCAGTGGGAAACCTTCCCTGATCTCGGTAGAGGCAGAATTACACTCGGAGTCCTATTTGCTATTCATTGTCTACCAGTATCTATTTAAAGACAAAAATCGATGCAAACGTTGATTATAAATTATTGTGTTTTCTCGCAATTCTCTAAACACAACTGCCTGACTACCAGCCAAAGCTGAAGCTTGTCATGTGTTTGCAGATGCTGAAAGCAAGGCCGTGTTTTCTCCTGCTGGCTCCGGGGGAATTAACTATGGATTCAGCTCTCCGTCAGGAGCAGAATTTGGCCCACCATCAACGCTCTGAATCAATCATCATCTTAAGCGGGTGATCCCCGTGGTGCCGTCCTGCACTTTGGGAATTTTGGAGCAATGCTTTCTGGTCCCCAGCTGAGTCCTTCTACAGACACTTAACTCCGCAGCTGCCAGCGCAAACAGGCAGAGCCGCCGCCTGCGCTCCGAACGGCCTCTGCAGCGGGAGGAACGAGCCTCCGGTGGTTATGTACAGCGTGCGGCAACTTCCAGAACAGGCACCGGAGGGGCTGAGGCAACTTCTGGAGGGACAGCCGCCCCGCAGCGCCCGGGTCCCTTCCCCGGCCCGGTCCGGTCCCCGCTCTCCGCAGCCCGGCTGCGCGTCCCCCCGGCTCCCCGCGCTCGCAGCCCCGCAGGCAGCTCCGCGCTGCCGCCCCGGGCTCCCCCGCCCGCCGGGGCCGCTCTCCCTGCCCGGGGGCGCCGCCGAGCCCGCGCCGCGCCCGCCCTGCCCCGCCGAGCCCCGGTCCCTTACCTGGGGGGAGCGGCGGGGCCCCGCGGGGCGCCCGCTGGGCGTCATGGGGCGGCGGCGGGGCCGGGGCCGGGGCCGGGGCCGGGGCCGCGCCGGGCTCCCCGCGCTGCCCGCGCTGCCTGCGGCGGCCCCGCCTCGCCCGGCCCGGCCCGGCCCCGCCGCCCGCCGGCAGCCGCGCCGTAAACAGGCGGCAACGTGACCGGAACTGGGGAGCTCCGCCGGGGCGAGGCGCGGGCGGGCGGGGAGCGGGGGCCGCGCCGGGAGCCGGGCAGGGGCAGGAGCCTGCGGGGGCGCGGCGGCTCCGGCAGCACCGGGGCGCGGCGGGGTCCCGGGGGACCGACCCCCCACGCCGGGGACATCCCTCCCCCCCGCCCACAGCCCCGTAGCCGGGCCAGGGCTCCGCTGCCCCCCCGGGGCGGGGAGCCGCACTGGGGCCGGGGTCCGCTCCCCGGGGACTCCCCCACACACACACCGGGCCGGGGCTCCGCTCCCCGGGACACCCCCCCCCACCGGGCCGGGCTCCGCTCCCCGGGGACCCTCGGGGCGGCCGGGGCTCGGCTCCCCCCCGCCGCTGTCCGCGGTGCTGAAGCCGCCCGCCCGCCCGCCCGGAGCCGCCGTCCTGCCCCGAGCGCGGGAGCCGCCTGGCAGCGAGCCGCGGGCCGGGGAACTCGGGGTCTGCCGGCAGCCAGAGCGCTCGGTCCCCTGCGGGGTGTTACTGCTAACGCGATTCAGGTCAAACGTGGGGTAGTCCCCGCTTCAGCGAGGACACCGGTGGGAAGAGCAAGTCAAAAAAAGAGCTTCCCAGAAGCTGTGGGCAGAGAGAGGATGAGAAGAGGTTGTTTACTCATGTGGTTACTAATTCTTCACGGCCTTTTGTCTGCGATATCCAGAGCAGCTGGGGCTCCACTTTCAAAGATGACTAATTTCATTGCGCCTCTTTTACAGCAGGGGAAGCTCAGATGCGGTGGCCTGTTCCATGTCGCGTGGCAGTGAAGGCACAGAGAAATGGTAGCGTCCTCCCCGTCAGCTGACAGTCTGCTGATTCCTGTTCCCTTAAACCAAAATCTGCTACAGAGAGTGCAGTGTTTCTGGTCTGATGCTCAGCTGGATTGTGCTGCCATCCCCACATTAAAGCTGCTGCTATCTGTATATATCAACCTTCAGTACATCAGTCTTCTGTGCACAAACAGAACATGAATGTGTTGTAGGGCAACCCACAGGGTATGGTTTGCGGTATCTTGTAATCCCACATCCTTTCCTCCCCTTGGATGCTTCAGACCTCTGAGTGCGCACGCTACGCAAAGCATACGCCGTGGGAAATAGCCCTGCCTTGTGCCTGCAGGCAGAGGAGAGCATCCTCCAGGTGTAATATGGGGGGTTCGTAACATCCCTGCGCTGTAACAGCGGAAGACTGGATCCTTACCTAATGCAAAGTGGTGTGGTACAGCCCGGCTTGGTGCCAGCAGAGGAAAGCTGGGCTTGGGATTAGGGCTCTTCTATGGAGGGTGAGTTTAATTCTACAAGAAGGGCTGGAAGGAGGATCTGGAGCACTACAAGCCTGTCGGCCTGATCTCGGTGCCAGGGAAGGTTATGGAGCAGATCACCCTGAGTGCCATCGCATGGCATGTACGGGACAACCAGGTGATCAGGCCCAGTCAGCATGAGTTCATGAAAGGCAGGTCCTGCTTGATTAACCTGATCTCCTTCTATGACCAGGTGGCCTGCTTAGTGGATGAGGGAAAGGCTGCGGATGTGTCTACCTAGACTTCAGTAAAACCTTTGACACCATTTCCCACAGCATTCTCTTTGAGAAACTGGCTGCTCATGGCTTGGACAAGCGTACTCTTTGACGGGTAAAAAACTGGCTGGATGGGCAGGCCCAAAGAGTTGTGGTGAATGGAGTTAACTCCAGTTGGCAGCTGGTCACAAGTGGTGTTCCCCAGGGCTCAGTACTGCGGCCAGTTCTCTTTAATGTCTTTATCAATGATCTGGACGAGGGGATCGAATGCGCCTTCAGTGAGTTTGCAGATGACGCCAAGTTGTGCAGGAGTGTTGATCTGCTCAAGGGTAGGAAGGCTCTACAGAGGGATCTGGACAGGCTGGATCGATGGGCTGAGGTCAACTGTATGAGGTTTAACAAGGCTCAGTGCCAGGACCTGCCCGTGGGTCACAATAACCCCAGGCAAGGCTACAGGCTTGGGGCAGAGTAGCTGGAAAGCTGCCCGGCGGAAAAGGACCTGGGGGTGTTGGTTGGCAGCTGGCTGAATATGAGCCAGCAGTGTGCCCAGGTGGACAAGGTGGCCAACAGCATCCTGGCTTGTATCAGAAATGGTGTGGCCAGCAGGACCAGGGCAGTGACTGTCCCCCTGTACTCGGCACTGCTGAGGCTGCACCTTAAATACTGTGTTCAGTTTTGGGCCCCTCACTCCAAGAAGGACATTGAGGTGCCGGAGCGTGTCCAGAGAAGGGCAACCAAGTGGTGAAAGGTCTGGAGCACAAGTCTCATGAGGAGCGGCTGAGGGAACTGGGGGTGTTCAGCCTGGAGAAGAGGAGGCTGAGGGGAGACCTGATGGCTCTCTACAACTACCCGAAAGGAGGGTGCAGCCAGGTGGGGGTCGGTCTCTTCTCCCAAGGAACAAGCAATAGGACAAGAGGGAACGGCGTCAAGGTGCACCAGGGGAGGTTTAGATTGGAGATTAGGACAAATTTCTTCATCAAAAGGGCTGTCAGTCCCCAGAACAGGCTGCCCAGGGCAGTGGTGGAGTCCCCATCCCCGGAGGGATTTAAAAGTCTGTAGATGTGGTGCTTGGGGACGTGGGTTAGCGGTGGGCTTGGCAGTGCTGGGGTAACGGTTGGACTCCGTGATCTTAAAGGGCTTTTCCAACCTAAATGATTCTATGATTCTAAAAGAGAAATCATTAAATCAGGGAAAAAGGTGACCAGTGAGATCTGAAGGTCTGCACATGCACGCACGGCTTCTGATTTGCAATGAATTATTCAGATATCTTTGCTGAAGGCCCCAGCCAGTGCAGTCGAGAGTTTCAGTGCTTCCTAACGCTCGTCCAGTCACACTGACTGCTGCACGGGCCTCCTCTCAGCTTGTTTGCTCTGAAAAAGAGTCCTTCCTGCAATGACAAGTCATTGAGAGGTGAAGGGGTTTTGTGCGAAGGAGGAGAGTGCAGACTTCCTTATTCAGAGAAGTGTTGTCTCATTAGGAGCACCTCTCACCGTTTGTAACCATCAGGTCAACGCTTGCCAAGGCGTCGTTTGTCCCTCTCGGTGCAGTCGGGGGGTGTGTGTGGGGGGGTGTGTGTGTGTTTAATGTCTCACTGTATCTTCCCCTAACTCGTGTGCTAGCTTGAATTACAGATGGGGAGGCGGGGGGAAGAGGGAGGGTGGTTTCTGAGTGCATCGTGTTTCACCAGGTTTGTACAATTTTCATTGATTTTCCACTGAATAAAAGACCAGCCTGCAAACGATCAAGGTCAGGCATTCGGGGACAGAGAGCTGCCTCTGTAAATGAGGTCATCGCTCCAGGATACAGCCGTGCTGCGAGGGAAGGCAGCGGAGCACAGTGCACCCTCTGCACCCAGCGTGGCACGGGATAAAGCCGGCCGCCTCTGCAGCGGTTGCCTGGCGGCTTGGATTCAGCCACAATGCACACACGCTGTTAGTATTTCCCATCACCTCTCTCGCTTGCGCTCGTCATTCCACTGTGAACTGGTTTCACTGGCAGCTCTTTGCTCTGGGAGAGTTGCTCTCAGCTTTTTTGACCGGGACGTGCCTTAGCAGTCCCTTAGCTAATGCCTCCAGCAACCGCGACGTCCTGCACCGCAGTTATGCTGCGACCCTTCCCCACTCCCCCCCTTGCTCTGAGCGACAGGAACCGAACCGCTTCTCTGACGGGTCTGAGGTGGGTCGAGATCAGCATAATGCGTCACAAATGGCAGGAATGCCGTTTCAGCCTCACGAGGGGGTTGCGGGGTCCCTGCTGCCAGCCAGGGTTGCGTGGCTGAGCTCCGGAGGGCTGTTGGGCAGAGCCGGCCTGCTCCTTGCCTGTTGTACACCAGTTGGGAGACATCCACCCGCAACGTCGCCTGGAAGAGGGCACCGACAGCACCCGCCCGCTGTGACCCCGCGGATGCAGGCGCTGAAGCGGGGGGGGGGTCGCGGCAGGGCTCGGGGGCCGGCAGCCGTGGAGGGACCCACCCGAGCGCCTCGGCCCCGGGTTTCGCTGCGGAGACGTGGCTTCGCCCCTGGCAGCCGCCCTGGAGAGGGGGCGGCGGAGACGGCGGAGACTGCAGGTCCTGCAGCCGGGGGTCGCGGGCAGCGCCAGCCAGCCCTGCCGCTGCCTGGAGCTCCGTACCGACACTGACCTCTAGCGGCAGCGCTACGGGCAGGGTACGGGCAGGGTACGGGCAGCGGTACGGGCAGCGGTACGGGCAGGGTACGGGCAGCGGTACGGGCAGCGGTACGGGCAGCGGCAGCTTGCACAGCCTCCAGTGCCGGGCTCGGCCTGCCCAGGGCTGGGGTCCCCATCCTGAGTGGCTGGGGGTGCTGGGGGTGCTGGGGGTGCTGCACAGCGGGCAGAGTGGGGAGGGACGGGCACAGACCCCGGGGGACCAGGTCTGGTGCTCGGGGTGACCAGCACCCAGGCAGCCGTGTGTGTGTGTGTGTGTGTGTCCATGTCTCTGTCTGTGTGTGTGTGTGTGTGTACGCATCTGCGTGTCTGTGTGTGTGTCTGTGTGTGTGTCTGTGTGTGTGCGCATCTGTGTGTCTGTGTGTGTGTCTGTGTGTATGTGTGCCTATGTGTGTGTGTCTGTGTGTGTGCGCATCTGTGTGTCTGTGTGTATGTGTCTGCGTATGTGTCTGTGTGTATGTGTGCCTATGTGTGTGTGTCTGTGTGTGTGCGCATCTGTGTGTCTGTGTGTGTGTCTGTGTGTATGTGTGCCTATGTGTGTGTGTCTGTGTGTGTGCACGCGCATCTGTGTGTCTCTGTGTGTGTCTGTGTGTGCGTGTGCGTGGGTGGTGGTTGAGCACAGCCCTGGTGCAGGCAGGGCTTCCTGCAGCAGCACCCTGCACCCAGCCAGCGCGCGGGGCAGGCAGGGGGGTGGCTCTGGGGGCTGGGGACCGTGCCCGCGCTGCCCGGCAGAGAGGGTGGCTGCGGAGGGAAGGTGGCATGAGGGACGTCGTGCTGTGAGCCGCCGCCTCGTTCGGGGCCTGTCTTTGGCCCCGTTTTGATCCCATCTCAGCAGAGACACTTGTCTGGGGAGGGCACGAGGACACAGCAGTGATCTCGCACTCCACGTGCGGTCGGTGGAAACAGGCACGCGAGCAGCGGCTCAGGCTGCTCCTGACCATGGGTCCCTCTTGGCTCTGGCTGCAGGAGGAGCCGTGCGCGCCTGTCCGTGGTTAATCGCCGTGCGGTGGGGGACACCAGCGCACACCAGGGGTGACCGATCCCAGGATGAAACGGCCACGTCCCAAAGCGAGCGTGCATCTTGGGGTGCGCTGAAGTTAAACCTTCGTCCAGCAGCCTTCTAGACTGACCGTGAGGAGTGCTTTTAGACCTCTACTTTCCCCTCCATCCCCCGAGTTAACTATTAGGGGAATTTTTGCATTTCATTTTTGAAAATGAATTTAATTTTGCCTCAAATATTATTTTTCAAACTAATTGAAATGGGGGGGGTGTGTGTGTGTGTGTGTCTCCTAATTGCTTTGAAGAAGTGAATAAGAAGCTCCTTAAAGTGACGGAGGGCTAAAAGCTAGAGGGTTTTGATAAATTTAACATTAGCTTAACATTTCCACAGGGATTTGAAAATATCAGACTTGTAAGGATATTTGCTTGAGCTAAGTAATGCAATTTGTCCTTCTTCAAAGAGCTGTTGCTCTGCCCCACTGACAGCAGGAGGGCTGCAGCGTGCCCCAGCGATGTGGGGGGAAGGAGGCAGGGGAGCATGGCTCTGCGGTGCCCGGCTGAACGGGACAAAGGGTTGGGAAATAACGGGCCAAATCTGCCAGCCCGGCTCTGGCGTGCTGGCCCCGGAGGGTCGCCCAGCCGGGATCAGCACAGCGCTGGCAGAGCAAAGGGGCACGGGGAAGACGCTGAATGCATTAGCGTGTGTGTGCTATGTGAACACTACACATTTTTAAATTTGTCATTATTTTAGAACTTTTTTTTAAAATAAAAGTTATTTTTATTCTTTAGATCTCACAGGCCTGCAAAAACGTATGTGTGCTGAAACAGGGGTGGGTCAGTTCCCAGGCTCCAGGGGCAGAAGGGAGAGCTTTGGCCTCTCCTGCGCCTGCTCCTGTCCCCCCGCACCCCCACAGGGTCCCATCGCTGCTTCCCACCCGTGACCTCCCGCAGCGGGTGCAAGCACCGGAGACTCCTCCGTCAGGACTGAGACTCTCTCTGCAGGTACAAGTGTGAAATTCAGCACAACTATCCGGCTCTGCAGAGTGAGGATCGGATTTTTTTATCTGCCCTTGGCTCTGAATCTGATGGTGAGCGACACCAATCCAGGCAGGGCTGGTGCCTGGCAGCTGCAGGCAGCTGATAACGGGGCCTTGCCGAGGGGGCAGCTCACTTGCTGCCAGGCTCATTAAAATATGATGATTTCAGTGTCAACAATTTCCTGGTCATAATTTCGGCCGAGGAACCCAGCTGAGGACCGAGCTACCAGACCCCCAGCTGCCAAAGCAGCGCATGGACGCAGCCTCTCTGGGAGGGTGGCTTCCTTCCAGCCATCGGCCCATAACGGGTAAGAGCTCCTCCAGAGGGTAGGTCACTGCTCGAAATTTGGGAGCCCTCTGGCTGAATCCCCTTTATGTGACCTGGAGCAAGGCACGGCCTCTCCAGCCGACACGGCAAAGCACTGCTCTGCTTCCTGGCGAGGGGCAGCTGAGATGGAGGCATCGATGCCTTTCCGATGTGTTTGGGTCCTACAAGAGTGAGGCTCGAGTTACCAATAATAGGTACTTACCTGAGTAATTAACGTTACTTGATTTAAATGAAGCTGTTGGATTGTGGGTGCAACAGCTGGGAATGCTGAATTGTGAAATTACATTCTTAAAGGTCAGAAAAGTTAGGATTTAGGGCCAGAACATCACTTTTAAGCAGCAGCTTTTAGTGTGATTTGAAGCTCCTTGGAACAGTATCTAGATATGCTCCCAGTTTGTCTCCTGAGCGCTATGGGCCATCCGTAACCGAACGCACCCTGCAGCTCCCAGGCTTCGGAAGGGAAGCCCCGGCTCAGGCAGATGGCAGGTTTCACCTTTGAATCTACGCGAGAAAAATTTTCACTTGGCGTCCCTGGGCCTCACACAGGCAGGTGCTGCAGGGTTACTGCTTCGCTCTCAAGGATGAGCGGGGACCGGCATCAAAATCAGGGGTCAAGGGGTGGGCTTGGGCTCCAGCCCCCCAGCCTGCGCTGCTGTGGCCGTGCACCTCCCCTGCAAGGGGGACGGCGTGACTGCGGGGGGTCGGGCCGGGCTGGCGGGAGCCCATTTCTGTCTTTATTTCCACCGGCGAGTGTTTCCGAAGGACTTCGCGGCACTCGGCTCAGGCTCGCTCTCAGCGTCTGAGAGGCTGCACCTCGCTCGTTTCCTCGGAGGCTCTGGCGGGGTCCGCCCAGCCCATCCAGACCGGAGACGGAGCGTTCGCCCGCAGCCCAGCACCGCTGCGGCTCTGCCGAGCGCCCTTCGGGGCCGCCCGGGGGCAGCGGCCGTTGCGTAAGGCGTTACGTAACAGGGCACGGTGATGTGACCCACCCCCGCACCTGCCCGGGCCCGGTGTCCCCCCCCCCCCCCCACCCCCACCCCGGATCCCCCCGGGGGCCGGAGGAGGCGGGAGCGCGCAGAAGCCGCCGCAGCCGCCCCAGCCCCCGCGGGGGACGGGGACCGCGCTCCGGAGCTTGCCCGCCGCCGGGCCGGATCCGGGCTTTGCCGGTGGGCTCCCCCCTTTCCCCGGCGGGGCTCCCCCCCCTTTCCCCGGCGGGACCGCCCGCCCCCCGCCCTGCGGCAGCGCTCCCCGGCCCCGGCATGGCCTCGGGCAAGGCTGCGGGGGAGCGGCGGTGGGAGCTGGTGCGCTGGTGAGTGCGGGACCCGGCGGGGAGCGGGGCCGCCGGGCGGGGGGGCAGCGGGGGGGCCGGTCCGGGGCAGGGGTGGTCCCGGCGGGTACCCGGGGGGCTCCGGGCAGGCTCGGGGAGGGGGGGACCCCAGCGGGTGGGGGGGTGTAAGTTTGCAAAGGGGTCCGGGTGCGGTGTGGGGAGGGGCGGGATGGGGGAGGGGGGTGCTCCTACCTGGGGGGAGTCCCGGCTGCTGAGCCAGGTGAAGAGGGGACTCCCGGCCGGGGAGGGCTCCGGGTGCGTTGGGGGGACAATCTAGCCCCGGACCTGGGGCCCTCCGAGGGTCCCAGCGGGGTCCCGGGCGTGGGGCTGGGGGGTCCCAGCGGGACGGCGGCTCCAGTGGGGAGGGCACACGTCCCCGGGCAGGGAGAGAGCGGTCTGGGCTGCAGCTGCCGTGAGGGGGATCTTTGGCATTTGGGGTCCAGCGGAGGTATGAGAGTTGGATCCCAAAGCGACATCCTGCTTCTGGGAAACGGCCCTGTGCCGCACAGGAGAAGTGGGGGGAGCAGCCGTGTCCTGGTCCTGGGCACGCTTGGGTCTTGTACCTGCCAGCGGGAAGTCTCTGGGCCACGCACGGGATGCTTTGGGGGCATCCTGGCTGTTGTTGAGGGGGTGAAGGGTGCTCTGGGCTTTGGCAGGTGGGGACCCGCTTCTTCCTGCTGGGGACGGGGTGATTGCGGTGACCGGAGCAGCCGAGTCGGGCTGACATCGGAAACAAGCTTTCTCTGTATTTTTTTTATTTTTAATTGTATAGTTTGTGACGTCCAAAGCTTGTGACTTTTGAGCAGGGCGCTGTAGCGATGCCAGGCAGTGACTGGGGTGACTCCGGCTGCAGCGTGGTGCTGCTGATGTAAGAGCTGGAACCGGGCCCAGGGCTCGTCCCGCGTCCCAGCACCGGCCGGGCCGGGAGCAGAGCCAGGCAGGCTGCCGGAGCTCCCAGGTGTGGGTGGGATCCCTGCAAACCTGGGGGAACAGCCAGAGTGGAAATCATCTGAGGATTACTCTGAGCTTGTGAAGCCTTTTTTTTTTATTCTTTCCCCTCCCCCCTCAGCAGCCTAGTGCACTTTTTTCCTTGCACACTTAGACCCAAACTGTTACAATGGCGACTTGCTTTGGCTGTTCTGCCACCCCCGCTGCCTCAGACCCCCCCCGCCTCCACTTCCCAAAAGACATTCTGGCTTGCCTGCCGCTACTTTGTGCAATATTCAATATTATCATGTGCAGGAGCTGCAGGGGAGCACTGGGACTGCACCGTGCTTGGTTGCTTGTTCCAAGGAAGTTAGCAGGTCAGTCTGTACCAGGGACACTCGAAGGAGCCTTTTGGGTTTCCTTTTGCTGAGAGCAGAGGTCCTGACTCCCACGCTGTCGCTGCCCCCAGCTCTGGGGGGATCCTGCAGCCCTGGGCTGGGCCGGTGCGGGCAGGCGGGCGGCAGAGCCCAGCAGCAGTCAACGGCTCCAGCCAGGGCCCCGCTCGTCAGGGCTGTGGGGTGGCTGCAGGGAGCCCGTGGCACTGTGGTGCATCTCCTTGGCCCCGTGGCCGGATCCCTGCAGTTAACGGTGGGAACGCACTGCCTGGATCGTCCACATGCTGGGGAGCGGACTGTGAGCTCGTCATGGATGCTGCAGCTGTGTGTGCATGTGTCTCCAACCAGTACCACAGGGGCTTTAAATAATTAATTGCTTGCTGATGAAATTTCATGTTCAGAGGAGGGTGTGTGAAGTGCAGCTGGTTGTTGGGATGGAGGCAGGCAGCAGAATTGTGTTCTAAAAGATGGGAACAACTGCTGTTACCAACATTTTACTAATGTAACGGAGAACCCGTACTTCTCTAAACAAAATAATAACCATCAATTCATCACTTGAACGTTACTTAATAAGCCTCAACATCTGGCCTGACATTCAAAACGATGTTAGAAAGGCATTAGCCTGGTCTTGGAGCTGGCGATAACGCTGGGGACAGGGCCGCTGCCGGGGTTTTGCGGGAGTGGCGGGGCAGGAGCTGTTAGAGGCAGGCTGTGCCCCAGGGTGATGATGCTGAGCCAGGGGGGTGTTGTACCTCTGCCTCCCCGGGTCTTACAGCGACATGTCCTGTACTGCTTTGGAAACGTTTGCTCTTCGCTCTTCTGTGCGTGGGGGTTTCAGGTGCACGTGGGTCTGCCCTCGGGGGTCCCACGTCTTCTGCAGGGCTCCGTGCTGCAGCCGCTCACCGGGGAGCTGTGGCCGCTGCCTGCGCTGGGCAGTCAGGGCCTGGCTCTGGTGGCGGGGGGCCCCCGTCCCCTCCCCTGGGCACACCCTCGAAGGGGTGCCCCGTCCGAGCCGTGGCCGTGTGCCCACGGGAGCATCCGCTGATGGGCAGGGAAGGACAGGGACGGTGCGGGGTTGCAGACAGACGGGGCTGGAACGTCGTTTTGCTGGAGGAACACATTAGCGGTGTTGTCGGACTTGCGGCTCCGAGCAGCGCTGCTGAGCCAGCCGCTCTCTGCGTCCTGCAGCTCCCTCTGCACAATCCTGCGCTAATAAATATTTCAGTCTTCCTTGCCGTTATTTTTAGGTACGTGAGAGAAGGCCGGTTTCGGATCGAGGAGAGGACGCTGACAGCTTTCCAGTGGCTGTACTCACCCCACCAGCACCGCATCGTCAGCCGGGCGGACCTGGGCTCGCCCAGCAGGTAAGGGGGGGCTGGCGGGTGCAGCGCCGGGGGCCGTGGGGAGCACTGGCGTGTTCCCTGCCAGTGCCACCATCAGCCTGCCACGCTGGTGGGACCTGTCTGATCCTCTTGCCACAAGCCCTCGTGGTTTTGACGTGGGTCTCCTGAGCCTCAGCCTGTCTCTGGAGCCCTGTGAATATCTGAGCATCTTGGGTTTCGCTGTAAAGCAAGGTTCCAGACGCAGCAGTCACAGCCGGGAGCTGCGAACGTCATGTAAGCCCCTCTTCGGTTTAAAGCAGTGGAAAGGACAAATTACTGACTGCCTCCCCAAACTTCTGTTTTTAAAACCCCCATGCTTTTGGTCAAGCACACCACCTTTTGAGGACCTGCGTGCAGCACACTTGGGATTTGCTTAAAAAACAGATTGGGAGCCAGGGGCTACATATGTCCCAACCGTAAGTAATCTCTGGAAAATATTTGTTCTGATACCCCAATTTCATTTGGTGCTTAAACCCTCTCCTTCACAGCTCGTTGAGAACATGTCTTGGAGCCACGTCCTGGGCATGTGCCGTGGCTCTCCCTGCTGATGCATATGCATCGCTGTCGGTTCGCATCCCAGGGTTTGATGATAAAACGCCATTAACATAAAAGCCTTGCGGGCCTCAAGACACATATAGCGCAGTGTCTGTTTTCCTGCCTGTTAAGAGCACTGAAACACCCCGAGCCCCCGGGTGGCTGCGCGGCTAAAAGCTTTTCCCTCTGTGCTTTAGCAGCAGTTTTGCTCCGAGAGCCCTTAAAGCCCTGAAGTATTTATCATCTCCCTGGAATCGCACGTACCAGAGTACCAGCGGGAGGGCAGCTGGGGAGGGAGGGGTGCCCGAAACGCGCAGGGAGCGGGGGCTGCGCGGGCTGAGCCCCTGCGCAGGGCGGGGAAGGGCTGCAGGTGCTCTCGGAGGCTCCCCGCCGGGTGAGGGGTCTCCAGGGGGGACAGTGCTGAGGGGCCTGCCCCACTCGTGGGGAGCCGGAGGTGACATCCATGCCTAGAAGAGATTTCCAGGAGCAGGAGGGGGGTGCCCCACTTCCCTCGGCGGGACCCATGGCGCGCGCATGCGCTGCAGCCAGCTGGCGATACCTCTGCCTGCCACCAGAGAGGCTTTCCAAAACCTGAAATTGCCATGCCGGTTATTGATTTTAACTAATTTTTGCAAATTGCTATCAAAGGCTGCGTTAATCTCATCCCTGATGCACGTATATCACGCGGCATGTGGAATTTTGATGCGTGTAATGTCATTTATAATTAATGTTGAGTACCATTGGGGTTAATTCCACTGGATTCATTTGATTTCCCAGTGGGCTGGGAAGTTGCCTGGAGCAGTCTGGTCGAGCGTGTGGGACATCAGTGGCCAGTTACGCATGGTGCCTGCATCCCTCTTACGGGATAAAACCTTTACCCGGATTGCAGCTGGGGCTGTTGCCCAGGGCAGCCTAGGTGCAAACTCCAGCTCAGCGAGTCCTGGGTTTGCCTAACTCTGACTCTACAAGCAGACAGGAGCGCAGCCTGCTCAGGCGGTGCCTGCAGCCAGGGAGCAGAGCTGCTGGCCCCACTCGGGGCACAAAGCCACCGTGGGCCGTGCCGTGCGCTTCAGCAGCTGCTCTGCGGGACGGGAGGGAGGAGGACACCGTGTTGGGGATGTGTTACCATCTTTAATCCCCTTGTTTGTTCCTGGCAGCAGCAAGGTGCCCTGCACTGTCCTGGCCTGGTGTGTCCCCACTGGCAGCGAGGGACAGGGCACGGCGAGCGGGCAGCAGTGTCCACCTCCCAGCACCGACGCTCGTCTTGGCTGCGGCACGTTGCTGCGGAGGCTTCGGCTAGGGAACGTTTTAGTGCCTCGGGTGGCACGCTGACACCAGGATGCTCTGTGGCATTTCAGGCTGTCACGTTATTTATCTGTCACATTAATCGGATCGGTGTCTCTATTTTGCACTTGCTGCTTTTTCTTTGCATAATGGTAGTGACACAGCCGAGCAAGAGGATGGCTGACCTGCTGGAGTGGTTAATGTAACAGGTGTATTTTATTATTTTTATTGTTTGTACACATTAATGTACTCATCGGTCCCATTTGAACAGCACTTTATGGAAGGACGAGAGCACGGGCCCTGTTTCCTACAGCTCTTCACACAGCTGGGTTGGTTTTGCCCTGGCCCCACAAACGCGGTGTGGTGTCTGGAAGCAGCAGGCACGCTGCTGCCGGCAGAGCTGCTTCGGCTGGGATGGGCCTCTCCTTCGGCACGGGAAGGCTGTCGGCAGCTGGGCCCAGCTGGCCGCCGCCGGGGAACAGCGCGGTGTCTGTGGCTGTTTGCAACACAGAGCAAACCTGGGTGTAAGAGACCACGATGGTTTGAAAAAGTTGTGTGGCTGTCGGTCACCTCGTGCGAGTGCTGGCCTGGCCGAGCCGTGCGTGCCGCCGGCGTGCTCCGGCAGGGAGTGGGCAGCGTGGAGGCAGACGGCCGGGGAGCAGCGTGGGGTGCAGTGGGCTGCCGGGCTGAAATCACCTACGTCCATGTTCAGTGCTGTTAAACTGATTGCAGGGCTGCCAAGAGAAGGGAATCGCGTTGGTGTCACTGAATCTCTTTAGGAACCAGTGGGACCAAAGCGATGCAGCTTGTGACAACCAGGCTGAGCTCCACAGTTCGGGCTCATCCTTTGGGCTCTGCCGGGTGACAGCGGTGTGGGGCTGGGTTAGATGCCCTGAGAGCTGGAAAGAATGGGCCTGAAATTTTGGCTTTCCTTTCAGCGTGTCCAGATTTTGGCCCTGGAAGCTCTTTTGTCTGGTCCGCTCTGTGTCTTTAATCCAGCTGCTAGAGATGAAGGGGCTCACATGTAACACTAACGTCTGCTTTCCAAGCTGAATCCAAAGGGGCTTGCTCCATTTTCTGGTTATTTTTTCACCAACGAGCCCTTTCACTCTAAAAGCCCCAGGCAGGTTTAATGGGCAAGATCCTCAGCTTTCCCTGGTGGGTATCGCTCCAGCGATGCTACAGAGGTCCCCCCGGCGAATAAACGTTGCCCAGGAGCCCAGTGCATCTCCAGCCTCGTATTCTTTCCTTCCCCCCAGGGACCCAGTCCCAGTTGCCAGCTTGCGGATACCCTTCACCTGAGCAGCGCTTGTCCCTCTCCCTCTGCGTGGGTGAAGCGTATGGTCGGCCGTAGGGCAGAGCAGGCAGGGCAGGGCAGAGCAGGCAGGGCTGCGGGCAGGGCAGAGTGGGCAGAGCGGGCAGGGCTGCAGGCAGAGCGGGCAGGGCAGAGCGGGCAGGGCTGCAGACAGGGCAGAGTGGGCAGAGCGGGCAGGGCTGCAGGCAGAGCGGGCAGGGCAGAGCGGGCAGGGCTGCAGACAGGGCAGAGTGGGCAGAGCGGGCAGGGCTGCAGGCAGAGCTGCGGGCAGGGCAGAGCGGGCAGGGCCGCAAGAGGCCGTCTCTGCCCCGGCACCCCTCCTGCCCCCCTCGATGGGCTGTGCCGGTGCCTCGGCAGCCGCCCGGGGCGCGGGGGGGCCCGCGGGTGCGCAGCGGAGGGCGCGCGCTGCCGGGGGGCCGGGGGAGCGGTAGCTGCGGGGCTGGGGGAGCGCTGTGCTCCGCGCTGCTCCGCGCTGCTCCGCGCCCCGGCTCGCAGCCGCTGCTGGGTGCGCGCAGAGGACGGCGAGGAAAGCGAGGTCTCGCTGGAGCTGAGCTGCAGCCGCGGTGCAGAGCGCTCGGGAAACAGCGTGCGGGGACCGGAACGCGGCCATCCAGGGTAAGCCTTTAGCAGAAGAGCTTGAAGTCCGGATTTGCCCTTGTTTTTACCCTGGATGGGCTTCTCTGAATGCAGATGTAAGGCAGAGCCGGGGGATCTATTGCTGAAATGCTTTACAATTCTCAGCCGCTCTGTTTGCGTTTAAATACGCGATGACTCCTTCAGGCACGTAGGCTTTGTGTGTCGGGGGCTTGGGGACCGGGAACGTGGGATCCGTGTGCCGGTGTGACCGCTGTGGCGATTGCCAACGCTTATGTCAAATATTGAAAATTCAAGGAGGCAACTTCAAAAGGTCTTTTCAGTGCTCTGCTCCGATGTCTTTCGGGGGTCTGTGGCCTTTGGCGCTTGCTCTGAGCAGCTCTCCGGCAGGGCTGCGAGGGGTTACGGTCCTGCCTTCGCACGGCACCTCCTTGGCTGAGGAGCCCCAGTTTTTTTGCATTTGACAGAAACAGGGCACGGAAGGAGATTGTTCTGAGCCTCTCTGTGCACCCAGCGCCCTGTTTGCGGGGTAACCCTCCTCCCCTCTCTCTTTGAGCAAGATCACGGCTTATCTCTGCCAGAGAAGCAGCGTAATGTCTGCTCGCAAGGCAGAGGCAGAGCGTTTCTTTTTATCCTGCTCATCTCTGCGGGCAGAGCACTGGTGTGACCCTGTGTGCGAGCTCGGCGGAGCTGATGAGGGCTGCATGAGCATGTTGTCTGCATCCCTGGTGTTTACAGGACGTGAGATGGATCCTGCCAGGTACTGCCTTAGTTCCTCATCTTCTGCATACTCCAGGCTCCGCTGTTTTATTTAAGACCGCTTGTTGTTTTAGTAGCACAAGGGACATAATATCTGTCCACACGGCACGATTTACTGAGGGTTGGAAACATGCCAAGGAGTCTAAATTCAGATTCAACAAGAAGCGTGATTCCAGCCAGCAGGCTCGCTCTCTGCACGCACCGGGTTTAACAGATATTTCGTTCTCCCTCTGCTGCTGCTTCCTCCCAAAGGGCAGCTCACAATAACCATAGCAGCAAAAGTGCCTCTTTTCTTTGCTGATGTTTGTTTTATCATCCTTCCTTCCTCTTCATCTCTACGCGTATTGGTACGGTAGTGGGGTCCGGGGGCTGCTCAGAGGGTCCCTCTGCTGCTCTTGCCTGTTCTGTACCTGAAGTCAGATGCTCTGGTTGTCATCAGCAGCTGCTGTGGAAACAGGAACAGGACTTCAGCAGCAACAGTGGGAGAGACATTTTTTCCAGGAGCTAAAAACAGCTCATTCTCCCCAGACCTCTTTCCAATTTCGTGGGGGTAGATGGATCCCTGCTTAGAGTTAACATCTGCCTCCAGGTTGGATGCCAAACCAGAAGGAGCTGTTTCTTGACTCTGATTTGAGTCTAGCCCAGCTTTTGCAAAAAGCACCCAAAATGGTGGAAAAACACAGGTGATATTGGCAAGATGTAGCAGGGTTTTGAAAAGCTCGAGTCCAAATCCTGTGTGTCTTGTTTGCAGTATTCAGATGGAAGCGTCTACAAGTTTGGCCTTGAATCTGAGCCCTGCCTAAATCTAATCCTGCGCCAGCGCATCTTGGCTTCAGGCGGTTGCCGCTTGGCCATATGCTGTGGAGGGCCGGGGAGCAGGGCAGCGTGCGGCTGTGCGGAGAGGCGCCCGTGAGGGCACGAGCTGGTTCACCGAGACCAGCTCCCTGCTGCTGCAGGCACCATCTCGTGCCTTCATAAACGTGCTCAGCGTCAGTTAGGGTTTTTCCCTTCGCCTGTGTTACCTCTATCCCAGAGACCGTTTGTATTAGAGATGAGGAACCTCCTAATTTCCAGCCAAAGCACGCTCAGGTCTATCTCATACCCGTGCTCTCCTCCCACCCCCACGTTTTGCCAGCCCTGGTGTTTAGTTTAAGCAGTTCTTTTTCTGTCTTGCCACAGTTTCTTTATAGGCTGCAGTCGCATCCCTTCCCCGTGTTTGCCACGCGATCTGGGCCAAATGCTCTCCGGTTCCGTGTCAGCTCAGCTCTCTGGTCCAGCTGCATGCCAGCGCCAGCCTGTCCCCCACCTGCGGGAGCCGCCGGCCCTCGGGGCAGAGTGCGGCCGGCTCCCTCCCCGGCTCTGGAGGTGACTGGACACGTAGGTGAAAACCAGCAGGAACGGGGTTGTGTCGGTTTTTGCGCTAACGCATCCCCCCTCCACCAGCCCCTGCAGTGCCCGCGCAAACAGGCGATGAGCTCCGCTCCTCCAAGCGGCGGTAGCAGAGGACCAGGGGACCGCGGTGTGGGATGCACAGTGATGTGCAGGTAGCCATGGTGACGGTGCCCAGGGACCTGGCACTGGGCATGGCCAGCTGCCTGCCTGCTCCCCTGCCTGCCTGCCTGCCTGCAGCGGGGCTGCCCCGGGCATGGGAGGGGGCAGTGGTGCTGGCCCTGCTTGGGGCCGGGCTGTCTCTGGAGCATCCCGAGCAAGGCACGCTGCCCGTGTATCGCAGCACACACAGAGAAACCTCCGTGCTGGATCCTTGGGGGAGACGCAGCGTGTGCGTGTGTGTGGACACGGGTGTCTGCTGTGCGTCTGAAGCGTCCTCTCTCGTGTTGAACTTGCACGGGAAGGGACATGGGTGTAAGAGGAGGGGAAAACAGACACGCAGAAAATCTGTGTGCTTGGACAGGCTCTTCCTAAAGAGAGAGCCTGCCTAGGGAATTTCATCCCCTAGCTAGCAAGGTGGAGCTCTAAAATGGGTGGACATGAGAAAACGTGCAACTCTGTGCATTAAATTCATAGTGGGCTGAGAAGAATTTAATGAGCCTGGAAGTCTGTGTGTTGACTTTCTGTTCACAGCACTGCGATCAGACAAGATCTATGTCGCTCTGCAGTAAAGAGCTGGGTGTGTGATGCTGGGAGAAACCAGTTGCTGAGGAGTGTCAGGCCAGGTGCCCAGAAGGCGTGTGTGTGCAAAACATGAATGCTGGGGACATTCTTGGTGCTGCAGGGTGCTCAGCCCTCAGCAAACCCAGTTACCCCCCAGGGAGGCCCAAAGGCAGCAGCTGGGGACCCGGGGGGTTGTACCTGACCCCCCCCGATGCTGTGAGCAGAGTGAGCTTTGGAGGGATGGAGAGTCGCTTGCTCCAGGTTTGCTCCTGAACGTGCAGCCTGGACCGGGCTTTCCTCGCCTCCTCTCTGCACTGCCTGGAAGCAACGAGATCAATACTGCGAAGAAAAGACAAATTAGCATCAATGGACTTCCGCCCTAGAAACAGTTAAACCCATTGATTTCTGCTGGTGTTATTGTCCTGAACCAACCCACGCTTTGTGGAGTTCGGCCTTGTCTTCCTCCACAGTGGTCCCGCAGAAGCGTTTGCATTCCTGCCACCCCGCCAGGCTGAGCACAGCCTTTGCTGGCTCGTCCCAGAGCTTTGCTCCCACTCGATGCCAACGTTTACTGGGACGTGCGCGATGGGGTCTCGGGATGGCCCAACTTCGCTGGTCAGAGTTTGCCTGTTTCTGCTGGCCGTTGAGCCGCCTCGTGTCGGGAATGGATCCGGCCGCCCTGGCGTCTGGCTGCAGCCTTACTGGGAGCAGCGGCACTACCCGGTTCCTGCTGCCCGAAGGCGTTTGGGTATCTCGGTACGCTGATGTGGGGATGGCTCCAGAGATGCGCGGGGAGGAACCACCCCTCTCCCCAGCGATGGCTGGTGGGTTTATCCTGCCAGGGTGCTGGGTTCCCCAGGTCCAAAGCATGCGGGACAGGAGCCCCCCCCGCGCTGGGCTCAGTCGGTTGCCACAACCAGCAGCCAGCGGGTTCCTCCACCTCCCCTGGAGACCCTGGAGCAGCCTGGGGCTGTCCCTGCCTGCCCCGGGGCCTCACAGGGTGAAAGGCTGCCACGCCGGCCGTACTGTTGCCAGTGGCTTCGGCTCACGCCAACCTCTCCCTTGCACGGCGTGCAAAGAGCTGGCCGGGGAGCGCGAGAGCTGCTTGCAGGGGTGGAGAGGAGCTGGGGGTGCTCCAGGCTGGATGCGGCCCCGTGCGGCTGAGTCATCCGACCTTTCCGTCTCCCTGACATCCCCTGTGCAGCCTGGGGCGGCCGCACGAGAGCTCAGTACAAACCTGAAAGCTGCGGCTGAGCTGGGGCTGCTCTGCTCTGGCTCCTCTGTGCTGTGGTCCTTGAGGCGTAGCCAGGCTCTCCCCGGACCACCGGGAATGCTCGTGGTGCGGCGCCTGGCTGGGGGCGCTGGGCTGGGCGCGCGTACCCCTCGGTCGCCGCTATCTAAGAAGCGACGTGTCGCGGGTCAAGCGGTGGCTTCCTCTAAGATCGTTTTTTTAGCCATTTTCATAGAACTGAGCAGGAGGGATCAGGTCACTTTGGGTGTAGGGACGAGTCCGTGAACCGTCAGCAGCTCAAATGGTCTCAAGAACATGGAAGAGGAGCTGGAGCGTGGTGTGCAGCGTGTGCTGCGCGTAACCGCGGTCTCTGGAAGGAAGAGACCCTTGGGCCTTACCCAGCACTGAATCTGCCCCGACACCTAAGTGCTGCCGGTGGAAAATGAGCTCCCTGGAGCCCTGGCCCCAGCGTCCGCCCTCGCCGTTGCCACGTCTCTGATGTCCCTGGGTGGGCTCTGCAGACCCTGGCGGGGGCGGGAGCCAGCCCGCCTCTCCCCAGCTCCCCGCTGCCCCTTACCCCCACCTCGCCGATGATGCTGAGCAGGGCGTGCGGGAGGGGCTGAGCACAGCACCGGGCTTTCCATGGGCTGGGCTTTGTGGCATCTAACCCCAGAGAGGGGACCACAGCCACGTGCACGGCTGGCACCCGTGGGCGCTGGGGGTCCCGTGGAAACCCTGGTGCTTGCAGGAACCAGAGCTGTTAGCCGCAGCGTCGCTGCAGCCGCTGGCTCCTTCCAGGGACGAAGTGGATGCGTACTTGCGCTGGGGAGGCTCACGGGCCGCAGAGCATCGCCTCTCCTGTCCTGCCGGAGCCCAGAGCAGCAAGCCTTGTCATCAGCCTGATAAAACCTCAGTGCCCAGGGCGGAGGCACGGTCTGCCCTTCTCCCCAGGCACGTTCGGCTCACTTTTTCTCCCTGTTTTCTGTTCCTCAGGTTAGGAGCACCTGGAGCAGGACTGCCTTTCTTAAGGAGGCTGCTAATAATTTACATGCTGAACTTTCTCTCGTTTTCTGGCCAGCTGAGCATTTTGCTGGGAATTAGCTCTTCATTTCTGTATGCATGTGTTTGCAATCCCTACTCCATCCTGCAGACTGTTCAGTTAAAGCTCAGATGTATTGAGCCCCGCCTAATGAGTTTAACGAGCAGGTTGTAGATAAGCAGGCTGTGCGGCTCAGCTCCCCAGGCACTGCTGTCCATCCCTCAAGAACAAAGCAGCAGCTCAGGCTGTTGGAAGGAGGTGGTGGTGGTGGAGTCCCTGCAGTGAGCAGCCCCGAGACTGACAGAGGTATGGTGTGGTCTCTGGAAGCTCTGCTCGGCTTTGTTGTCCTTCGGCTGAAGCTCACCTCTTGGGTGACAAACAGCGTTCCCCCTCCCCAGCGCGGTGGCCGGGGCTGCGGAAGCCCCATGGCAGCCGGTTGGAGCTGCAGAACTGTTGGCTGTTGAGCAGTAAATCGCCACCTTGGAGAGCAAGCTGGGTTTTGTGGGAAGCTGCTGTTTAAGGCAATGAGTTTCTCACTTCATTTCACTTCAGCAGCACCATAAAGGGGAGAAAATACTGTTAAAAATATTCCATGCACTGAGTCAGAATTAATTCGGACACTGTTTTCCTTTGCTTTGTACATTGAGGCTGATGATATGCACAGCATGTTCTTCCTGCCAGGACAAAATCTAATATTTCTGGGTGCCCACCTTCCTTAGAATCATAATAGAAAGATGAATACCCTCGGTGCACTGCATGCAATATTAAAGCACTAATGATGCAATCAGTCTCTCTTAGCCCCAGTAACAAAGGAAAGAATTACTCTGCCTTTCCTGGGCATAATTCTGCTCTGCGGTGTGGGCTCTGACTGCCACGGAGACAGCCGGGTACCCGTGCAGCCCCCTCCCCTGCCGTGCCTGCTGCTTGTCCCCGGGCAGGGGTAGTGCCGTCCGTGCCGAAGGCTTGTACGGGGTCAGCCCCGCGCCAGAGCCCCTCACGAGTGTTTCACCTTGCTATTTCCGTCCAAATTGGTGGGCTACCGCAGGCACCCGGAGCAGCCCCGTGGACTGGAGCAGCCGGTACCATCTGCGCTGGCTCCACCGCGAAGGGTCCTGTGCTGCGGGGAGCCGGGGGCTGAGCCGCGTGGCCGTGCCCGCGGGCTGGTGGTCTGGCCGAGCCATCCTGCCACGGCTGGCGTGTCTGCAGGAGGCTGGGCCGGCAGCTTCGGCCACCTCCCGGAGGAAGGTGCCTTTGGACCCTCCTTTGTCCTGCGCCGTCGGTTCGTGCGTTCGCCGGCGCTGTGTTGCATGGACCTTTGAACGCCCCGGGTTCGGTGGCCTCGCCGGCAGCCGCAGATGCGATGTCGGGGCAGTCTGAGCCCCGCGGTCCCCCGTTAGGTGACAGGAGAGCAGAGCCAGGGCTGTGCAGGATTAGCCCGTGTTTCCTTTTGTAAACAGAATCGCAGCCCAGCGGTTTGTGCTCATTAAGCTTTAATGCCGTGCGGTTGTCAGAATGCTGCTATCGGCGCAGCCTCGTGCTCCCTCCCCTTCCTCGCTCTTTCGTTGTGCCTGGTTGGGGGGTGCGACGGAGCCCACCCAAACGGACACCTCTCCCCCACGCTGCTCCCCCCACGAGCTGCTCTGGGGGCTCCGGGACCGGGGTTGCGCTCTGGGGAGCTGCAAGTGCCTGGAGCTCCAGGGGAGCTGGGGTTTATGAACTGTGCAGCACCCCCTCCCCGGCGTTACGCTGGGCCGGGGCTGCTCGCCGGGGAGGTCGGGGCGACGGATGCTCCCGGTTCGGGCAGAGGCCCCTGGGAAATGTTAATTTTGATGGTGCAGATGGTACCAAGGAGGCATCCTCCCCCGGGCCTTTGTTTCTTCATTTTGGCTGATCGGTTATGACTTGGCTGTGCCTGCTCCGAAGGGAGGAGGGTTTCCTTCCCTTTTGTTTTTGAGCCCAACTGTTAAAGGGGAGTCTGGCCCTGCCTTGCCGAGCGTCTCCCCGTCGCCGTTTCCATGTTGCCTCCGACAGCTCGAAGCCAGCGAGTTCACGTAAGGACTGAAGTGGCGGAACAAGATGCAGTAATTGGTGCTTACAGCGCTGCAGGAGTAAATGTTTAAATGAAGAGCTGGCTGTTTTCCTGGGACTCTCCAAGTTGTTTCTGGTGCGATGCCAGCTATAGATTGATGCTTCCCGTGGCTGCTGTCTCTACCTGTCACTGCACCTCTGTGTGCAGGGCTGCGCCGGAGCTGCAGCAGCTGGGTGTTGTTTTGAGGCATTGCAGAGCTCGGCCATGCGGGGAAGCTCCTTGCTTTTATTTTCAGGCATGTAAATCGTGAGCAGCTCAGTAGAGCTGGGCAGAAATCAACTGGTATGAGTGTAAGAAAGGCGTGACCTGGGGGAAGATGAAGTGAGAGGATAACGTCACAGTGCTGTTGATGCAGAGCTTTAACACGGAGCGTGCAGGTCAGAAACAAACGTGCTCCAAGCGAATGTCTGCTCCAGATATTTCATGGTACCTGAATTATGGCCTTCAAGGCTGCAGCATTTTTGGGATTTTATTTTTTTTTTCTTAAATAATGTCCTTAAGAGCTCTAAAATGCAAAGGATTTCCATCATTTCATCCCTTTAAGGAAAGATGGCTGTGGGCAGAAAAGTAGGAGTTGAAATAGCTGGATTTCAATCCAAGCTTTTTCCCCGGAGTTGAGTGATTTCTCTCTCCAACGCCCTATCTCCCCCCTCCTCCTTTCACACATCAGACAGAATCCAAATGTCTCTCAATGTAAAGCTTTTGGATGCTTGGATGGGCATCTGACTCCTGCAAGCGCCAAGCGCTGTGCTACGAGCTGCCTCGAGTCCCCCGGGAGCCGCGTGAGCCAGGCGCTGCCCGGCCGCGCCGAGTCGAGGGGGTGTTGTCTGTGTGCGCCAGGCGACGGTTCACATCACCGGAGCAGGAGGTGAGTGGCCGAACCCGTGGGACCTTGGCGGCCGGAGGCTTTCTGCCGGTCTTTGAACTGCCCGGGCTTTGGGAAGCGAGCGTTGGGCTCCTGTATCTCATGAGCACGGTCGGTGACGCGCGGCCGAGCAGCTGGTCCCCTCCTGGCTGCCGCGCGACGTGAGGCTCCGGCGGCACCCGCGCCAGGTCCCACGGCCACGCTGTGCCGGCTGCGGCCCCGGGGCAGCGCAGCCCCCCCCGACTTTGACCCGCGGAGGGTGAGCCCTTCTTGCAGCCCGGGCCTGAGTGGGTGCAGACGGGCGCTGGTGGCCGCTCTGGGGAGGCGGAGGGTGTGAGGGCACCGTGCCCAGATGCCGGCACCGGGCTCGCCTCCCCACGAGCTCTGCGGCGCCCTGCCGTGCCCGAAGGCTGGTGCAGGGAACCCTGGCCTGTTTTCTTGGGACTTTGTGATGGATGGAAGCTAATACCCAGCTAGAGGTCAGCATTTCCATTTAAATGGGATTTCTGACGCCTGGCTGTTAAAGGACGGTGGGGTTTTTCGGTGGCGGTCAGGCTGCAGCCGTGCACTTCAGCATTATGGAGCTGCTGAGGAAGCGGAGGAGAGAAAACCGGCGTGCCGCAGCTGCGCAGGGGCCGGGTGGGAGACGCCTCGCCAGGCTCTGGGGCAGCCGGGGGTCTGTTTGCCGTGAGAGAGGAGGTGAGGGGATTTTCGCTTAGTGAGGTTTAATGCTTTTAGTGGGATGTCCCCTGACGCGCAGTGGAGTGGGGAGCCAGCCTGGTGCAGTGAACGCAGCCCTGCCGTTTCAGGGGTTGCCAGGGGAAAGCCACGCTGGGAGGGACGCCCCCGCGTTGTCACCAGTGACCCTCTGCACCGGGCCCGGGGGCTGGCAGGTGGGGTGGGGGCAGCCCCACGGCACGATGCTCCTGGGTGACGCTGTGCCCGTGGCGCGGCCCCGATACCCACGTTGCCTGCGCGGCGCTGCCCTTGGCCCCTGCCGTTAGGAGAAATACGATATTTGCAGCGTGAGGTTGCGAAAAGCCCGAGGCCACAAAAAAAAGAGGAAATGACTTTTCTTCTGGTGTTTTGTATGTGTGCATGCGTGTGCATGCGCTTCTGTGCTCGGGGCAGCTGACCGGGAGGCGCTGGGGTCCCCATGCCCCGGCACAGCGCCGTGCACACCGGCAGGAAGCACCCGCCGTGGCTGTCCGTGCTGCCGGCCCCATCGCCGCTTCCCCCCGTGGCCAGAGCGCCCTGGCAGCACCGAGCCGCCACCATGTTCCAGAGAAAGCGCAGCGTCTCCTTCGGCGGCTACGGCTGGTGGGTGCCTTTTCTTTCTACCCCCCCTTTGCTACTGGGAGCGCGGTGCCGCACGAGGAGCTTTTCTTCCCTCTGCGGCTTCGAAGGAGGAAGCACCGTGGTGCTGCGGCACGGCGCCCTTGCGACAGAGCCCTTCGTGCTGCCACGCACCAGCGGTAGCGCGTGGAATTTGGGAAGGACCTTCTTCCTCCCACGCCTGCGGGGAAGCGCAGCTCCGGCGGGCGGGTGCTGCCGTGCCCTGGCAAAGCCCCTTGTGAGCCCCGTGGGTGCCAAGCGGCGAGGGAACCTCCCGGGCTTGCAGTGGGCTCCCGTGAGCGTGTCACCTGCAAGAGCATCCCATGGCTCTCCCCCGCCTCCTTTTCCTCGCTGCTGAGGACCCGCTGCTCCTCCACCCGGGCAGCGATGCTCACGGCCGCCTCCGGCACCTGGCGGTGCACGCGGTGAGGTCCCACCTGGTCCAGGGCAGGTTCCCGCGGCTGTCGGTGCCTCCGCGAGCCATCCCTGCACCGTCTGCCCTCGGCAGAGCGCCACGGCTGCCGCCCGCAGCCTGGGTTCAGTGGGACCGTTTGCTTCTCGTGTCCCTGCCCTCCCAGATGTGTTGGTCTGTAGGGAAACGGTTTAAGAAAATGGCGCTGTTCTCCCTCTGCCCTTCCTCCGCTTTCTCTCTCTCTAAGGTATTTTGTGGCCGTTCCCAGTCCGTGCAGTGGGATGGCGATCGGGCCGTGGGAACCGATGGCCGAACTGGCAATTCTGGAATGATTTTGGCTGTTTGGCGCTGGGGCAGAGGGTCGCTCTGCCTTCCCCTCCCCGTGCCCTGGTGTCCGTAGGGGCTGGGCAGCCGGGACCCCGGGGGGCTTTGGGAGGAGCGCTTGTGCCGGGGGCTTGGAGCTGCTTGGAACCTGCTGGGGGAAGCGCTGAGCGAGCCGGTTGTGGGAGGGCAGCGAACTCGTGGGGAGCTTCCGCAGCGTCTCCCGGGCATAGAAGCACATGCCTTACTGAAGCCAAGCGTTTTGTCTCAGCTGGATTTTTTTTTTTTCTTTACATAAAAATGGGAAGGAAGCGCTCTGGTAAACTTCTGTACAAATGAGCCCGCATTTCACAAAACTCATTTTGTGGCAGAGAGAAATCGCAGCTCTTGGGCAGCTTTGCCCCGCAGCCGCCATTGGGAGCGGTGGCTCGGGGGTCCCGACCGTGCCGGGCGCATCCCGGGAGCTGCCGCTGTTAACAGCTTCCCGCTGCGGTGGAGGGGAGCCGTGACCCCCCTTTGCAGGGCTCTTTGGGACCGTCTGGGCTTCGCTCAGTTGTTTTCTTTCTGCACTTTGGCAGTTGCAGGGGAAAGACAACCACGAGCCGGAGAGTCGTGCCGGAAAAGTGTGGTCTGCTGGCTGTTTGTCAGGGGGCTGCGCCCGTCGCAGCCCGGGCTGGGGGAAGCGGGGTGCGGGCTTTCCTTAAGATATCACCTTCAGTGCCTGCACAGTGAGAAAGAAAGATCGGGGGGAATGGGGGGACCCCTGTTCTCCGTGCTCTGTGAGGGGAGCTCCCGGGAGGGTTGGGGAACGGCTCCCCGGGGGTCCCTGGGGAGGACACCCCTCACGGTCCTGCATCGCCCAGAGCGCGCCCTGCGCAGCTGGGAAAACGCTTCCCCGGGCGTCTGTGGGAAAGGAAGGGACCTGCCGCAACCCCGTACCTGCATCTGCATCTTCTCACAGCCGCACGGGCCCGCAGCCAACACACCCTTCCTGTGGTGACCGTGCGTGGGGTGACCCGGCACACCCAGCCGCTGCTTTCGGTAGCTGCAGTTGCTATTTCCAGCCCTCTGCCAAAGTGTAAATTGGCTTTTTGTTCTGTCTGCCGGCTGCATCTGCTGCCAGCGCGGTCCCGGGAGGAGCGTGCCCGTCCTGGGGCAGCAGGCGCGATGTGAAGCCGTTGGTGCGCGCGGTCTGAAATGCGAACACGCGTTGGCAAAACTGTTATTTCGGGGCCCGGAGCCGTGGTCACAACCAGCTGAAGTTACTCTGAAGAACTTTGGCTCTTCTTTCCTGGCGGGGGTGTAGGCTGTCCCAGGTCCCCCGCTGATTTGTCCCCACTTACAAAGGAGGGGAGACTGGGGACGTTTAGGGCAAGATCTGAGACAGTTGGGTCTTGGGGTGTCTCATCCCTCCCCTAAATAGCAATACTCCCCTGACTCTCCAAGACTTACCACCCTCACCTTCTCGCTGCAGAAAATAAGCTCTTTGCGCAAGAAGCGAGGGCTTTTACTGGGAATAGTGCTGAGAAGACTGAGCAGGGAGGAGGCTTCCCTGCACCCCCTCCCGCACCCCCCGTGACCGATTCGGGTCCCAGCCTGCTCCCAGCTGGCACAACGGTAACACCGGTCGCTTCGCAGCTCACGGTGACCCAGAGCTCTGCCGTCAGGGGGCTGGGCGCAGCCGGGGTGCGGGGAGGCTCTTGCCCTCAGACACCCCTTTGCTGTGCTCCAGCCAGGGCTGCGGCGGGGCGCGCAGGGAGGAGCCCGGATGGGTGCATGGGGTGTTTCGCTTCACCCCACTGTGGGAACGAGTGCAGGGCAGGGCCTGATAAAGCGGCTCTCATAACTCTCATATTGCAACTGCGGTTTCCGTAGCAGAGGGTTTTCTTTCTTGTGTGTTTCTTTTTTTCCCCTTTTTTTTCCCTCTCTAAGAGGCAACATAACAGCAACTGATTTTTCTTGCTGCGGTTCTGGATGGAGCTGCTGGGTGCAGGTCCCGCAGGAGCTGTGCCAGCCGCCCACTGTGCCCGTGGCTCATTTGCACCTGCCACCGAGTTTGGCAGCAGCCATTTACACCAGCACGCTTCAATGTTCACCTTGATTTAGTGATCCACGAGGTCTGTGGACGGGCTCGTTACGTATCGAGCGATGACAGCGGGTGCCATGGGTCTGCTTTTAGGAGCACCAGCGTGCCGGCTCTCTGGGAGCAGAGCACGGGAGCTGACGCGGGGGGAAATGCCCGGAACGAAGCCCCCGTGGCCTTGGGGATCTGCAAGCGCGGTGTCGGTCTGAGCAAGGGAAGGACCCTGGGCAGGTCACGGTGCATGCGGGCAGGAGGCGCTGGGGCTGAGCTGGGGTGTGCCCCTGCCCACGGGGAGCGGGGACACCGCACGCGGGGCTCCGGCTGCGTCTGCCGCGGTGCCCGCCTGGCTCAGCCTGTGGCACGGTGTGCCGGGGATCCGGCCCGCTGCGTCGCCCGTGGGTGCAGCCTCCCTGTGACGGAGAGGTTGGGCCTGGGAGCAGAGGGAGGTGAAGCTGCATTTCTGCAGCCTTGTGGTGTCCTCTGTGATCGTGGTGTAAAACAAGTGAGGTTTGGGGGTGTTTTGGTGGTTTGTGTTTTTTTTTTCTTTGTTTCTCGAGATGTGGAATTAATTTTATGTGGCAGATAACAGAGCATTTGCAATGACTGCCAAAAGACATCATTTTGCTTTTTGAGTCATTACTATGATTTGCATTAATTAATATTAATACGACTTTAACCACAGTGATTCTGTGCAGATAGGCGCTTATGAATGGTGCCAAATAACGAAGTGAAGCGGCTGGGGCTCCCGGTCCCACACGAGCCAGCCGGGGCTGGGAGCGATGGGGCTGCTCTGCGTTCCCTCTGGCCGGTGCTCTCGGTGCGGGTGCTCGGGGGGGTCGGGGGGTACGCACAAGGGTGCTCGGGGGGGTCGGGGGGTACGCACAAGGGTAAGTCAGCGGCTGGTGCCCGGGTGGGGATGGTGCAGCCCTGCGGGGACGAGCCCGAGCTCAGGCAGCGAGGGGGACACCAGCCAGGCATGAAAATCCTGGTGGGATTTTTCTGGGTGGGAACAGCGCTTTGGGGACAGCTTGGACGTGGGTAACATCCTCCTCTGCCCAGTTCACCTCTGGCGTTTCGGAGGAGGAGGGAACAGTTCTCCACTGGTCACCACCAGGAAATAACTGGGGGGATTTTGTTTTACTTGCCGCCAGGCTTCCCTTGGGGTTAATTCTGGTTGATTTTGTTTTCTGGTGAAGTCTGCCTGTGGTGGTCATTGTGTCAGCCAGACCGATGGCACCTCCAGAGGAGATGCTGGGGCCGGGTTTGCCAGCAGCCCCCGGTACCCGAGTCGGGAGGTGGGACAGCCCCCCCGTCTGCGCCCGCAGTAACGTGCTCCTCTGCTCTCTCCCCAGGATCGACAAGACGATGCTCGCCAGCCTGAAGATCAAGTGAGTACCCGCGCTCTTCTCTCGCGTAAAGTGATTTCCCTGTGAGATGCTTTGTGCGTGGAGGGCGCTTTCTCGTTAGCCGGGCTGTCTTCCCGGTTCCAGCTCCGCACAGCGGCAGACCAGCCGTATCGCCCTGCTCCTCCAGGTAGCTCTGTGCACGTCCCACGGCTTGTTTTCCTGTGAAGTCCGAGGTGATTCATGTACTGAGTGATTATCTTAAACGCAGTGACACAATGGCTGTGTGATCAGTGGGTTAAGGCACGGACGATGCAATTCATGGGGCACCAGCTCTGCCTTGGGAGGGATGGGAAATCGGCAGGACAAGCCACCACTGAGCTGCTGGCTGTAAATTCAGTGAAGCCTGGTTTTGTGGGGGCTTTTTCCTTTGTTTTTGAATCTTGCAGTCTGGAAAGGGGGTGGGTGTCAGTGGGACAGTGGGTGCCTGTGCTGCCATGCAGCTGGGGGGGCTCTGGGCGTTGCTCTGAAAGGGGTGAAGATGCTCTTGGGGCCCAGGAGGGTCCGTGAGCCGGTGGTCTTGCTTGGCGGGTCCATCTCGGGTTTGCCACGGACTTGCTGAAAGCTGGCGAGGGGGCTGTGTGGCTCCTGGCGAAGCGGCTGCTGGGCCAGATCCTGCTCTGTAACGGAGCGAGGCGTGCTCCGCTGGAAAATGTCATCAGCTGGATGGGGAAGAGCAAGCAAGAAAGGGCTGGAACGGTGGTGCCGATGCTCGCTGTTCTCCCGGCACTCGCGGCCGTCTGGGACCTGCCTCCTGTTCCCAACGGGCCTTGTGCTCCCGGCTCTGCGACTGGGGGGGCCGATCCCTTCCCTCCTGCCACGGCGCATCCTCCCCACTCCCCGGTTCCGGATGAGCTCCCCGAGTCGGGGGTTTTCCGTTGCAAGCACACGTGCGGCTCCAGCACTGTCAGTGTAACCGTCTGCTCATACAGAAATATTCTGGCCAAGCCTCCCTTGAGCTCAGGGTAACGCGTATGGGTAACGGCTCACGCGGTTTCCCTCTATAATCATTACTTGCGCAAATTATTCATTAATGGAAAAGTATACAGAAAGCCTTGGGGGAACCTGCTGCCTGAATGAGCCTGCAAACGCCCATTGTACATAGCACAACAGAAACGCTGGTGCTACGCGCGTTGCTCGGGTTTTTGCTGAACTAATGAGAAGTTTAAATCAATGTTTACCACTCTGGGGAGTGGAGGGAAATCTCAGTAGAATTTCCTTTTCCCGTGGAGCTGAGAAAGATTTAACTGCTCCTTATACGCTGCTGTACCTTGTGCCCTGATTTTTTTCCCGGGGCCTGTGCAGCAATTCTGCTGCAGAAATACCATTTAACCACCTTTCCCGGCCATGCCAGGGAATTAGTGCCGTGCTTGGAGCGCTGTGCCGATGCCGTGGGGCGTGCTGCCGCGCTCCTGCTCGCGCGGGGGTGAGGGTCACGTTTCTCTCTGCCTCCCTCCTGCCCCAGCCGGAGACGCGGGTTTGCTCAGGGCGTTCGCTGAGCATCCACTCCACGCTATTTGCAGCTAATGCTTTCCGCAGCCTCATAACGCTTCTGGTTTGTGGACAGATTGCTTCGTTAAATGGTTCTGTAATTGGGGCCCAGCCAGAGCCACATTAGATATTTGTAAAAGCTTTTAGAATTTAAAAAAAAAAAGTTTTGTTTTTTTAATGCCCTCTTATTATTGCTGCAGCCTTCTGGCTAAGATACCAGGCAGAGGCAATTTTCTTTGACTGTGTAACTTGTTAACGAAAAGACAAGCTGCTTTCTGCAAGCCAAGGAGCACTTCACGAAGCCTTGTGCACGCTGCAAACATCAATATTGACGTGCAGAATCCTGGCAGGGGAGGAATAACGCGTGGTGGTGGATGCAGCCCCGAGCTTTCGGCTGCAGAGGGGGTCCCAGCGTGGTTGGGGGGCTGCAGGAGCCCCCGCCTGAGCCGTCCCCTCGCTCCCCGGGGTGAGGGCTGTTCACCGGGGCAGCGTCGAGCCCCTCCGTCCCAGGGGAGCGTGGCGAGGGGGAGCGAGGGGCTGCGCGTCCCAGCGGGCTCTCGGGGGCGAGGGCCGGATCCTGCGCAGAGCCGGTATTTGGTGGAACAGAGACGGTGCTGCAGCGGGAGGGCGTGAGCACGAAGCGGGGCTGCGGGATGCTCCCCTGCCTGCTGCTCCTGTCGCTCGTCGTAACAAACTCGCACACGCAGGTGGCACCAGCGCATCAAAGCGCTTTTCCCTCTGTCTGTCTTTCCTTCGTCTCTTTTAATTTGGGTTTCATTAGTTCCTATGGTAACCACGAATATGTCTGAGGGACTCGGAACCGGAGAGGATGAGTAGACGTTGCAGAGGGGGAGTGTCGAGGAGAGGTGATGGATGGAGAGCCCTGGCATCGCGGTCAGGGGCTCGGCTGGCCTCGTTCGGTGACGGGCAGCGCGGGGAGGTACCGGGGCCGCGCTCGGGCAGGGAAGGCTCCGCAGAGGACCGAGCATCCCCGGGCGGCTGCCGTTGAACGGCCACGTTTGCTGCTCGGCCTCCGAAATGCGCAGGAAGCTCTGGTGAGTTTGGGTCTGGCTCTGGGGGCTGTGCCCGTGCCCTCTCGGGGCAGAAGAGCCTGAAAGCGTCGGCTCTCCAGCTTGTGCACCCGGTCCCACCGCTTCGGGTTTAAAGGTGCGGCTGGCAGCAGGCTGCCCCTGGCTCTCAGAACCGCTGTTCCGGGGTAGGCGAGAGCTGAGTTTCTGGCTGCCACGGGGAGCCGTGGGCTGCTCTGGAGAGCTC
This sequence comes from Grus americana, assembly GCF_028858705.1. NCBI lineage: Eukaryota > Metazoa > Chordata > Aves > Gruiformes > Gruidae > Grus > Grus americana. Next base: position 12,393,551 of record NC_072870.1, read on the forward strand.
GGGCGCGCTCCCACCTTGCGTGGCTGGGGGCTGCTCTTGGGAAGCCTTGCAAAGCGCCCAGAGGCAGCGTATGGGGGATGGAGAGGCTGGGAGAGGGCTCGGAAACGCTCTGCTTGCTGGTTTTGGGGGGCTGCAGGAGCTGGTGCTGCAGGGCTCAGGTGCCGGGAGAGGGACCGGGGCTGCCAGCAGCTGCTGGGACGCGGCCGGCCCCGGGGTGCTGCAGGATGGAGAGCGAGGCACTTCTGCACCCGGACGGGATTTGGCATGTGCAGACCCGGGGCTTTGGCGCAGACCGAGTCCATCGCCATCCATGGTTTTCTGTTAAGTCTTTTCTATTCCTTACCCGCTTCATGGGAAAGCGCTGGGGGCGGCTGAACCCCCCAGCCTGGCAAAAGGCGCGGCGTGTTCAGAAGCAGCCCTCCCAACCTTGGCTTGGTGCTGGTGTTTTCTTCTGTCACGTGAAGTCTCTGCAGAAAGCCGGCAGCGTCTCTGGGCTCACGGGGTGCTCTTGCGGTGCCCTCGCTGCTCCTTGGGGCACGGCTTCGTGCAGAGCTTGTAAAATGTGGCGCAGTTTGAGGTCAGGTCGTGAAGGGGAGAGCTGAGCCGGGCGGCAGCTAAACCCGCTCCCCGAGCGGGGAGGTCACCCTGAAGGAAACCATCGGCCTATCAAAGGATCTGCGCGCGTCAGAAATCAGCCCCAGCAGACGAGCTGGCCTAGGGAGTTTGTTTGCTTCTCACAACCGCCCCGCGCTCCTCCCAGGCAGCACAGCAAGGGCGGGGGTCCCTGGGGGGGAATCCTTGTACTGGGGGTGCTGGAAGTGGGAAGGTGCGATGGGGATGGACCCGTGGGGACCTTCTTCTGGTGGGGACGGACCCGTGGGGACCTTCCTCCTCCGTCCAGCTGGACTTCTCAGGAATGAGCTGGCCGGGTGATGTCCCACGTGGGAGGTTAGCCAGCCCTTTGCCTGCTGATGGCTCCTCAGCCCTCTGCGCTCTGGTTGTTTTCTGTTCCGTATGACCAGTAGGATGTACTGAGAAACCACGGAGTATTTTAAAAAAAAAAAAAAAAAGTGTCAATAGAAAAAGTCCCTCCTGTGAGCAAAGAGTCACCTCTTGCTTTAGCCTTATAAAGCAAACACAGTAATGAAATAATCATGTCTCTGTGGAACAGGGGAGCCTTGTACACCAAATCCTGCGAGTCAGTGTGTGTAAAATTCACGTGAAAGAGCAGGTGATGCTCATCTGGTGATGGGAACAGTGGTGGAAGATAAAGGTGGGAAGAGAAGAGATGAAAGGTTTGCTTGACCTTCCTAAAACGAGTTGTGTCCAGGCTTGAGGCTCTTTAATATTTGATGGGCCAGAGCCGAGTTAATGGGAAGATGTGGGAATGATTTAGCTTCTTGGCGGCAGCTGCGCTGACTATTGCAGTAATCTCGGAGGTTTGTGCTTAGGTCCTGTGAGGACAAGGTCTGGAGAGCAGATTGTGTCTAAGTAAATTCCTTTGACTTTATTACCACCTTTTAAAGCGGGTAATTGCATGCAAATGTGTATTCTGCGATTGTACTATAGCTGTAGTGGTTTATGCCTTACACCGCAAAGCAAACACTACCAAAACTACCGCAAAGCAGCCGTCTGCAGGAACGGGGGAGGCGGGCAGGCTGCCTGTTCCGTTTGGTTTGTAACTCCTTATCTGCGGGGCTGCCGGGCGAAACCTCCCGCAGCGACCCGCTCCCGGCCCCCGCGTGCCGGGGGAAGCAGTTATCTGGGCTCTGGTGCAGAAAGGCGGGAGAAGAACTGACTGCGTGGCACTCGGCGCAAACTTTAAAATCAGTTAAAATCAGTGCTGGGGCTGGAGGGGCACAACGAGGTACGGGCCGGTCCAGGCTCCCAGGCGAGTGCCGGGCAGAGTCTCTATGGGAGTCCAGGGGTCTGTGCCCGGATGAGCGTTAATTGGGCGCCCGGATGAGCGTTAATTGGGCACCCAGCTGAGGCGAAGGTTGTTTAATCTGCATCGCCCCACCAGCTTGGACGCTCTTCTTGTCCTGGAGTGATGCCTCTCCCTTTCTGACGTTGCTGTCGTTGGTTATATAAAGTTTTATTGATGTGTTTGTGGCTTATCTAATCACAGCAAATTCTTCTGAGCTTTTCCTAAGCAATCTTTCTAATCTCACCCTGATGTTTTGTAAAGTCTTGCTGGAAACTTAAACCGTCTGTGACGGGTCACGAAGCATCCGTCCCCTCGCAGGTGTCGGGTGGGTTACGGCAGAGCTTCTCCTGCGTGCATGCGACAGCGAGGAGGCAGAGTGCACCCTGAAATGGTACAGTCCCTTCAAAGCGACGGTGTGAACCCGGGTTACCTCCTTTGATGCTTCCCCAGAAAAGCCGCTGCTCTGCCTCCTCTCCTGGGAGATTCCTGTTGCACCGTGGGCGTGCGGGGCGCTGGCAGCTTGGGGGCCCGTGGCCGGACACGGCACCCCAGGCAAGATGAGCCCTTGTGTCGGCAGCAGGTCTCGTGCCCGGGTCCCTGCTGGGACAAAGCTCCTCGCGAGTGCCAGGGAGGCTGCAGGCGAGCGGCCAGGGATGGTGACAGGTCCCTGTTGCTGCCGCCATCCCCACTTGCCGTCTGCTGCCTCAGAGCCGCCTCCTGCGCGTTTGGGCCGGCCCAAATTTGGGGGAGTCGAAGGCTGCACGGGTAAAAGTCAGCACTGTCCCCGTGCAGACCCGAGGTGACAGCTCTGCCTGGCTGGGGGGGAGGCGAAGCACCTGCCCCCCCCTGGGCTCCTGGTGAGGACCGACGGCGAGTGGCTGGAGCTGCCCTGGGCTTTGGCTGCGCCGGACCCAGACCGGAGTCATCCACCGATTCAGCGATGGGTTTTTGGGGGGAGGGTGTCTGGAGGGGTTTTTTCTTGTTGCTGTTTTTTTAAAAAAAGCAGAGCGCTCCACTCTGAGCAGGTTCAGGCTTGTATCCGGGACCAGGCGGTACGATTTGATCCTCCTCGTCTGGGAGGAGGAGATGGGCACGTGTGGAAGCGTTTCCAAGTCCTCCTCCGTGTGCGGTGCAGACGCAAAGGTGCGGGACCTTTCGCAGGTGGTTCCCAGCCTGGCCGCAGCCCATGGGAGCTCGGTTGGAGGCTCCTGCCCGTGCCCCGGTCCCCGCCGCCGCCGCTTCCCCGGCCGAAGCCTCTTCCCGGGTTGCCGGCAGTCGGCACGCGAGCGCTTGGCTGCTGCTGCTCGTGAGCCGATAAAAGCGCGGGGAGCCCGGGCAGGGGGGGTCCTGCTGCTGCACGGCCCTACGGGGGGGCTCTGCTCCCTTGGAGGGGGTTTCTGGCTATTAGCGACCCGGCTGCCGCAAGCCCTGTCCCCCCAGCTCACACCGCAGCGGTGGTCGCCCCTCTGAGTGCTGGAGTGAGCGGGGAGCTGCAGGGGATGGGGCGCTGCCCGGTGCCCTGGGGACCCTCGCAGCGGTGAGCCGTGCTGCTGGTCCCCGTGTCCTGCCGTGGGCTGCCTGTGCACCCCCAGCCCGGGGTCTTCAGCGTGAGGAAGCAAAGGTGGGAGTCAGTTCAAAGCAGAAACGTAAACCCAGCGAAACGGCGGTGAAAGTAGGGCAGCGCGTCGGGGGGCTGGAGTGAATCTTCAGCTAGCTCTCGCTGCTGCTGCTTTATTTGCTTTTTATGCAAAGAAATTAGTCCGTCAGCTGCGTTTTGGTTGCCAGTTTAGGGTTCGGCAGCCCCTGGACGAGCAGGTCAGCACCGTGCCATCGCTCAGCTGGAGCTGCCGCAGGTCCTGGTGCCCGGGCGGGCGGGTGGCCGCAGGGCTGCTCACGGAGCCCTGGCCGTCACCTCGGGAAGGGCCCGTCCCAGCCCCGGCCGCTTCTGTGAAATCTGGGCTTTGCCCTCGCGGCAGCGCTGGCTGTGGGGCTGAGATAGGGACGGTTCTGTGCTGCAGTGGGGCTCGGCCCTGCCCTGCCCGGGGACACGGAGACACCCCTCACGGCCCCAAAATGCCCTTTGCTGCTGCCGAGCCCCCGCTGCTGGGGCTGCCCGCTCGCTGGGGCCGTCAGCGGGTGCTGCCCACGGTCAGCGCTGCCCACGGGCTTGGGACGGCCGCAGCAGGCGGTGCCGGGGGTCACGCCTGGTGCCCTTAGCTGGCACAGAAATGGATTTGGGGGTTTGTTTTGTTCTAGCGGTGGGTTTTTGGTATCTGTCTTTTGTGACTAGCGACAAACCCAAGCAGGGTGAGCGCCAGGGAGGTGGTGTCTGCCTCTGCCCCTTGCCCCCAGCACGCTCGGGGGTGAAGGGAAGGGGGTTCTCCCCACGGAGGGCTGACGCAGCACCAGGGTTTGGGTATTGCAGCTGTGCCGGGGCTATGTGCTGGGCTGGGGTCAGCGGCTGGTGGAGCTCAAACAGCACAGCACCCCACTGACACCACGTTCAAGCGTAGAACCACCCCCAAAAATCACATCTATTTTCTAGAGGGGAAAAACAACCTAGGAGATGGGAGCCTTAATGATATCTTGTTTTCTTTATGGATGGAAATGACTTTTAACGGGCACAAGAGCTGCTCTTTTTGCTGAAGCATCATATAATTTTAAGAAGAATTGAGGAGCTTTGGTGAGCAGAGGCCGATGTTCCCCTTGTCCTTGTTGCCCCGGCAGTGAGGGTGAGGCAGGGCCCCAGGAGCCACCCCGGGGCTGGGGGCACTGACCCTCCGTGTGCAGAGGGGAGCATTTGCAGAGGGGGAGCAGCGTCTTCACCCCTGGGGCTGCTGCTGCTGCTCGGTACCCGCTGCGCCAGCCAGAACGGGCAGCAGTGCAGCACCAGCCCTGGGCAGCCGCTGGCACACAGGGACCGACGGGAGAGGGACGAGCTGGAGGGGTCGGACTTTGCTCATCAGCTCCCAGTGGTGCCGGGGAGGGTGCTGGACCGAGGGTTCCCCACGAGCGGCGTCGCGTGGCCACTCGCCGTTATGTTGTGCCGCAAAACACCCTCCTGCGGGCGGTACTGCTGTGGCTGGGAGGTGATGAGCGAGGACGTGCTGGAGATGGTGGCCAGAGGATGGGGAGGCTGGGAGCAGGGTGCAGCCCGGCTGGGGGTGCTCACCCCGGGACGTGAGCGGTGCAGAGGCACAGTCAGCCCTGCCTCAGCCAGCCCTAGGGCTGGCCGGGGATTTACAAAAATCTAGCCAGTCCCAACGTCTCCCTCATATCTCAGTCGAGCAGGCGGGAGCACTTCCCTCTTCGTGGAAGGGTGGTTATCGCCCCGGCTGTCCCCGGAGACACCCAGCCCCGTGCCTGCACAGCATCCTGGCCGCACGTTTCAAAGCCTGCCTGGGACAGGGGAAGCTTTCCCAGGAGGAGAAAGGTGCTGTCAGCTTTGAGGACTTGAGGTGTTTCAGCCATTTAATCTGGTAAGTCTTATGTATATAAAATTTGGAGAGAGGGTACCGGCACATCTCCACTGATGCTCCTGCCCTGGGAGACTTCCCTTGCTATTTGGCTCGGCGCTTTCCTCTCGGTGGCTTGCTGGGGTTATTTGGGGTTTATTTCTGCAGAAACCCCAGCTATAGAGCGGAGGCTGGGATCCAGCGATGCAAACTCCGCTTCCTGGCGATGCTGGAGGTGATGCAGCGGTGCATTCTGCTCGTGTGCTACCCAGTCCCATATGTTGAAATGTTGTTGTTGCTGTCAAAACAGCATTCACGTATTTAAAGCTAGATTATCCACAATTACATCTGCCCAGAGGACTTAGCAACCCCACGTGGGTCTATTTTTAGCTCTATTTCAGAACCAAACCTGCGCTGGTTTATATATCTCTTTCCTCCTGCCGTATTTGTAGCCTGTCAAAAAAGGAGCCGTTTGCAGACAATTGAAAGGCAGCCGCTCAGAAGAGTAACAGCCTTCTAAAAGCAAATCCCGTTGTGACGGGGGGACGGAGCTGTAATGGCTGGAGCGATAGAGACACCGTCGGCCTGCGGGTGTGCGCTCCCGAATACCTGGGTGTGCGCTCCCGAATACGCGGGTGTGCCGGAGGACGGGGTTGTCTGCGACAGCCGAGGGATGCAGCCGGTGCTGCCGTGGGGCTGGCCTGGCCACTGGCAAGTGCTGGGGGTTCAGGGGGGCTGTTACCCTGCTCAGTGTGCCTGCTGGCCCCCCCTCAGCCACGGCCGTGCGTCCGCTCGCTGCCGGGGCGGCTGCGATTTGGGGAGTGCGGGCGGCCCCAGCTCTGCAGAGCCGAGGAGCCCAGAGCAGGGCAGTGAGCACCGGCACGAGAGCGCAGGCGCTGCACCAAAGCCTGTGGTTTGTTCCTGACAATAATTTTGTTAATTGCTGTGCCACTCCTGCCGGCTGTCGCTTTACCTTCTAGTCGGCGGGGTCCCGGCCTCCCGACGGCGACCGGTGCCAGTGGCCCCGTGGTGCGGCGGGGACGGGCGGCTGCTGGTGCTGCCTCTGGTGCCCGGGAGCTCCCGCGCTACGGGATGGTTCGGTGCCGGCAGTGTCCACGGTCCCTGTCCCCAACCTGTCTGGAAATGGCCCTCTGCACCTCCAGCATTTTATTCCACTGGGGCTTGTGATGCCGTTTGCAGCTTTTGCTCTTGGTTAGCAAACAGCAGCATCGGCATTGAACCCCTACGATATCCGGGAGCCTCACATCTTCCAAAGCCTGTTGTAAAAGCCGGGCTCGTCTCAGACTCCCACCCAGAAGAGATGTGTAGAGGCTTGACAGGTACTTGAATAGGTCAGAGCTGCATTATGAAGTCTCTGTGAAGACTCAAAGGTCACTCCTTTCAGACACTGTCCTGTCTCGTTCCTCTCAAATGTTACTGGTGTCAGGCCAGGGACTGTGACAGCACCTTCCTCCTACAAGCAATTTGGTGTTAATCCTCTCCAATTTGGAACGCAGACCTTGATGTTCTCTTCCCCGAGATGACGCGGGTTACATTGCTCGGTGACGCAGGGGTGGTAACTAGCCATCCTGGCTGCAGGGGGGCTTGGAAGTGGGGCTGGGTTTCCATCAGGTCTTCAGCAGAGCTCCAAAACCCCAGTGCAACTGTGTTGTCAGCCAAGTGATTCGCTCTTCACGTGCGTGTAAAGCTCGAGGACAGGGAGGTGTGCTCACAGGCAGGAGAACGAGAACGTGGTGGTAAGAAATACAGGATCAGACCAGCGGACTGTGTCCGCTCCCTGAGAGTGCCAGTGCTCAGGGAGAGACTGAGAAACGGAGATGTCCTTTCATCTGAGATGCTATCTCAGTCCCCTCGCAGGCTCTCCACAGCCCAGGCTGGCGGGAAAGGAGAGTTTGTACCGTGCCCGCGACCGCTGCTGCAGCGGGACGCGGTCCCAGCGCCTGCTGGCTGTACGTACAAAAGATGCTGCCTTGACCGGGGTGCTCCCTCTCCCTGCTAGAGAGGACGAGCAACCAGCTGGAGACCCCACAGCGGTACGGGCAGCGTGTGCGTGGAGCAGGTACAGAGCAGGTACCCCTCTGCCCAGCCTCCCTCGCGTGCGGGCCTGGGTACCCTCCGCTTCCCAGAGCCCCGGCACGCTTGAGCCAGGTCTCTTGTTCCTGGTCATTGATGAGGTGGTACAGTGCGAGGTGATTTGAGGAGGAGGAGGGCAGGTTTCCAGATGCAGGTTGCATCGTTTGTGTCTTTTAGATCTGGAGCAAGAGGCAAGGAAAAAGCCGCAGAGCAATAGAAACCCATTTCTGAATGTGATTGACTTCAGCACGTTCCCTGTTGTACAGATGTGTCACTGAGATAATACCGGTGTTTTAGCTCCACAAATTATATGTCTTTTAATGCTCTCGCATCAAACCAGGTGTCTGAGGGAGACGGGTAATCGACACAGCGGCATCTGCGGGGGGAGCTGCCGAGGGCTGGGGAGCTGCTGGTCCGGCTGCTGCCCTCCATGGCACCGGGACACGTTCCTGCACGAACCGATGACCACCCCTCGCCGTTCAGCGAGCGCAGCAAAGCGGGGTGCTGCTCTCCCCCGAGGTTTCTGGAGGTAGAAAGGTTCCTCTGTACGCAGCACCCGTCTGCGATGCTGCCCGGGTGCTGGTGCTGCTCCTGTGAGCCGTGGGGGCTCATTGCAGCACGGATTCGTGCAGAGGCAGCTACGATCCCTCCCCGTCACCAAAACAACCCAGCGTCAAAGGAAATCCAGGCCCAGAGACAGCACGAGATTTTTCCAGGGCTCCTGTAGTACACCCGTGGCAGGGCCAGGCTGGTTGTCCTTGGAGGCTGCCATCTCCCCATCACGTCTTCAGATTAACTCTCCCCTCCTGACGCTTTCTTTGGGGGGGGTGGTGCTGCGTCTGGTGGGGAGCTCGGGAGAGGGAGCGACTGCGATGCCGCTGCCCTGTCGAGGGGGATTAGAGATGCCCGGGCACACATTCTGCTTGGTTGGGGCTCCTCTTTTACATAATGCGATTAGCGCTTCTCTGGAGCAACCCCTCCCGAGCCAGCTGAACATTCAGCATTGCCACGAGGGTCTGCATGTGCAGCCACCAGCTCTTCTGCTCGCTCTGCCCAGGCGAGAGCTGCCGCCCACCTGTGCCGGATGGAGCCCGTGCGGTGCTGGTGTGCCCGGCGGCGCCAGGGGCTGCTGTGGCTGTCCAGGCACAAGTTTGGCAAAGCCTTGCCCTGGTGTCAGTTTTAGCTGCGGCAGACCCGTGACTCACGTGTCTGGGATTTAGGCTGTGCAGTGCGGGACTGGCAGCACGGTGCCGCATCCGACCCCATCACCGGATGCTTAAACCGGATGTTTGATCTGGCTCTCGTAGGGATGGGGCCGAAGCGGTGGCTTTCCGCAGGAACTGGAAAGGATCAGCATCGCCTGTTGCCGCAGGAGGAGCGGTGCTGGCCAGCCCTGCGCCTTTTCTGGCTGATAAGAGCCGGTGCAGGGTGGAGGGCGACTCTCCCTGAAAGGCTGGGCTCCAGTGAGCCCTCCCCCGGAGCCTGACCCTTCCGCCCCAGCCCACCCCGCTCCTCCCCACCTCTGCCTGGGCTCTCCCCCCTGCTCCCGCATCCCTCACGGCATCCTTGGGAAGGGGCATCGCTTGGATGAGCCGAAAGTTTGGGCCTGATGCTGAGCTTCCCGCCTGGATGCCGATGGCAGTTGATTGAGTAACGGGTTCAGGGACGGTCGTTGTCCTGCACGGGGAGCTGGGGAAGGACCAAGGTCTAAGGAAGGTGCTGGCGGTGCTGGAAGCGTCGGGCACGTGGCCGATATTAGTTTGCTGTGCATCCTGAATCTGGCTTTATTAGTGATGTTAATGATAAATGATGGCATTTAGTTCACTGATTTGCTAGTAAAATTCGAAGGATCTGCTCATGCTGTAAAGACTTATTTCCTCTGCTGATTTGATCTAATTTAATTGAACGCTGAAATCTTGGAGCTCATCTCTTTAGAAAGCCTGCGTTTACAGGGAAAAATACCCCAAATTATCAAGAATACAATTTCCCTATAATTGCGCTGCTGTCATAGGCATGACTACCTTGTGCTGCGTTTAGCCATCAGAAACGATGCAGTCACTCAAGGGAGCAGACGGGGCAGGGGCTGATGCTGCGCCGGAGCCCCGGGGCTCCCTGCCCGCCCACGGCAGCAGCGTGACGCACGCCTGCCTTCTCCTCTCGGCCCCACTCGCTGCCCGGCCTTTGGCAGCTCACCTCATCTCCCCGTGCTGCCGGTTTCTGTCCGCACAACAGCTTTGGTTTATCATGGAGTTGTTTGGGTTGGAAAAGCCCTTTAAGATCACGGAGTCCAACCGTTACCCCAGCACTGCCAAGCCCACCGCTAACCCACGTCCCCAAGCACCACATCTACAGACTTTTAAATCCCTCCGGGGATGGGGACTCCACCACTGCCCTGGGCAGCCTGTTCTGGGGGCTGACAGCCCTTTTGATGAAGAAATTTGTCCTAATCTCCAATCTAAACCTCCCCTGGCGCACCTTGACGCCGTTCCCTCTTGTCCTATCGTTTGTTCCTTGGGAGAAGAGACCGACCCCCACCTGGCTGCACCCTCCTTTCGGGTAGTTGTAGGGAGCCATCAGGTCTCCCCTCAGCCTCCTCTTCTCCAGGCTGAACACCCCCAGTTCCCCCAGCCGCTCCCATCAGATTTAGCGTGGTGCTTGCTGGCCCCGCGACGTGCCGAGGAGCCAGGGCCAGCTCTGCTCTGCTCGCTGACGGGTGAGCTCAGCACCAAAACGTGACTCCTGTTCTGAAGTCCTGGGATGTGTGTGATGGGAAAGTGCTTTCTAAGAGCTTCTTATCAAAGCTGTGTCTCTCTGGAGGCTGCTGAAGGAGGAATGGTTCCGAAAATAAAACCATGAGAACCTATAGATAGACATGTAGACACATGTAGATAGACATCTGTAGATACATAGACAGAAAAATATCTGTGTATCTTCTTGCACACAGTGGATGCAGCTGTCTAAGCCCCCTGGACTCTCAGAGATGGTTTTATACTGAACACGGACCAGAGAACTGAGTGTTCCTGTCTGACCCCAGAGCATTTCATCTGGAAAGCGTTGCTGTGGTAGCCCTGGATGAAGAGCTTTGCCCTCGTTTGCGTGGCCTCGCTCAGCTGGCAAGGTTTCCTTTGCAAGCCACGGCTATGATTTGGTAGTCTTCCCGGGCTGGATAAAGCCTTAGTGCCCCGGGCTGCTGCGGCTCCTCCGGCGGTGATGCCAGCTGCGTGCGACTGGAAAGGCAGAGCCTTGGCTGATGCTTCATCCTGAGCAGGGCTCGTGGCGTGGGAGGGGGCTGGCGGGCACTTCTCGTTCGGCTGTGCTGCCCTGGTCGTCAGGAGGGGGGGACTGGTGCATCCCTGCCCTCGGCAGGAGCCGGGTTGCCCAGGGCTAAGTTTTGGGTCGGCTGGCCGGCTTTCCCGGTGCGTGCCTCGCGGTGCCCATCCCGTAGTCCGCTACAGGAAGCGGGGCCGCCAGAGGAAACGAGTGGATAATTTGCAGCTCAGCTAATTAGAAGGCTGTGATTTCGAAGGCTGGTCAGGGAAGATGAGAGGGACGTGGCACTGAACAAGCGTAGCTGCTTGCCGCTGTCTGGGGACGAGTCCCCAGTGCCAGCGGGTGCAGGGGGCCGAGGGACGGGTGCCTGTGGGTGTATGGGGCATGGTGGGGGACACACGCGCGTCGCTGGCCGGCGCTGTGGAGCGGAGGTAGACGGGACCTGTGCTCTGCGGTGCAAATCCCGGCAGCTCTCGCGCTTGAGCAAATAGCCATTCGTTTGACCTGCCGCCAGCCCTGCTAAGTAGGCAAATATTTGCTGCCTCCTCCTCTCGGCCGCTCAGCGGAAGGGAAGGAAGGGAAGGGGCATCGCAGGGCTCGCACGGCGGGCAGGTCCCGTGGCCCGCTGTACCGTCACCAGTGCTCTGGTACGGGTCGCCTTTCTGGGGTACAAATAACCATGCTGTGGCATCCACTTTCAGTCTTTTGTGCTCAAAGCTTAATTGCAGTGTGATAATACACATTTATTTTTTATGCCTGTGCTATTGCGGAGATATCTTAGTTTGTACTCTGCGTGCCATGGTGATATACAGCAGTGTCAACGGGCTACTAGAAACGCTGTGCAGGAGCGTCCAGCTGCCGGGGGTTTCGTGGCGAAACCCCTCTCCCTTCCAGCCTGCTCCATCCACCCCGTCCCGTATACAGCCACACCTGATCCCTAGTTCTCCACCAGTTCTTATTATCTCAGTTTGAGTGCTCTAACAGCCCGTTTCAGGTGTATTTTCGAGTCTGATGAACAACACGAACGTAGCAGCAATGACAGGGTGCTTGGCATCCTCCATGCGCTCTGCAGCCATTGACCGTTTAATCGTGATGCTCGGGAGGCTGTACGACCCTGAGCGGGGACAGTCCAGGGCGTGCAGAGAGGAGGTGCTGCCAACGCCTTCCTTAGCTGCCGCTCCTGGGTGTCTGCTCCGGCCACCCAGAAAAGGCTGCGTAACTTGCCGGGACTGGGATCTGTTTGCAAACAGCTGATTGCACTGGGCAGCGTGTGTGGTGGGGGACTTTGGCTTTTCTCTGCAGAGTACAGAGCAAACGGGGGATCCAGAAGGGCTGAGCCTCTCGGTTCCCAGAAAGGAGCAATTAAGCCCCCGTGGCTTTAATCGAGTGGTGTTTCCTGCCTCTCACGGAAGCTTGAATTGCTTCCCACCACAGTGGGAAGATTGTTTGTGGACTGGAGCGGTGATGTCTGCAGCGTGCCCTTAGGACCGCCGAGGATTTTCAGGCTCCCGCTGGCGGCCTGGGTAAAGCCTGGAGCCCACCCCGTGGCGTAGGGACCCCCGCTGCCTGCCGCGACCGGGGCTGGGGGTGCAGCGCCACGTGCGGGGCCAGCGCTTGCCCCGACTGCGGCCACGGGAGCCGTGGGCACGCGGGTGTGAGGGGCGCGAGGTGGGGCTGAGACGAGGGTCCCCGGGGCTCGGTTCCTGCCGTGTCTGCGTGGCCCGGCAGCGGCAGTGACTCGGGCAAGGATGGCTGCAGAGGGGGAATCCGTGGCTGCCCGCCCTGGGGCACCGGGATCCCACGGGGGGAAGCCATGCCGCCCACCGTGTGGGGCCTGCGGCTGAGGGGGATTCACCCCGAGACCCTCTGGTCTCGCACGTGCTGAGGGCAGGGGAGCAGCCAGGTGCGGGGATGTCCGACAGCCGGGAACGCCGTTCCCTGCAGGGAAGCGTGGATGTTGCAGTCCTGCGAGGGCTTGGCTCAGTGGCTTTTTTTTTCTTTTTTTTTTTTTTTTTTAATACCGATGCCTGCTCTGAGGTGCCGGGAGGTGCTTTCAGTACCGCTGCCCGCTCCTCTCACCCTGTGGCTGTGCCAGCACAGCGAGGGGACGTCGCGAGATGCCTCACCTCGCGGGAAACGCGGGCTTGTGCAGAGGGTGCAGCCAAGACAGGGTCGGGTTGTTTGCTCGTAATGAATTTTTGTTCTTTCACTGTGGCTGTGATTGCTTCCCCTGCTTATTTCCTGGGAAGGCTGATAATTGCGCTGGGGAGATGAAACGTCGTGGGCCCCGCTCAGCCCCAAGTCGGGCAAAGGGTCGATGCTTGTGCGCGCTTGTGACGGGGACGGGCTCTGTACGGGGCACAAGCCCGTTGCGTTGGCTCCCAGCTGAGCTGGGCAGATACATTTATTTTTGCACATCAATCCTTGACTCGTTCCAGCAGGAACAGTGCCGGGGCGCAGGGGTCCCCAGGGTCTGGGCGTTGCAGCGCGGTGGGGAAACCTCGCCGGGAGCCGGGGGAGCTGGGTCTGCCCCGCGCCTTGGCACACGTCAGCCCCTCTTCCGATCGCTCTAAATTGAGAGGTGCTAAGGCTGCCGGTGGCGTATCGCACTCGTCTCACACCGTTTCAAGAGAGATAAAACTTGCTGCGTTCTGTCTCTGCGTTGCCAGCATGGAGGAGCTCGCTTCCCGCTTTCTTGGTATTTCTTCTGTGTCTTTCTAACTGAAGCCATAAAATAAATCTCTAATCAGATTACTTAGTGCTGGATGTAACATAATCTAAAGCTCCATTTCTTGTGATACTTCTCTTAAAACTGGATGCACTCTTATCCTCTTCCTGCAGCACCGTTTGAAACGCTATAATCGCTTTCTCCTAGTTTGCAAGCTCCCAAATCCTTTTCTTCCTATGCCAGGGAATCAGAATGTGTCTGCTCCTTTGCGGAGAACGGGTTACTATTTTTGTCTTTCGGTCCGTGCTGCTTCGGCTCCTTTTGTTCCTCTCCGGCTCCCGGTCCCTGGCGCAGCCGCCCCCCCTCTGTCCCAGCTCTCCCACCTGGGCGCTGCGGGCGCCCGCACCCAGCCACGTCCCGCTTGGGTGGGGGGAAGCACCCGCGGGGGTCTCTGGGTGAGTGTCTGGGGCGGTGGGGCAGGGTGCTGGGGCGGTGGGGCAGGGTCCCCAGGCAGAGCTCTCGGCGCCCCGTCAGCCACTGCGGCTCAGCCACGGCGCTGCGGGGATGGGCTGGCCGTGCCTCCAGCCCGGCTGTGGCAAATGCCTGGCATAGCTCACGTATTTCTGGCTCTGTCCCTCGTGAGCCAGGGAACCAGAAATATCTCTTGCAAAGGGAGGCGCAGAGGGCGTCAGGGACGTATCCTGCACCGTCTGACGAGGCAGCGCCGCAGCTCTGGCTGGAGAAGCCCTGAGTCACCGGAGCCGGGCTCGGCTGTGCCCGCTGCTCGGTGTGAGCGACGGGGCCCTGGGGGCCTTCACGGGTGGAAACGCACCCATGGGCAGCTTGGGAAGGTCGATGGGCTGCTCACCGACGGGTGATTTAATCTCACTGCAGCATCAACGCAAAAGCCAAAGTTACTCCATAAATATATGGCTTCTTAATAATATTAATAGTGCCATTTATCCATGGGAGATTCAGTAATACGGAGGATGAAGGCTTGATCTTGTCACAGTCCAGTATTTTCAGAGCCTTCTTTCTTAGCAGAGTGCCCAGAAGAAAATGCTAGGCTTTGCATAAATGAGCCAGCCACCCAGGTGATTTATTAATCACGGCGTGTAATTGTCCTAACCTGCCGTGAGCTCTCTCCAGCCCCTCGAGACCTGGCTTCCTAGTTAGCTGCAAAACTGTTTTCCCTGAAGCAAAAATGTCAGGGCATTTTAGAGAGATATTTATTTCTTCATAAAACAGGGGTGGCTGCTTAACTTGGAGGTTATTTAGTCACTGCAGAGGTAATACTGATTTTTTAAAGGAAGGATGGAGACTCAGAGGAACCTAGAAATGCTGGCGGGGAGCTGGGGGGAGCTCGTCGGCTCTGGTCCAGGCTCCATCGCAGAGCGGACGGGGGCTCCCTCCAGCTGAGCCTGGGAAACCTCCGTGGGAGGGGAGCTGGCAGCCCCTCTGGGGACCTCTTCCAGGGTCGACCCAACCTCCCCGGTTTTCCAGTCTAAGCCTCCTAAGCTGCAGCTTTCTGTCTTACGAGACATCCTTTGGCACATCTGTGCAGGCACCAGCTGGAGAGCTTCTGAGGGTGCTGGCCCCAGCGGGGCATCCCTCGCTCGGACCCTCAGGAAGGCGATGCTCTGGTGGCACCGCTGCGGGAACAGGAGGCTGCCTGGAGTCACCCCGGCCCCGTGGAGCTGGGGGACGAGGCGTGGGGCTGGGGAGATGCTCTGCAGAGGTGTTTCTGTAGCTGACAAGGACACGGGCAGAGTAATTGCCCCTTGCTGGGATCGGTTTGATGGGATCCTCTCTTGCAGAGAGGAAAGGCTGAACTGGGGACGCGCGCCACGGCCGATGCACTGCAGGAGCCAAGGAGACCTGGCTCTGCTCCAGGGTCAGGGTGCCCCAGCGACCCACGGTGCCCGTGGCTGTGCCCGCCCTGCTTCTGCTCCTGCTCCTCCCTTTGGCAAGCAGAGATGATCACTGTGTGCACGGTGAGACGTCCCTTTGCAAGGGGACCCATTGGGCGGGGGGGGGGGGGCAGCAGGCGCTGGGGAAGGCGGGCAGGGGCTGTTCAGATGCACCGGCCCTGCCGCCTCCTCTGCTGCCCTTGGCATCCCTGGCGTCCCACTCCAGGCTGTCCTGGAGCCTTTCGTCAGACGGCAGGACGTAAGAAATGCGCGGTAACTTCTTCAGGGGCCCATCGCAGCCACAAGCAAGCTCCCTCCTTTGGAGCAGGAGGTCCCTGGTGTCCCTTCACCTGCGTGTCCAGTGGCTGAGCATCCGACCTCCTCGGAAAGCCCACGGCCTCCTAGGAAGATGTTGCCATCACCAGATGGGAGCTGCTTTGCGCCGGCGTGGGGGGAGCAGGGGGGGCTCTGGCGTTTCCCTTGCAGCCCTTTCTCTGCAAGAGAGGAGGTAGGTGCATGGCAGGGTATGGTATGGTAGGGTATGGTATGGTAGGGCATGGTATGGTATGGCAGGGCAGGACATGGCGTGGTATGGTATGGCAGGGCATGGTATGGTATGGCAGGGCATGGTATGGTATGGCAGGGCAGGACACGGCATGGCAGGGCAGGGTATGGTATGGCAGGGCAGGGTATGGCAGGGCAGGGCATGGCATGGTATGGCAGGGCAGGGCAGGGCAGGACATGGCATGGTATGGCAGGGCATGGTATGGCAGGGCATGGTATGGTATGGCAGGGCAGGACACGGCATGGCAGGGCAGGGTATGGTATGGCAGGGCATGGTATGGTATGGCAGGGCAGGACACGGCATGGCATGGCAGGGCAGGGCATGGCAGGGCAGGGTATGGCAGGGCAGGACATGGCATGGTATGGCAGGGCAGGGCAGGACATGGCATGGTATGGCAGGGCATGGTATGGCAGGGCAGGACACGGCATGGCAGGACATGGTATGGCAGGGCAGGGTATGGTATGGCATGGTATGGCAGGGCATGGCAGGACATGGTATGGCAGGGTATGGCAGGGCATGGTATGGCAGGGCATGGTATGGCAGGGCATGGCAGGACATGGTATGGCAGGGCAGGGTATGGCAGGGCATGGCAGGGCATGGCAGGGCATCGCGTGGCATGGCTGCAACCTGGGTACCAAGCTCCCATCCCCAGCCTTCACTTCACCGCCCCAGCAGCCCTCCTCCAGCCCCTCGCCATTTAGTCTCTTGCCCTCATCCTATAAATTACAAATCAGCTGCAACAGAGTCCAGAAGAAATTGATTACAGCGCGGGCTCGTTTGCTGTATTTGGGTGGAGAAGAAAATATGGCTGAGTGTGTCTGCTTAAAGTGATTCTCTATTTCCAAATATGAGGGAATTGAACATCTTTAAAAATCAATACAAAGCCACTTCAGCATAAAACAAGAGGAGATTAATACTTAACTTGTCTGGAAAAGGGGAAGAGAGACGGTGGAAATTGTCTCCAGAGAGAGAGACTCAATGAAATTCGAAGCTGCCTGTTTAATGCGAGAGGTAAAAGGTTTAAAATTAAAACCCCTCCCCCTCCATTAACTGGAAGCTAATGAGGTGCTGGAGAATTGGTATAATTTGGCAGGGGAATGAGTTCTAATTTTTTTTTTTTTTTTTTTTGCTGTGCCTGAGAAATTTGTCAGACTGATGATTTCTGCTTGAAAGGAACCAGCCAGGTATTTTCTGCAAGAACAGGGAGATTCGTTGGTCCAACAAAATCTTTGTTAAAAGGCTTCGCAGTGCGAGTTAAGCGCTCTGCCCTGCCAGCGAGGACGAAGGTAGCACCCGGGTTTCACAGAATTCTTTCCTTTTACCCACTCACGTTCTCTCACCCACCACACGCGGTTTGGCATCATCTGATGTCGTACTGAGGAGGCAGAAACGCGTTTCGGGGTGTTTTGAGAATGGGTTGGGCTTTTCCTTGCGAGGAAGTGGGGATCTCGACACTCATCTGCTGGAACTGCTGTGCTGGAGAGACTTTCTGCTGCTTCGTTCTTCCCGGGGACTCGTTGAGATCTGTTGAAATACGAAAGTACTAATCTTGGATTTAAGTTCAGATCTCGATTCTTTGAAGAGCTACACGTGAGCTGTGTAGGTCAATATGAATGGCGTGGTGACGGCTGAACTGCCGTCAGGTTCTTCTGGGGTGAATTAACGTGGCATGTTGACGAAGAGAACGTTGTACGTATTTTTATCTGACTTACAGTAGAATGCATAAAGAGATTACGGTGATGATTTTTTTTGTTGTTGTTGAATTTAATGAATACATCTGATTAGAGATTGTGCTGAAACATTTAGATAGAAGGCCAGAGCTAAGGTGATGTCGATCACCTTGAGCATGGCAAGCAGGGGGTGGCAGGCAGGGCGGCGGCAGGCAGGAGGAGGCAGGAGCGGCTGCTCCGTGCCAGATGTGGTCTGTGGCCTTTGTGAGCTGTTTGCTCCCGAGCAAACACATTTATTACGGACTTTGCCAGGAGAGCCCCACGCGCTGTTAATGATTGACTGCCCGGGCCAGGGGGTTTCCAGGCAGCTCACGCTCCACGGCGTGTCGGGACTGCTGGGCCATTGCACCGTGCGTGACAGCCTCCCCGGCGGGCGAGGGGCGGAGGGCCCCATCTGTCCCCGGGAGCTGCTGCGGGAGGGGGGTCCCCCCCCTTGGGTGGGATGCTGGTGGTGGGGTGGCCATGGTCGGCCCTGCAGCCCGCGCGTGCCCCCCCGGCAGGCTGCCTGTTTGCAGCAGGGTCCCCCCAAAAGCCCTGGCCTGTCGGCTGTGACGGTTTGCCAAACAGCCGCTCCGGGGGTCCCGCACCCTGCTGCCAGCGGGAGGTTGTGCTCTGCCTGCTCTGGGGCCGGGATGGTTGAAGCACGCTCAGGGGAACGCGCTCGTGGCCTCGCCCGGACGATGCAGTAGGGTTCTGATGACTCTCTGAGGCCGGCTGCGGAGGTGTGGAGCACCGGTGGGCTTTGGGCAGACGCTGATGTGTCAGTCGTGTGCAGGGCGGGAGTTTCACCTGCACGTTCTCATACGTGCCTACAGCACGGACTGTGCCTTCATCCCGCTAACCAGGAACACGCTCAAAATGATGCAGCTAGTCCTGTATCTAATTCCTGTGAAAATTAAACTCACAGAGGAGGAAGGTGAGATGGGGGGGACACACAGAGACCTGAGTGTTTTATCACCATGGCAGCAAAGGCTTCCAGGGAAAGGTGCTGAGGTTGTGAAGTAGACATTTACAGTTTACTTAATAAAAAAAATAATAAAATAAATATTTCCTGGCACGAGCTGCGTGCCAGCTCCCCCCTGTAAGAGGCAAGCTGGAGGGCTCGTGCTTTCACGCTGCTCCCAGGCCTGGCTCCGTGCAGCTCTGCAGCGGGGAGGGATGCTCATCCCCGGCACAAGCACAGCGGGTGCCTGGCTCGGCCCCGCTCAGAGCCGTGTCCCGCACGGGGAAGGGTTGCTAAGGTCTGAAAAAGGCAGAAAAAACCGTTGGCGCGGCAGGAACAAACCCTTCCCTCCGCTCAGGCTGCAGAGGGGCCGGAACGTAACTTCACCCCTTCAGAGAAGGCGGCGTAGGGCCGGCGGGGCAGGCTGTTTCCGTGAAAACCTCGGCATCGGGGCACCGGGCTGGCGGGGCGCGGGGGAAGGAGGGCGGTCGCCGTTCGGCAGCCGGTCCCGCGGGGCTCGCGGCCCTGCCCGCCGCTGCCCGTCCCTGCCCGCCGCTGCCTGCTCGGCGGAGAGCGGCCCCGCGCAGCCCCGCGTGGCGGCGGCGGGGAGCGCGCAGGGCGGCGCGGGCGCGGAGGCGGGCGCGGACGCGCCGCCACCCCCCGCAGGTGGCGCGGCGAGGGCCGGAGCTCGGTCGGCGGCGCCGGCAGCGGCGATGTCCCGGCCGGGCGGCAGGATGCACTCGCGGCGGGCGGGGATCCGGGCGGCCGTGGTGCTCATCGGGCTGCTGCACCGGTCCCGCAGGCAGAGCAAGGAGAAGCGGTGAGCCGCGGGCGTCCGTCTTCCCGGCGCTCTCTCGTTGCGGGCGGCGGAGCGCACCGCTCGCTGCCGCAGGGCCGGGGCAGAGGGGCTCCGGGCGAGCCGCGGGAGCGTCGTCCCTTGTTCCGAGGGTCCGGCGGGCGGGAGGGGGAGTGGGGGGACACACGACACACCGCGAGCCGGTGCCGGGGCGTGTGCGTGCGGGCGGGGGCTGCCCCCGGGGAGGTCGGCACCGGCACCCGGCTCCTGCCAGGGAGGACCCAGAGGGACCGTTCTCTCTCCCTTCCAGGGATCGCCGCGTTCGCAGAACTGCTCAACAGCTTTGTCTCTTCGCTGGGAACAGCTGACAAACGGTTTCATCTTTCATTGACTAAGCCACGGATCGTACTTTATGTTCAACTTTGTGTTTTGAGGAAATGGCCTGTTTGCAATATTGTGTTAGCTGGCATCTGCTCTGCACGGCTCCGCTTCCCCCCCCCCCCCCCGCTCATTAACGGGAGTTGCTGTTTGCTTCAAAGATCTGCCCTGCTCTGATTTATGCTGCGCGTCCTCGGTCAGGGAGTTCTCTCTCCTCCAGGACTCTGCTGCTCTGGCAACTTTGTTGTTAAAAATAGTAAGAAATGTGCATCCGAACCTCGGGGTGTGCGTACCTCTGGTTCAGGGTGGAAGCGACGTGGATGCTGCTGCAGATTGAGGGGTTGGGGTTGTTTCGGTTTGGTTTGTTCAATTTGTGATTTTGTACCAAAACCACATGAATGAAGACTTGATTATCTGGCATCTTTATGGTAAAGTACCCCCCACCCCCCGCCCCTCAATCTGCGAGCCTGGAAAATCAAGAGTAAGACAAAAGGGATGAAGCTTCAGCTCTTCGCCCACCCGCAGTTTTGGGTCACAGGGTCTGTACCCCGTTTTTCGGAGCTGCCATAGGTGCTTTGCCTTGGACAACAGGCGCCCCTGAGAGCAGGATTTTAGTGATGCTTTTATGACTTAACGGTGGCCTTCCCATATAGCTCGTGTGCTGCTGCTGCTGTTGTCTTGGGATATTTTCTTCTCCTTTGCTGGGATTTTAGGTAGGTCATCAAAGCTGAACAGTTGGAAAATAACGACCCGCAGGTCCTGATGGTCCTGAATGAACAGCAGAGATGGATGCTCACCTGAGCTGAGCTGTGCCACAGCTGTGGCCCCTGTCCTCCCCTGCCCCCAGCTGGGACACAGGATGCCGTCGCTGTGTTGGGGTGCCCCGTCGGGCTCGGCCGTTCCCGTCCCTGCTGTTGCTCCTTGCGTTTGTCTCGTTTAGCCCAGGCCCGTCCCTTCTGTAGCTCTGCCCGGGGGCCGGGGGCTCCAGCTGTGGAGCAGCAAGTTTCGGAGGGGCTGGCTGACTTGGGGGTGGCTGGGGCCTCTGTGCCCCCCCCCAGCACTCCATGGTCCGGAGCCTCTTCTCCCGCTTCCATGTGCTGTGCGTAGGGAGCGTCCGAGCACTGGGGAGGTCTGTGCTGCCGGCGGGGGCCCGAATGCTCCTCCGAACATCGTCCCTGCTGAAACTCGTTGCCCATCGTGCATGGGCCTCGAAGCACGGCAGGGAAGGAAGAGCGTGCTTTCCCGGTCACACTGAGCAACACACCCAAAGAGAGTCGTCTTTCCCCTAGGTACCAGGTTTCTGTGAATGAGCTCAGCATGGCACTTGAGGGCTGAGAAAAAATCTGGCTCTGAACTCTCACAGAAATCTGGCCGGTGATGTGTGAGTCTGGGGTTTTTAAATTTTTTTCCCCGCCATCATGCTGAGCACAAACCTTCTCAGTGTAGTTCTTGGCTGCAGGGTTTACTGAGGACAGCGAGAGTCACACAGACATCTCAAGGGGAGAACAAGAACCTGAGGAGGTTTTTTTCCTGTCTGCTGTGGACCGAGGAGCCTTCATGGGAGTGATTGCAAGAATTCAAGCAGTGCTTTACGGTGGCTGCTTCATCTTATGCAAGCTGCCAGGGCCATCAAAGTGACATAATCTGCAGGAAAAGGAAGGGACTGCTAGCAGCATCGTCAAAAGGGACTCTGTTCCTCCACCTGCTCCTATTTTCTTTTTTTCCTCCTACATTCGGTCTTTGTTCTGTGTTTGCAATTGAATTTTGCTTTACACGAGCCATATGCAAGCCTGGCAGGATCGGTGGCAGCTGCAGAGTCCCCAGTGGCCCGTGGCCCTTTCTTGTTAGCAGCCCAGCAAAGTGCAGCACAACAAATCGACTTCACCAGGCTCCCCTCGCAGAGCCGGGGTGATGCTTACCTTGCTCCCTCTGCCTGCAGTCGATCCGTCCGTGCCTGTCCTGCGCGCTTGAGCTGGAGGGGGGCAGCAGGAACCTGCACCGGCAGCTGGGGCCCAGGGGGCTGCTGCTGTGGTGGGCTTGGGGCTCCTCCTGGCTCTGGTCCTGCTCCAGAAACCTGGGATTTGGAACTGGGTGTTTTTATCTAAACCGATTTTCCTGAATGTCCCACACGCAAGCCAGGTGGCGGTTTGGTGGCTGTCTTCTCGCGGGGTAAAGCCGGCGGGTAGGTGCCTTGGCGTCAGTGCAGCCCCCCATTTGGTTATCGGTCTCAGCTACAGTGTAGGCAACTGGGAATAAGGCAAACGTCTTTTATCGCGGCTGTTAGTTTACTGTTCAGTTCAGCGAGGGCTACTCATGGGTAATCTATCTCCCGGAGCCGCTGAGTGAGATCTTTGTACTGCTGAAGTCGGGTTTAATCCCCGTTTGTTTCAGCGGGATGTTCACTGGAGCAGCATCCCGCACGTTTTGGGCCTCTCCCCTCCCACTCCACCTCCCGCCCTGGGGCGGATGCTCAGGAGGGGACAGCGTCCCTTCGCCCGGCGGCGCTGGTTCTGCCTGCAGTTGGAGATGCTGGTTTCTGGGAGCTGTTCTCTGTAATTTGCAAATTATCAAATCAGCTCAGAAACGGCTGCCCAAGGCTCGCTGGCTCGTGTTTGTCAGGAATCGGATCAGACGAGCCTTCTGGTTTTAAAAGGTCTGTGAGTGCCTTGGCTGGTTTACCCAAATGCTGCGGGAAACCGCCGCTTTCCCTCTACTTCTGCAAGTGAGATCAGACAACAACATTTGTAAATCATAAAAATCTCTTTCCTCGATGATTTGCATATCGAGCCTTGCTTTCCTAGCCAGACCAAGTGGGAAGTCCTTGGCCAGTCGGAAAGAACCCAGTGTCCGCAGAGGTGCTGGCACAGCAGGAGCCAGCTCCTCGCCATCCCCCCGAGCAGGATGGGCAATGCGCGGAGCAGCAGTGACCCGCACAACCAGTGCAGGCAGCACTGCCCGCACGAGTGCGGGACGCTCCGAACTGTTCTCAAGTATATTCTCAGCGCGAAGGAGTAATTAAAGCTAAACTCATTGGCAGTTAAATGTCACCTTGCTCTGAGCAGGGCTCTGGTTCCCGCTTGTGGGAGCTGTGCAGTTGGGGAGGCTCCGTGTGCACACAGGTGCAGGCTGGCAATTTGCAAATACGTAATTTATTGCAAGAAATCTAGACCAGAAAATGCTGCGCTTTTTCTTTGCTGACTCTTAGGCTTCAGCGCAAGAAGGTAACGCGCCAGGGTAGGGCCAGCCTGAGCCCAGGACATGACGAGGTAAATCAGTTTATCGGGAAGACGTGCCACAGCAGGGCTCTGCCCTGCGCCCCTGTAAGCCCCGGAGCACCAGCAGCTTCGCAGTGCTGGGCGCGCGGGATGAAACCCGGGTCCGGGGTGGCTGTGGAGCCCCGGGGCTGTCTGAAGTCAGTGGGAGCCCTGCAGCAGTGCGTGTCCTCTGCAGACGTCCTCCCTGGGATGAGTGATGATGCAGCGAGATCTTGCCTGCCTGGAGTCCCCGGGATTGGATGGAGAGCTGTTCAAAGTCAGAGTAAGGTGCCTCGTTCAGGCACTCACTGCAGATTTCCAGGTGTAAAATCTCAGTGCAGTGCCCTTGTCTCTGTTGCAAAAAAACCCCCAACAACATTTTTAGGTTGGGGTTATTTTTCAACGTGGGAGCAGCCGGCTGAGGGCTCCTGGCCACCTCTGCGCCCGGGGTGTCAGCAGGCGCTCACCGGTGTCCCGGGAGCTGGGTGTCGGAGGCTCGGTCCCAGCCGTGTGCCGTGAGCCGGGACCTGCCTGCGGGGAGCGGGGATGGAGAGGAGCCTCCCGCAGAGGGAGCGTGACAGCCTGGGCTCCGGTCCCACCACCCGCCCCGTGACGAGGGCTTAACCCGGGGCGGTGTCAGAATGAAAAGCAATACAGAAGCACAGTCCCCTGTGAAAACTTAAGATACTGGGCATTGAATATTAACTAAACTGAAAAAGGGAGCAGCTGGCAAGGTGATGCCCATCAAGGACAAAAAAATGATGGCTCCAAAAATAGAGGCTGTTAATTTACAGGATAATCTTTGCTGTCCTTCTCAAGGATACAGCATCTAGACAGGCTGAACCTGTTGCTGCAAGAGTTTTGCACCTCCTTAGGCCAGGTTTCACCTGCAGAATTAGGCGTAAGCATAAACGTAACCTGCAATGCTCCGTGTTTAATTTACACAGCGTAACAAAAGGTAGAACTAACCACTTAGCGCGAAATGCTTTGCCGTGTCAGATAATATGTTGACATCTCCCCTTCCCACGCGTAATTTATACGAACGTACTGTGTCAATTTAGAGCCTGTCTGGTAAATCAGCCAAACAAAACAAGAAGGTGGGATGCATTAGAAGTTTCTCATTAGGCTTTAGACTGAGAAAGCGGGAGAGAAGTGTGTGCCCGGAGGCAGGGGTTCGGCTGGGAACGCTCGGGAGGCTCTGGGGGGGTCCCGGCAGCCCTGGCTCTGTGCTGAACGGGACATTTTAATCATAAATTCATTATGTCAGCAGGGCTTACCAAATGCAGGATATGAATTTGTAGGCGCTTTTGGGATGTGATCAGGGATGCTCTAAAGACAAGAGAAAGACGTCACCTGCCCTCGCTGTGTTGGGAACTCGCCAGCGTTACAAACCCAGTGCCTGTGCACTCAAAATGGGGCGGGGGGGAGGAAATCCCCATTTGCTCCCCCTTTGGAGAAGCAGGGAGAGCAGCCCCGGCTGTGCCTTCCCGGTGGGGGCTGGCGGCAGCGGGGTCCCCCCCAGCACAGCCCCACGGCTGCAGCCCCGGCCCTGGGGGGAGCGCGGGGCCTGCGCCGGGATGGCAGGGCTGATCTCACGCTCTCCGTTAGGAAACCCTGCGGTTGGGCCTGCGTAACTGCATTAAAGTATTTCCTTCATTAGATTTACTAAGTATGTAGGATTCTAATTCTTTCTTTTCCTTCTCTCTTAATTTGCCTAATGAGAAAAATGAAGAAATAAAATTATAAAAACGATGCCCGCGTTGCCTTCCAGGAAGGCCGGTGTCCAGCCGTGCGGCTCCGGAGGGTGCTCTCGCCCACCCCGTGTGCTGATGCCCGGCCGCGGCCAGGCTGGGCTCGGGGCGCGGGGCTGGGCGACGCTCCCGGCTGCCTGCCGAGCCCCGGGCGCTGCCTCCGGGGAGCGAGCGCCGCGCTGTAACCTTTGGTTACGTTATCGGTCCTCCAGCCGTGGGGACAGGGAGAGGCGAGTGGGGAGCGATCGCAGAGGCCGTTTATTGGAGCCGTGCCGTGCCAAGGCCAGGCTTAAGCTCATCACGCTAGTGCTGCTGTCCTTCCCCGCCCCATCCTCTCCCCTGCTTCCTAATTGCCCTCTCCGTCGTGTCTGCTCAGGCTGCTCGGGCAGGGGACATGTTTTCTTCTTGCACCGCGCCATCCTGGTGCAGGACTCGGTGGAAGAGCCGTCAGCCTTTCGGGAAGGCTAACGCAGAGTGCGCTGGGGGCCGTGCTGCAGGAGGGTCCCGGCCCCCGCGGGGCGAGGGGAGGCCGTCCTGCTGCGCAGCACAGGCAGGGATGCTCGCACGCTGCGGGCCACCGGCGTCCCCTGGCCAGCCGGATGCCGGCTTTGCAGGGAAAGCTCCGGAGGGGACGAACGTCCTGGGGCCGCTTCCCGGGGACCCTGCTGTGGGTGGGAGCCCGGTGCCACGGCGTGAACGCCTGGGACCTTTGGGTTCTGCAGAGACTTGTACCCCTGGTGCCAGCCGGGGACCGGGTCACGGCGTGGGGCTGCCGTGAGCGCCCGCTGGCTCTGGTGGCGTCCCCAGGGGAGATCCCCGGGGGCTGCTTCTCCGTGGGAGCATGCCGTGCACAGATAAAGACGTGCTAATCTTCTTCGTGATTCATTTATCATCCCGTGAGGGTAATCTGTTTGGGAATTAGGCTGATGGCCCTTGACCCCATAGCTGACGGCAGACTGAATCATCCGAGTCAGTGGTTGCAGTTTAACGTAACGTATTTCCAGTGCACGGAGGCTAATTATAAGCGAGGGCTGGTGAATGGGTTTGTTTTGCTCTCCCCGGAATTGCAGGAGCAGTTCCAGCCGTTCGGCCCCAAAGAAGCGATCGGCATGTGACAGAGGAACACGTTGTTAAGTTGTGTGAGTGATTTTATAATACTTAGAATATGATGCTATGGCAACCCATTACAAATCCCAGATCAAATCAAATTATTTGTGTGCATCCCTGTAACTTTAATCTTTGCAAAGTCTGATACATTTTATGCCTCTGAGGCCACTGTGCAGATTAGTGCAATCAGGCAGAGCTCAGGGTTCAAAGCAAGGAGAGCAAAGGATGAGGGGTTTGCTCCAGATCAGGCTGTGCTGTAGTGTCCTAGAAAGTCAAAGAGCAAACCGCAAAAATCTGTCATCCTCGGTATTTTTTCAGCAGTGGAGTCACGGTGAGTTTGTGGACAGGAGAAAGGGAAGGAGCCCGATAAACAACACGGGTGGGCAGGACATGAATTCTGCTATTGCCCCTACGCAGTCCCACATCATTTTAATTCATTTCTTGAATTGGCCCTGCGGCCGCCATGGGGAAGGTGCCGGGTGCTGCTGGTCCCGCTTTGCCTTCGCCCCTCGCAGCCCCAGGGCAGCTGCCCACTCCGCTCCTCCCGCTCCATCACCGGCCAGCCCAGAGGCCAAAAAATCCACCTTCCTGCTGCCTGCGGCTGCCTGCGCCCCAGGGGAGCCCGGCAGGATGGTCCCAGTCGGAGGGAAATAGTCCTGAGTGCCGGCCGTGCTGCCCCCACGCCTGCACCGCCCCGGGCTCCGAGAAGTGCCGTCAGCAATTAATTACAAGTATTGGAGGATTTGGCTTGCCGGGTCCCAGCTGGTCTCGGCTGTGGTGCTGCCCGGCACGGCGGTGCGTCATCCTGCCCCGTGCCGTGCCGATCCCCCCGTGCCCTGCCTGGGCTGGTCTTATGCCTCCAGGACGGATTCATGGGCTTGAACTCCAGCCCTGAATTTCCCCTGACATCCAGCTGATGTTCCCCTGGTTACAAATGAAGTCCATTAATTCTTGTTCCTTGGTCGTTGACTAATGAGAACTATCGATCTGCGGCTGGTTGGTCCCTGCCTTCCCTTGGTCACAGGCACTGCAGCTCCCTGCTGCTCCTGTCTCCGTACGTGCAATACGTTAACAGCACAGGCTGACAGCTGGCAGCCCCCTCCGTCCAAATCTAATTGTGCTGGCCGCAGGGACGCGGGTTCCGAGGCACCGCCGGCTCCGGCTGCTCTCCACTGCTCTGCCGTGAAGCCGGTCCCGCAGCGACAGGGAGAGATGCCAAATCCCCGGTCTGGGCCGTGGCGCTGCGAAGGGCAGGCTGGGATCCTGCAGCATGGGGCTGCAGTGCCTTCCTGCAATCCGCGGCGTGCGGAGGCCTTTCTCCTAAATACTGATTTGGGTGCGTGTGTGTGCGTACACACATTCGTACGTTTATGTGTTTCAAGAGATGGAGTCAAGTGTCAGCAGAACAGAAGGCTATCAGCCAGAGCAGCTGCACACACACAGGCAGGAGGAGCGGGGGCCCTTCTCAAGCTCCAGCTCAGTCTCTCGTTAGCAGGGACACAGCCACTCCTTTGCTCACGCGGGCACCGGCGGGGTTTTGCACTCGCTGTTGCACCAACGGTCTTGGGAAAACTCGCCTGCAGTGCCCACAGCATCCCTGCTGCACCCCCGTGCATCCCTGCTGCACACCCATGCATCCCTTCTGCATCCCTGCTGCACCCCTTCTGCATCCCTGCTGCACCCCCATGCATCCCTGCTCACCCCCGCTGCATCCCCACGGTGCACGGCCCTGCCAAGGAGGGGCCGCGGGCACCCAGCCTCCCCGTGACCGGCGTGTGGCTGTCACCTGCTGTCGTGAGAGCTGGGACTCGGTGGAAGGAGCGCAGCGGGGGCGGGAGGGCAGGGGCCGGGGCGGGGGGGCCGGCAGTGCAGGGGGTCGGGTGCGCACCCCCTGGCAGGAGCTGCGTGTTTTGGAGAAGGCGCCGGTGGGCATCGGTGCCCGGCTGCCGTGCGTGCCGCGCTGTGCCGTGCCATCCCGGGGCGGGCTGCCATGGGAACCAAACCTTGTTACTGCGAGATAAACAGTTGGACATTTTGGCCCGGTTTCTGCAGGACTAACCTGGCAGGGATGAGAGAAAACTAAATTAAATCTCAGATTTTCTGACTCCCAGAGTAGCATCTGGCAGTACCACTGCGAGTGACGGCTTGGTTGTCTGCCTGGGAAGCCGTTGGTGTAAAAGGGACAGGGTATTTTTATCAGATGCTCGGTGGAGGGATGAGGTTGTGCCTTTTCAAGGTTGGGGGGGGCTTTTCTGTGGTGCTTTCGTGGCAGGTCCATGGCACGGCGGCTGCTCCCAGCTTCCGCGGGGTCTCGTGTCCTCATGATGCCTCTCGCTGCCTCCAAATTCGGTGCCCGTGCCCAGGTGCCCTGTGGCGGGGGGGCCCTGGGCTGGGCCATGCCAAACCCCTACCGGGGTGTCCCTGGGTTTTACGTCGGCGCCGCCAAGCCAGAAGCCGCCTCTGCTGTCCGTGTCGCCCAGGAGGCCGCTCGGCCGTGGATCCTGCCCAGGCAGGGACGGTGCCAGATGGAGGGAAACCGTGGGGATGGGTTGTCATAGAAACCCAGCCCGGCCGTCCCCGCTCCGCTGTCCGGCTGAGCCCGGCACCACCAGGACCGTACCGCAGCCCGGCTCCGGCCGGCCCCCAGGGAGGGAGCCCAGGCGTGCGGTGGGGCAGCGAGGGGTCCCAGCCTGCCTGGGCATGGGGCTCTGCAGATGGCTTTTATCATCTTTTTCTGTGATTTGTGTTTTTCTCAGATTCAAGATGCTGTTTCGCAGGCAGCCCGCACGCCCGCGGCTCTGCCGAGGAAGATAAGCCCTCATCTCCCACCTCGCGCGCTTGCTCGGGGCATGGAGGAAGCTGAAATGCCTGTGTTTGGTTTTTCAGGAAACAGGAGCTGCTGAACAGCACGGATGTGACCGTCCCGGAGCGGCCGCTGTCCCCCCCCCTCACTGCCCCGCCGACCATGAAGGTGAGTGCGCGGGCGATGCTGCGCCGGGCCGTGGGCGCGCGGTCCAGCCGAGGTGCCGGTTTTGGAAACTGAAGCTGGTGAGGAGCGGCACTTCCAACGCAGCGGCTGTACGGATTTGGGCTGTTCCCGAGGGAGCAGCAGTAGGTGGTTTCTGGAGTTCAGCCTGCAGCGTGTTCAGACACCATCAGCGGCAGCGGGGCGTGCGTGCCAGCGGGCCCCATCCTGCACTACCGCTCACGTTACGCAATCACGAGCGGCGATGCCAAGCAGGGTGCAGAATCCCGGTGCTGTTATCCTTCTAATAACCCTTCCCGGGTGCCGCGGCGGCGGCTGCTTGCCAGCACGAGGCAGACGGCGTGTCCCTGGCAGGCAGGCGCTGCTGGCAGGGTCCGACCTGCCGCTCCCTCCTGCCCAGGACCGCTCGGCTGCTGCCTTTTGCCGCGGCGGAGGCAGCAGGCTGTGGGACTCTGCCCGTGCCTTGCCGCCTCTGCAGGACTCTGCCCCTTCCGCAGTTTTCCCAAACCCAACGGGAGAAGGTCACGAGTAACCTGGTCAGTCCCAGAGGCTGGTCCTGCTTGACCCGGGGTTGACCGGGCACCTCTTCAGCTCCCAGCTCGCAGTTCCCTCCTTCAGAGAGCGGGGTGGTGACCTGGGTCAAAGCTTCAGGGTGAATTTGGCTAAATAGGATAAACTGCAACATGGGTTCACCAAAAGTGGCTTCTGTCAGAGTAACCTGAGAAATTTCTGCGATAGCAGAGCTTGCAGACAAAGGCGACGGTAGCTCTTCTCCCCGGGTTGCTGCAGAGCGCTCGATACGCTGCCACCCGGGAAATTACTCATTAGCTGGAGAAGATGAGATGTATGTGAGGATTACGAGGTGGCTGAGAACCTGGTTAAATGGCTGTTAAGAGCAAGTGGGCTTGGAAATAGAGTATTGAGTTGGAGGAGTTTATTTAGTGGAACTTCTGAAGATTTGGCTTATTTAGGGTTTTGTGTGTGACCTGGGTGCACAAAGCAGGCAGGAGCCGACACAGTCCACTGGTGACACGAGCTGTGGCACCTCGTCGGGCTGCGGAGGAGGAGGGGTCCTGGGGCGGGTTCGAAGCCTGGAGTGATGGGAGGGAGTGGGGACATGGCCCTGGGGAGGGCCCGCCGGCAGCAGGAGCGTTGTCCTGGGGGCACCGTGGGAAAAGGGGGGAGAGGGGGGGGTCCCGCCTGCGGGGTGTACCCGGCGACATGCGGCGTGCGGGGTGCCGGAGGTGCCGGTGTGCCGGCAGCAGAGCATGCTTCCCGGTCCTCGTGCCAGCAGCACTCCTGCCAGCCTTGGGCTGGTGCCCGAGGAGGGGAGGGCAGAGCCTCCGCGCTGTTTACCAGCCTCGGAGGACAGGAAGTTTCCCGGGATGGTGCTGGGCGATGAGCAGCCCTCCCGGGGGCTCGGAGGGATTTCACCTCGGGGGTGTTGCTGCATCCCGTGGTGGGATGCCCGGTGCCCTCCCTGCCCGTGCACCGCCGGGGCAGCGGCAAGCATCCGCGTTTCTCACGTGGGCCGTCGAGGGCGAGTGCCGCAGCCCCGGGGCCTGCCCGTCTGCCCGGGAAACGAATTGTCGGTGCCGTTTGTTTTGCCTTGCAGAAAGGTGGCAAATTGCTCGGTAACGCCTGGCTGGCGTTCGGGTCGGGCTCTCTGTGACCGTGAGCTGCGGGGCTCCTCGTGCCTTCCCAGGCTCTACAGCAGCACCCGCGTCCTGAGAGGTTCTGCCTTTGCCTCCATCCTCGTCGTGTTTTAAATGGAAATTCTGTCGTTTAACGAACCGGCGAGCTGGGCAGGCTGAGCCCGGCTGTGCGGGTGCGGAGGTGGCCCCCGATGCCGGGGTCTGGTCCCTGCCGGGGAGCTCCTGCAGGAGGGGTCACGGGGCGAGGAGCCAGGGCGATGCGGGGCAGCGGGAGGTCGGGCTCTTCACCGATGTTTAAACTTCAGTTCAAGGCTTCCCTCAGCATGGGAAACTTGGCACAGAAACTTACGGAAAGCTTGGCGTGGAAAAAGCGTGTAAGATGCTGCTCCATATGCTGCAGGTAACGTAACCTCCCCAAAAGTAAATGCTGAGGTTTGTTTCTTCGTGTGTCTCAAAGGTGGCCATTCCTCCTCGCATCACAAGCCGCATGGGCCCATCTCGCTGGGGGCGCTGCGGCCGGGGGAGATGCTGGCGATGGCTTTGGCTGAGGACGCGCCAGGGGCCCGGTCTCCGTGGGCAAGGCTGAAGGCTGCTGGTTTCACTGCTGGTTTTTGGTTTTTATAATCACGTAATTAAAGCAATTAAAAGGTGATTACTGACTTGTTCTGCTTTACAGCAGGATTAAAGGGCTGCAGAATGTTCTGCAGATGGCACAGGTTGTCCTTTCGGAAAGGCGAGGCAGAGCTGGGAGCCCACGGCGCGTGTTCCTCCCCCCCCCTTCCCTCCCTCCCTCCCTCGGTCCCCGCGGCACCGGTGGTGGCAGAGCCGCTGTGGTGACACCCCGGCCGGGCAGCGGCAGAGGAGGATCCTGTGTGTTCCCTGAACGTTGCTTTGCCAGGTGCGGGGAGCCCCAGAGGTGCCGAACAGAAATAAACACGTGTGGTCTTCAGGCCGGGGGCTGTCCGTGGGCCAGGGGTTTCGTTGGTGCGTTTGGAGCTTCCCCGTGCCCCTGCTGCCGCTTCGGGCTCAGCTGCTGTCGGCTCTTGAAAGGCAGGGGCTGGGGCTGGGTTCGCTGGCATTTGAGATGGAACTGGAGGTGACTGGGAGAGGAGACGTCAGAGGTCAAGGAACCACCAGCGTGAGGATGGGAAACCTGGAGTGGCTTTGTGGTTGGGAGCTAGCAACCTGGTCCTTCTGGAGACGTCGGCTCGGTCCCCTGACCGTCACGGTCAGCGTGGGGGATGCCGGGCAGTGGCTCAGCACCAGCGTAGCCGAGTCTGTGATGAGATGCTGCACAGCATGAGTGCATTGAGCCAATATCCTCGGTGCTCATCCTGCTCTGTCCTGCTCTTGGCAGACTTTAAGGTGCTTCCCAGAGGTCTGTGAAGACTTAGTGTCACAGAGAGAGACAAGGGGTCGGTACGGGTGGTGGGAGCCGGGAAGGTCCAAGCTGAGGCTGCCCGTGCTCCGGCACAGCCGTGCAGGTGTTTTGGCCAAAGCAGAGTCGTGTCCTGCCTCCTCCCCAGGCGGTTTTGGGACGAGAAGGCCCTCTTGGTGCTGGTGCCAGCTCTGTAGCTCCTGGGTCAGCAGGTTGGATTGTCCTGAGCTGACTCCGAGAGGATTTAAGGTTGTGATTCGTTCCGCTCCATTGGAAGGGCTGTGGCTTTTTTGTGCATACGGATTTCCAGCTGGAGAGGTCGGATTTTCTGTCTCCCGCCCAGCGCCAGGTTCCCGCTGCGGCTCTCCCATGTGAGTGTCCTCCCGAGGGGCACAGCGCATCCCCCCCCGGGGCCGTGCATCCCACTGTAGGGCCGTGCATCCCCCCCCCGGGGCCGTGCATCCCCTCCGGGGCCGTGCATCCCACTGTAGGGCCGTGCATCCCCCCTGGGGTCGTGCATCCCACTGTAGGGCCGTGCATCCCCCCCCGGGGCCGTGCATCCCACTGTAGGGCCGTGCATCCCCCCCCCGGGGCCGTGCATCCCACTGTAGGGCCGTGCATCCCCCCTGGGGTCGTGCATCCCCCCCCCGGGGCTGTGCATCCCGAGCGGAGGAGCCAAGCGCAGGGCATGTCCTCTGCAAACGCTCGGCCGCTTCCTGCCCAACCTGTTTCGGGCCCTTTGCCTCCCCGGGGAGCCACCCTTTGCAATAACAAAGCAGCAGCGCTGCCGTGCCTCTGCCCTGGAGAAACATTAACGAAGGGAGGTGTCGGGGCTGGGAGGGATGGCTGCGCTGGCCCGCTCTCGCCGGGCACCCACGAGGAAGTCTGGTCGCGGCAGCAGCCGTCGCTGCGTGGCTGACGCGGGGGGGTGACGCGGGGAAGATGATGGATTTCTTGCGGGGCCTGCTGGTGAGTGCTGCGCGGCCCGGGGGGAGAGCGCTGGGCAGAGCTCTGCCCCGCTGTGCTCCGTCCCTGGCGGCTCCTGCCCGGTGCGGGGGTTCCTTTCTGGGTGTCGTTTTCTTGGGAAACCTTCAAAGCAGGCACGTACTGCCTGCGCCGCAGCTTCTGCTCCGACCGCTCCTCATCCGCAGGTGCCCGCTGGCCAAGCTCGCCCCCGGGGGGCCGGGGCGGTTGAAGGGACACTGTGCGCTCCGGCCGGCTCGGCTTCAGGCCCCGGGGTCTTGCCTGGTGCCGACGGAGAGGAACGGAGGGCTTTTCTGTGCTGGAGCGCTGCGGGGTGGCCGTACGTCCCCTCCAACGCTGCCAGCGCGGCACGGCCAGTGGTGAGGGGCGAGGGCATGCGAACGGGAAAGGAACAGCAACGGTATCATTTTGGGTTGACTGTTTTGCATTTCCGAGGTCGTTAGCACAAGCTGCTGGGGGGGTTTGTCCTGCTGAAGGCCGGCCGTTGCGTTTCAGAAGCAGATGTGGGTTTAGTCGCAGTGACCCGAGTGGGGTGAGTGTAACCGGCCGAGCCCACGGCAGGTGATGTCGCTTCCTGCCGGGCGTCACAAAGCTGTAATTGTCCTCACTGTAATTACCAAAATATTTGTGGCCCAGTAGAGTTGGCGTTAGGTATGCCTGAATCCCCAAAGGGTGCAGACTGCTGTCTTTGTTAAATACATGCGGGTGTTTTCAGCTGGAACCTGCTGTAGCAGGTGGATCTGGTGCTGCTGCGCGGTCCGGTCCTCGGGTCCGGCTGCTGACCGGAGCGGGACCTGGAAACTTCTGATCCACTCAAAGAGGGTTTGCCCATCGTGGAGACCTGAGGAAAACACATAATCTAAAACAGGTTCAAAATAAGGAAAATCCTTTTAAAAGTGGTCCCAGCTTTGGGCACAGAGCTCCTCTGAGCCCAGGGTTCGTTTTTTCTCCCGTAGGTGCAGTAGATAAAAACAGGGCATAGTCTAAAGCTAGAGACAGGGCCAGGGCTGCTTCCGAGCCACGCAGTCCCCACCTGCGACGGCAGCGCCTTTCCCCTGTGCTGGCTGGTGTCGCTGAGGGCAGGCACTGGGCTGCTCGTGCCGTGAAACTAGCCTTTGCTCGCGGCGGTTATTAAAAGAAAAATCTCTCTGAGGTTTGCCTTTGGTCTTTGATTTTCATTTCTTCATCTCCTCCTCTGTTTTTTTCTCTCTTTTTTGTCCTTTGAGAAAGTCAGTCTATTCTAAGAGCTCACCAAAAATCACCCCCCATGCCTTTCTCCTTTGTACCGTGACCCCTTCCGCCCCAAATCTCGCATCCCTTTTCTGCAAACCATTCCCAAAAGCTGGCAGCACCGGAGCTGCTGATCCCGCTGTCTGCTCTCCCTCCTGGACCGGCAGTGTCTGCCGCGGCCCCAGCCTCTCCTCGGCCGCGTGAGCCGAGAGCCCGACGGCTGCGGCTGGAGCGCGGTGAGTGCCCGGGAGCAAACACGGGTTAGGGGAGAGGTGGGGGGAGGATGGGGGAGAGGAGGGACGGCGCTGCTGCTGCATGTCTCCAGGAAAGCCGCTTACTGGTTTACTGGGAGTGGCCCAGTATTTACAGCCGTAGTTTGACTAGATGATGTATTCGTGTGCACTTGAGAGCAGGAAAAGCCAGACGAGGGATCAGGATCGTCCAGCTGCGGTTGAGCGTTGCTGTGCCGAAGGGGTGACCCCGCAGGTCCCCGGTGAGGCGGGAGGCTGGTGCGTGCTGGCAGAGCTCCGATTTCCCGCAGCTGCGTGTGCTGGTGGGGCCGTGCCCGTCGTGCGGGTCAAACCCGCCCGCATCTGCTGCGTCCGAACATCACGGCAGGACCGAGTGAGCAAGGTGGCTGGTGCCAGCCGAGCAGCTCAGCGGCGCGCTGGCCGCCACCAGGACTGGGGCCCTTTGGGCAGCGCAGGTGGATCGGGGCAGGATCAGCGTTTCTTGAAGTCCCCTCTTGCCTGTCCCGAGCAGGACAGACGTGGCTCTAACGCCTCTCCGGGAGAGGCGGCGATGGGCTCTTCCCGGTCTGGGTTTGGTTCTTGTCCGTGAGCCCCCCGCGCTAAGCGTCTCCAAAGGCGCAGGAGCCGCGTGCTCCGTGTGCCCCGTGTGCGCTGCAGCGGCTTGGGATGCTCACGGGGCTGCAAAGCCCCGCGGCACCGGCACAGCCGGGGATGGAGGCAGCAGCCTGCGAGGCGGGCAGCAGCGTGCTGGGGGAGCAGGGCGAGCTCCCTGGCTGCAGGGGCAGGCTGCTCTCCAGAGGAGCCACAGGATTTTTAATCAGAGCCTGGGGCTCGTTAATCTCTTTAGTTCGCTTTGCAAGTAGGCCATTAACCCTGCACGGGCAGCCCAGCCCCACCGGCTGCAGCACTGCCGGCGTTTCCACCGCCGGTGACACGCAGAGCCCAGGGCTTGCACCTTGCAAGGTAAGGGACGTGGGGAGGGCTGCTGCAGGTGTCTCATTTGCCAGAGTATTTATTTGCTTTTTTGGATCGATCAGTCTGGGCCCGTTTCATTTCAAAAGGAAAGTTTTTTTGCTGCTGGTTTGTGTGCACAGACCCCCTCCTGCCGAGGGCCCCGCAAAGCGGCAGGAGGACACGTGCACCCCATCCCTCTGCCCGTGGCGGGACCGGCTCTGTCCTGTGTCCCCGCATCCCCAGCAAACCCCACGCCTATGACCTGCCGGGTGCCCCACGGCACTTGGCAGCCGTCTGGGTTTTCTGCCCGCCTGATCCCTGAGATCCAGCGCCCGCTGTGCAGAAGCGAGCAGCACATCTTGGAGCAGCGGCGTGTGGCCACAGCAGGTGCTCCCCTTTCCCTTCTTTCCCTTCTTTCCCTTCTTTCCCTTCTTTCCCTTCTTTCCCTTCTTTCCCTTCTTTCCCTTCTTTCCCTTCTTTCCCTTCTTTCCCTTTCCTTTTCTCCTTCCCCTTCCCTTCTGTTCCCTTCCCTTCCGCACCAGCAGCTCCACTCTCCCTTTGGCATCTCTGGACTGTGTCACCGGTGCACAGAGCCGGGAAACACGGACCTTAGAGACCTGAGAAATCACCCAGGGAACAAAAGGAACCCAAAAGAGATCGTCCAGCCGATGGTGCCAGCGCTGCCGTCATTAGATACAGGACCATTATCGAACCGCGCCAGAGCGGGTTGGGAAGGTGCCGGGGCTGAGCGTTACCGGTGCTGGTGAACTGCGCAGTGCAGCTCTGAGTCAGGCTGGGCGGGAGCTCCCACGGCTGGCAGCCGCCTGCTCGCGAGCCGGGAGCGGGACGAGCGCCGCGGCGTCACTCCACCCGTCTTCTCGGGCTTTTTCCGAAAGGAAATGCAGAGCGGGAGGAGTTGGGGAGCTGCTGCCCCCCACTGCTGCGTGCGCTGCCCCGGCTGCGGCAGGGGCACTTGCTGTGGGACGGCCACCGGCCCTGCGCGCCCGGGGCGGCTGCGGGGCTCCGTCTCTGCCCGGCGGCGCGGCTGGGCAGGGTGGCTCGGAGTCACGCGCCACCGGTTATGGGTAGAGCCTCTTCTTCCCGTTCCTGTCGAGGCCCAGAGGCAGAGTGCCCGGTACGAGGTGGGGGGGCCGGTGTCCCTGCCTTGGCGTGGCTTGGGCTGGCTTGCCTTGTGTCTGCTTTAATCGAACAGCACGTTTCCTTCTTTTCTTTTTCAGTCTGCGGAATTCTTCGAAATGCTGGAAAAAATGCAGGTGAGCAGCAGCCGCAGCAGCAGCGTGCCAGTGAATGCGGGATGTTCCCCACCCGGCTGAGAGGCCGCAAGGACGGGGGTCCCGCGGCACCTCGTACGTTTAACGTGCTGGAGGCCTTGCGTGATCGTAACAGGTTTTGAATTGCTGCTGAAGTCCCCCGCAACGTGCCACTCATGTCAGAGTGATTTCTGTGTAGCAAAAGACCCTTGTGGTTTCGTGTGTGTTGTCGAAAACATCTTAATTATTTGGTCTGTTCGTTTTGTTCCAAACAGGCACCAAAACTTGAAGAACAGAGGACTGGAAGCCAAAAACATAAGGTTGGTTGAATTTTGTTTCTTGCGTGGATCTCTTCAAGTGTCTCCCCCTTATCTCAGGGCTTTGCTGCCTATTGTCACAGACAGTCACTCAAAGGGATAAAAAGGATTTCAGAGTTCTCTAAAAACAAGGCACTGATTGAATTGCAAAGACGAGAGAGTGGTGCCTGTAAATCCTAATCCAGCTTTATGTCCAAAGGGGTGTATTTCAGCGGCGAGCTGTGCGAGATGGTTGGGTTCTGCCGTAGAGCTGAGAAGCTTCCACCAACAGCAGAGACCCCGTTGGGAAAGGACTCGCCCGGCCGCAGTGCTTTCCCACAGACCCAGAGCAGGGAGGGGTCCCCACGCCGTGTCCCCGGGGCTCGGCTGGGCTGCCGCGGTGCCGGTGCTGGGCTGGCACGGTGCAGGGCGCGGGGACAGGAGGGACCCGTGCAGCGGGCGGCTGGAAGGCTCCCCGGGTTGGATGTGCAAGGCTGTGGGGATGGCTGGTGGGGAACAGATGGTCACGCGTGGTGTTTTGATTCCTTTTTCCAGGAAGACTACATCCCGTACCCCAGCATCGATGAGGTGGGTGCTCTGGACCACCTGAATACCTTTCCAAAACTGCCGAGTTGGCAGAGAGCCTGTTTCCGAGAGGAGCCGCACAAAGCACGTTCCCCCTCCCCGCCTTTGTGGCTGCCGCTTTTCCTCGGTAGCGCGTGCCCCCTTCTAGGAGAGGGAGAAGGGGTTTTAGAGAGGGGCTGATTTTGTCCCCCATGGGCTGGGGGCTGCTGCGGGAGGGGGCAGTGGCGGGGGGCAGCGCACGGGGCAGCAAGCCCCTGCACCCCACATCCGCACCCCGGTCCTGCCCGACCCCTCACGGCGCGTGTCTCTGCAGATCCTAGAGAAGGGCAGCCCGTACCCGCTGATCATCCTGCCCCAGTTTGGGGGATACTGGATCGAAGACCCGGAAAACCTCGGAACGCCCACCTCGTCCGACAGCAGCATCTGCGAGGAGGAGGAGGAGAACCTCAGCCCCAGCGCCTACGGCTACAGGCTGGAGTGCAAAGGAGAGGCCAGAGCCTACAGGAAGCATTTCCTGGGGAAGGTGGGTGCCCCCGCCGGAGGGGGCAATTGGTCAGCCGAAAATTGCACCGCACCCGCAAGGGAAAAAGAAATTCTAAAATTGTGAGCAAAATGGGCAAATTTTGCAAGTTCCCTCTTTGCAAGGAGAGGAGGGGACCGTCAGGGTACCAGCCGTGGCAGTGGTGGCCACGCGCAGAGCCTTCGCCCCCCGCAGCCGGCAGGGCCCCCCCAGGACACGGGTGGTCCCGCCGGCTCTGAGCCCACCGTCTGCAGGACCCCTGGGGCTCGGGGGACCCGGCCCGGCAGCCGCTGCCCACCCCCTTGGTCACAGCTTGTGATCCGCTTTCTGGCTCCGAACAAAGCGGGGAGCAGAGCGCTGGAGGCTGCGGGCAGAGGGGTTAAAGCCCTGGTCCCGGCGAGGAGGGGGTGCGACTGCGTGTCCCCGGCCGGGGCGGGGGGCAGTGTCCTTGCCCGCATTGAGCTGCCTCCCCCGCCGCTAACGCACCGTTTTCTATTTTTAGGATCATTTAAATTTTTATTGTACGGCCAGCAGCCTCGGAAATCTGATCCTTTCTATTAAGTGTGAGGAGGCAGATGGCACGGAATATTTAAGGATTATACTCAGGTACGGAAAAAAAGAAAAGCTTTGCTTAACAAAATATTTTCTCTCTGGGAGTCCCTTGTTTTGTTTCTGCTGTAAATGCTGGAGCCGGGCTGGCAGCACGGAGGGGCTGGGGGCGGGTGGGGAGCAGCAGCATCCTCCTCCTGCTGTTTCTGTGCTGGGACAGCCTGACCCCGGGAACGAACAGGGGACTTTGATCCGTTGCTAAACCAGCTGAAACCGGGGGTAAACCTCTCGGTGACGCGGGATAATACCAGCCACATCTATCGCCATCCCTCTGTAAGCTGACAAGACCCAGCGCGTCTGAACCTTTGTCTCATTTCTCTCCAAACTATGAATATTTTAAGAGCTGCAGAGATCAGAAGACAAATCGAGCCTTTGCTTACTAACCAGGCCCAACAAATTCAGCAGAACATCGTATCCCAACAGGGCTGGCGAGCGGGGGGCCGCGGCTGGTGTCTCTTTGGCTTAGATGATCCCTGACGTCTGCTCGTTGCTTTTTCTTCGCTAGGTCCAAAGTGAAGACGTTGCATGAAAGGATCCCCCTGGCAGGATTTAGCAAGCTCCCCAGCATCCCCCAGATTGCGAAGGTAAAATGCCAGGCTGGGCTGGGATACCTGCAGCAAAGCCACGCCGCTGCGCCTTGGGCACCTTGGGCGGCGATGGGCGACGTTGGGTGGTGATGGGTGGCAGTGCCTGGGCGCTCGGGGGGCTCAGGGGTGCTTGGCGGGTGGTGGTATGTGCTGGCCCCGCTGTTGGTTTGCTGCTGATCCCGGGCAGGTGCCTGGTTGGTGCCTGGGGGAGGAGGTGAGGAAGTGGCAGCACCTTTGACCCATGGAGGGGCTTGGGACTTGTCTTGCTGCATCTCAGTCAGGTACCAGCCAGGCCACCCGGCATCCCAGTGAGAGGGTGCGAAGAGGGGAGCTCCTGCAATCGGAGGCTGGATTTGGCTCCTTTACAGGACTTTCACAGCCTTGTCGTGGGGTTTTGGCAGGACGGGGCTGTCCGCTCCACGTGCCCGGGAACCCAGCACTGACCGCTCTCTCCCCTTGCCCACAGGCCTTCTGCGACGACGCCTCTGGCCTGAAGTTTAACCCGGTTCTGTACCCCAAGGTGAGGTAACTTACCCCAAGTTGGTCACGTATTCGGCAGAGAAGGTCAGATAAAGTTAATTCTCCCCTTTTATCCAAGATCCAACAGCTGCTTTGATACAGAGCGTGGATATTTGTACTGCGTCTTTCTGGCTCTCTGCCTTTGTCCCTGCCCGCAAAGGGGACGTGAGCAGCGCCGCGGTGGCATGCTGTGCCGGCACCGGGCAGCCGGTTAGCTAACGGCCATCTGATGGCATGTGCGTGCCGCCATCTCGCTCTGCCAGCTGGCCACCAAGGATTGATGGCACCTTGGTATTGATCTCAGATGAAGGGAAGGAAGGAAGGGTTGTGCTGTGGGGTGAAGCCGTGCAGGAGGAGATGCAGAGGTGGGTGGGACACTGCGGGGGACAGAGTGTTTTACCCGGGTGGCAGTCCCCACTGGTGACGTCCTGGGACTGACTCATTACCCGCTCCAGGATCGCTTCTCCTCCTGTGCGCTCTTGCGCTGCCATAGAGACCCGCGCCTGGGAGGTTACGCAGCAAATCCGTCATTTTCAAGTGCCTTTTATGTGGGAGACCTTTTCTGTGGCAGGCGCAGCAGTAAGTTGTAGGGCAGTGTCGCCACCCTTTGATGCAGCCAGGGTCAAGCCGATTTCGCTCATCCCTTGTCATTATTGGAGCTGCTACCAAACCCCTCTCTGGAAGCGTGAGAGCAGCCGATGCCCAGTTGGGGAAGATGAACGTCTCTGATGGGGTCCCCACTGGGCGAGGCCGGGGCACTTTGAGAACTGCTGTTAGCTGCACCCAAAGGGCCCCAAACTTCCCCCGGAAAACCTGCGAGAGACTGGGGCTCCGTGTGCCCCCCCCCCACGCCTGGGTGCTGGGGCCGCAGCTCGTGCCCACCCGAAGCCCGTGGGCGTGCAGGTGGAGCGTCAGCAGCAGAGGCTGCAGGGATGCTGATAACCAAAGCCGGGGCCACTGTTGAAAATTCTTCTCCTATTTATGTGGAAATTTGGCTTCTGCCCCCTTCCTGCTCCCTCGGGTGCTGCCCCGCCGTTGCCGTACCCCGCTGCCTGCCGCGAGGGGCAGTACCGTGGCCGGCGGGCGATGGCGAGCGTGCCGAGCGGAGCTCTGAGCCCGGGCAGCAGCGTGCGCCGAGCAGGGTCTGCTCTTCTGGATGTCATGATTTGAACTACCTAATGAAATACTTCGTATTTGGTTTTCCTGCAGGCGTCCCAGATGATAGTGTCTTATGACGAACATGAGGTCAACAACACGTTCAAGTTCGGTGTGATCTATCAGAAGTTCAGGCAGGTGAGCAGTCCCTGTGCCGTTCTCGTGGAGCACATCCCCGCTTGCCAGAGGTCTGTGTTTCACAAGTGCAAATTCGCCCCTGCAGTTAATTCCGTCACGTACAACACGTTGTGTTGCCGGGTGTCCTCACTAATAATGCATTTCTTGCTGCTCGGATGTTTCCCTGACTCATTAAAAAATGATGTGACTGAAAAAATTCAGTATGGAAATCAGCCCAGAAGCTGCTGTAGGGAAAAGTGGATGTGAAAATGGATTTTAGCAGGCATGGTATTTTAGTCAGATATATGTTTAGACAGAGAAACAGTTACATTTGTCTTGGAGGACTGTGGGCTATGAAGACACGCATCTGCTGAAAACGCTGTCATTAGCCGAGGGACTCCGGATGGGGAGCGCAGAGGCAGCTGAGTCTTATAACTCACCGAAGATTATTCTGACAGGCACTCTAATTATCTTTACATATTGCATTTTATTCTGGATTCAGTAACTCATGCAAGACCATAATTGAGGTCTCATTGTTTTGAAATATAGCACACGAGGGATGATTAAGACTTGGATTTTCCAGCGAAGGATTCGTTGTGGTTTGGTATTTCCCGTGCGTTATCCTAAGGTCCCTTGTTTCTGGTCAGAAGCCTCTCTCAGCAGCTTTACCTTCGGGTGCCTTGGCGGCTGAGCGGGCTGTGTGCCGGTGGCCGAGCGCGGCGGTGCCAGCGGGGCAGGGGAGGCGGGGAGCAGGCTGCGGCCGTGCGCGGCACCCCGGGACGCGGTGCTGGTCGTGCCCCGGGGGGTCGCAGGCGGTGGCAGGAGCCGGGCGGGCAGGGAGAGGTGTGCTGAGCCGAAATCGCCCTTGGAGCTGGGGCGGGACGGGTTCCTCGCTCCGTTGCTGTGGCACTGTTGCTGATAGCAAGGTTTCATTTTACCAAGGTGCTCAGAGCAGGGCGACAAGCAGAAGGTGCGTTTCAAAGGGACCTTTCACGTTCGTGGTGTCCGTGGCCGCTCTGTCCGTACCGCCCGTAGCGCGACAGAGGAGCAGCACCGGGAGGTCCCCGAGGGCGCAGGGCTGTCCCAGCGCGTGGCGGCTGCTGGGGACGGTGGCTTTGGTCACGCTCGGCTCAGGCGGCGTGGGAGCCTCTGGGGCTCCGTCAGACCAACACCGCGGTGGCAGAGCCGTGGCCAGACCCTCCTCCTTTTCCCCCCCTGGGATCTGGTGCCGGCGCGCGCTGTGCAGCCCGGGCGGGCTGGCTGCTGGGACCGGGCAGGGCTGTGGCTCTCACAAGATGCGCCCTGCGTTTTGTAGACCCAGGAGGAGGAGTTGTTCGGCAATAATGAAGAGAGCGCTGCCTTCAAGAACTTCTTAAGTTTTCTGGGAGACACCATAACACTCCAGGACTTCAAAGGGTAAGTTAAATTAAAAAAAACGATTTTACAAATACATTTAACGAGAGACCATGTCATATGTAAAAATATCTACCGTGCGAGAACAGAAGTCATCTCACTCATGAGCGGGATGTACAGAGCAGAAGCAAATATAGCTTTGGCTTGTTTTTCAAACCTGGGGGAGTTTTCCAAAAAAAATTAGAGCTGCCAAGAGAGAAAAACTTCCTTTCCTGCAGTTTTGAGGTTGTGAGAAAATCTGTCTATATTCAGCCGTTGCTGAAAGGAACTTCATATGGAAATGTGCCCTGTCCGGTGTCGTGGGCTCAGCCGCGGCGTGCCTCCGGGGCGGTCGCTGCAGCGGCCATGGTGCGGGCAGGGACCTCGCGCTGCCGGGGAGGGCCGTGGGCTGGCAGGCGCGGGCAGCTCGCTGCGGCAGCGCTCGGCACCGCCGGTCCCAGGGCTGGCACCCCCGGCTGCCGTCAGCCCCGGCCGAGCGGCACTGCTCTGCCGCACACCCTGAATTTCAGACTGGTGACGGCGACGCTTGGGTACGATACATGACGCACGGTTTGTTCTTTCCCGTTTGCTCGCTGCTAGATAGAGATAAATGAGCTGGTTTGTTCTATCACCCTGTCCCCTGACAGCCGCCGGCAGTCTCTGCTAAGCTTTCGATTAATATTTCTTTGTTTCTCCCCGCCTTCCCTTCATCTCCAGTTTTCGAGGAGGTCTGGATGTCAGCCACGGGCAGACAGGAGCAGAGTCTGTGTACACAGTGTTCAGGGACAGGGAGATAATGTTTCACGTCTCTACAAAGCTGCCTTTTACCGAAGGAGACACACAACAAGTAAGAGAGATGAGCTGCCTTGCGCAGAAGCGTCTGAGCAGGGATGCGCTGCCCTGCCCAGCGCCGGCAGCCGCCGAGCCCCAGCGCCGCGGCATCCTGGGCTGGCGGGCGGCAGCGTGGGCTCCCCGGCACGCAGCAGCCTGCGCGCCCCGAGCTGATGTTTGCTCCCGAGGGAGCAGAACCGCCTGGCTTTACCGACCGAATGTTTTCCCTTTCCGCTTAGCTCCAGAGGAAGAGGCACATTGGCAATGACATCGTGGCAATTATCTTCCAAGAAGAGAACACACCATTTGTCCCAGACATGATCGCCTCCAACTTCTTGCACGCCTACATTGTTGTGCAGGTGGAAAACCCCGAGGCAGATAACACGGCGTACAAGGTGAGGGGAATCTTGACTGGCACGTGCCGATTTTTGCTTCGACATCTCGGGCCGAGGTCTGGAGGCGGCTGCCCGGCGGCTGCCCTGCTCAGTGATACGGCCGGTATTGTGTCTAACCAGAAGAGGTCTGTGTATATGAACCGTACATATATACACGCACACGCATATTTATCTACGCACTATTACATACTGTGTGTGTATACAATCTATACTGTATGTGTATAAAATATGTGCACGTATAATAGCATGCTCATTTACTA
Organism: Grus americana; assembly: GCF_028858705.1. Taxonomy (NCBI): domain Eukaryota; kingdom Metazoa; phylum Chordata; class Aves; order Gruiformes; family Gruidae; genus Grus; species Grus americana. The sequence continues at coordinate 12,437,374 of NC_072870.1, forward strand.
AAGATTTTTGGTGCTACTCAGGAGCTGAATAAGCCTCAGAACAGCTCCTGCCCGTCTAACACATTGCTCAGGTGCAGGTAGCGTAAACCCTGCTACTGTGAAGACGTGCGGCAAGACAGAGTTTTTCAAACTGAAGCACATTGCTTAGAGCCACAAATGAAAACAGAATTCATAGGAAGTAAATGTAAAAAGCTGTGCGTGGTTAACCCTCTCCTGAAGGCAGGAGTGATGACTGCTGAGGGCTGGGGAAGGGGGGGGTTCTGGCTCTGGGCTGCCCCTTGGCTCTCAGGCGCTGGGCTGGGCTGGGCTGGGCTGAGCTGAGCTGGGCTGAGGAGAGCATCGCTCACCCCACGCCTGCTGCCCTCCAGGAGAGGGATGTCTGCCCTGGGGGCTGCCCTGCGGCACCCGTGGGAATAACGTTTCTCTTGGCTCCGCAGGTGTCGGTCACGGCCCGGGAAGATGTCCCGTCCTTCGGCCCGCCCCTGCCGAGCCCACCAGTATTCCAGAAGGTAAGAGCTGCGATGGGAAGCATGTTCCAAGTCATAAAGAAACTGTGTGCGTATGTCCGAGATGTTTCCAGGCACGCCTGCTTAGGGGAAACGTGACTTCTGGAATTTATCTGCATTTATACTGACTTCTGGTGAGGCCCGCGGGGTCTGTGGTAGGGCAGGAGGCTGCGCGCCGCGGCACAGCGTAACCCGTGCAAGCAGCAGCTGCAGCTCTGCTGCCGGGCACCCGTGTCAGTGTGGAGGGGACGGCCAGTGCAGGAGGGCACCCCGAGCCCCTCTGGGGTTTTCCACCAATGCTCCGCGTCTGGAGGGGGCTGCAGGGTGCTGTGAGCTCGGGTTTTGGGTCAGAGCAGCTCCGGTACCGGAGATACGCGGGGTCTTATGACAGTGGGTGTTTTCCACCTTGGTTGTCTCCCCGCCAGAGCCCCGAGTTCCGGGAGTTCCTGCTGACCAAGCTCATCAACGCCGAGAACGCCTGCTGCAAATCCGACAAGTTTGCGAAGCTGGAGGTAACGCTGCCCGCCCCGTTCGGTGCCGCGGGGGGCTCTCGGCATTCCTCCTCAAAGCCGCCTTTCCCTGGCTGAGCTGGGTCAGCGCTCGCAGGGACGAGCGATCAAAGCGTGCACGTGTCTCAGCGCTCTTGGTGGCCGTGGGGTCCCCTGGGGCCGCTGGTGCCCTCGGTGGGGGGACGAGCCGGCTGTCCCGTGGGTCAGCACTGCTGCCCCCTCCCTCGGGGCCCCCAGCTGAGCCCGTTCTCGCTCCCCCAGGACCGGACGCGGGCCGCCTTGCTGGACAACCTTCACGACGAGCTCCACGGGCACACGCAGACCATGCTGGGGCTGGGGCCCGAGGAAGACAAGCTGGAGAACGGGGGTCACGGAGGCTTTCTGGAGTCTTTCAAGGTAAACCCCTGTCCCTTGCCAACAGCAGAGTTGAAATGGAGCCCGGGCTGGCAAAGCACGTTTTAGTGGAAGACGTGGATGGGTGGTGTTGGGGGACGAGAGGTGGCCCCCGAGAGCAGGGTGGCGGGAGGAGGTCGGAGCTCACCACCACCAGCGCCCGCTCAGCCAGCAGACCGAGCTGGTCCTGAGCGGGTCCCGGCGGGAGCGGGCACGGGCTGACGCGGTTGTGGCGTTGGCAAGTGCCACCATCGGGGCAACCTCTCCAGAGCCCCGGAGCACCTCCTCTTCCTCCAGCCTGCTCTGGCACTCGCCCTGTCTCTGGAGGGGTCTCGGTCCAGGTCCTGCTCGCGTCGCCGGGCTGCTGGCTGTCCCCGCTGTGCCACCCTGGCTGCGGGATGGGGCTGAGGGGGAGCGCGCCTGGGGGCAGCTGCCACGGCAAGCAGGAGGGAGGCGGTTGTGGCCGTGTTAAGTGGGAGACTCAGTGAGAGGTGCTGGGTGCAGAGAGGGGAAACGGTGCTGGGTGTGTGCGGGGGGGGAATGGGGTGTAAGGGGAGAGAAAGGAGGGTGGGTTGGCAGAAAAGGGGGGAGGAGAAAAAGAAATGGGATAAAATGATGTGGATGGAACTGAGCAGCCGTTGGAGGTAGGGACAATGGCCAGCTGGGCACCGGGGGACGTCCCTTGAGATGGGACGCCCTGCCACGGCGATGGGGAGGCGGCTGGGAAGGGCTGGCACGCGTAGAGCCGGGCCACGCTCACAAGTGGGAGTTCAGCGGAGCCCCTGAGCCTTGGCACCGCGTCCCTGCCGTGGGTGATGCCTGTGGCCGTGCTTCGGCCCCTGCAGCTCCCCCGCGCCTCTCCCCATCCTCTTCTGGCGCGTCAGCTCTGCTGGGCAAAGGCCGTTTCAGCTGCACCCGCAGCTGGGATGGGTGCTGGTGGGGGGCGGCTGTCACCGTCCCGGGCAGGGGAGCTGCCCTGGCTGCGGCTGTACAGAGCCAACCCCTGCGGTTACCTCGTAGGCACGGTTTTCTCTGTGCTCTAGAGAAACAGGCAGTGGTAGGAGATGAGTGACCTCATCCTGCACCTGACAGCTGCAGAGGGGGGTGAGCAGCCCCCTGGCCCCCACTGTGGGGTGGGTGGAGGCTCGCGTGTGCCTGTTTAGGTACGGGATGTGATGTAGAAATTGAGGTGCTGGGCAGTCACATCACAGTGGTCACTTCAGGGTCCGAGACGCTGATGTTAATCATTTTTTTGCGTGCTTTTTGTGTACAAGAAAGTGGACTTTGCTCTCTTGGCGTTGCAGGGTGTGCTGGGGCAGGCGGTGAGTTCCGTGGTCCGGGCTGGGCTGCATTTGCCCATCCGCCTTGGGACCGCGCTGCTGGGCTGCATCCTAGCTTATGTCCTCCACCGCGCGCTGTCAGAGTGAACGGGGGAGAGCAGAGATGGTAACTAAGAGGGCTGGGAGGGGGCGAGACCTGATCCCCACGGTTTCTGTTTGCCCGGTGCCTCACACCCGCGACCCAGCCCGCAGCCCCTTCCTCCCTGGCCGTGCGACGTGGGCACCGGCCGCTCAGAGGAAAGCGGAGCTCGTTTCTGCTGGGCTCTGAGCAAGCGAGAGGGGTGCCTTCACCTCCCCGCCACGGGGAGAGGAGCTGCTGGCCAGTCCTCCCCGGGAAAGGGTGTCGGGGTGCCCTGCAGAGCTCCGCAGCCTCGGCAGCCCCGGGCAGGAACCTTCCTGCCTGCTCGGCACAAGCGCCCGCCGGCGCTGCTGGCAGCAAAGCAAGCAACCGGTTACTTTTATTTGCAAACGCTGTCAAATTTTGTATGAATCGCTGACCTTAATAAATCAGGTCCGATCGACTCTTGCTTGGTGTTTGTTACTGGATGGGCAGGAGGGGACAGCACGGGGCTGTCGGGGCAGCCGTGGTCCCTGGCATGGGCTGGGGATCGGTGAGAGCTCTGGGCTGCGGCTCTTGCTTGCCCTGGTGCAGTGTCCGCCTGCAGCTCAGAAACCCTGGAGCCAGCAGCAAACCGGTACCTGTGCACCATGGACACGGGGCCGGGCACCTCCGGAAATCTGGCCCTTGTTGGCTTGTTTCCTCCCAAATCTCTTTACCTGGAGCTGGGATTCCAGGGGCTGGAGGAGAGGTGGCCGTAGCACAGCAGCAATTCGAGGGGAATAGCTGGAAGAGAAACTTTCCTGTAATTGGCACACTGGCATCACAGTCCGGTTTGGGCTCCTGTTACTATGGTGACTACAGTAATTAAAATATGGGTATAGATTTTTTTTTTTTTTTTTATCTTGCGCATTTCACTGCTGCTTTTCATAGCGTGTGCCAGACTTTCAAAAGATCTCGTGGTCGTATTTGTAAGTGCTTGGGACAACAACTGAGAGAAGACTGTAAAAATAGCTCAGGTCCTGTTTAAGCACCCAGACGAGCGTTCGGATCTGCAGAAGGTCTCTGCCTGCGGTACGCGCAGCTCTGCTTGCAACGGTTTGTCTCAAAACAGGTTCCAGCAGTCCTCTTCCCCCGCTTGCGCAGCCGACGTTCGCCCAGCCCGGCCGTTGGCCCTTTCCTGGGGGACGCGCAGAGCTCCGCGGGGGCCGTGAGTCCCGTCGTGTCCCGCCCCGGTGCAGCACGTCTCCGGCTCTGCCACGGCGCTGGGCTGTGGGCTGGACTCGGTGCCTCTGCTCTCTGCCCAGGAGAGGTTGCCCGGCCGTGGCGTCCCTCGGCGCGCGGAGCTCCGGCGGTGCTCCAGCTCTCCGGGGCGGCCGGAGGGCACAAGGGCACGAGGCCTCGTGCTGGCGTCTGGCTCCTGTAAGAACCGTGCAGGAGAGGTGCAGGCAGCAGGCAGGGCAGCAGGCTCCGCGCCGGACCCGTCCACTCCGAGTGCAGGGAGCGTCGCGGGGGGCTGAGCGCATCCAGGCAGCGGCTTACGGCTCGGCTGCCGTCACCGCGTCTTGCCAAGGGGTTGGGAGGTCGGGCAGGAGGCAGGGCTCTGGGGTGCATCTGCTGCTCCCACTCCCGTAGCTGCACTGCTCGGCCCTCGCACCCGGCGGCGTGGGGGCAGCGGGGGGAAGACCCGACCTTGTCCCGGCTGCGCGGCTCCTCGTCCTCGGGCTGCGCAGAGCAATGGCTGCCGCCGTTACTTGTGGGGTTGGTGGTGGCGTGCGCCGGCGCTCGGGGGGGACGGCCAGGCAGGTCACGCTCCGGTGTGCCTTGGGGGGATGTGGGGCTGGGGAGCGGGCGTGGGGCTGGCGATGACCTGCCGTCCCCTGTCCCCTCTGGCCACAGAGAGCTATCCGGGTGCGCAGCCACTCCATGGAGACGATGGTGGGCAGCCAGAAGAAGCACCACGGTGGCGGCATCCCGGGCAGCCTCAGCGGGGGCATCGCGCACAACAGCAGCGAGGTGACCAAGACCACCTTCTCGGTGAGCACGGCCGTGCGTCCCGCTGTCCTTCTGTCCTCCCTCCCTCCCTCCCCAGCCTGGCAGGGCGCCGCACTGCGCTGACAGAGTCTGGCAGTCCCCTGCGCAGGCAGCGAACGCAAGGGCGAGGAGAAGATTTGAGCAGAGCGTGATTTTATGAGCGCTGCGTTCAAGTTGGGTTCGTTTCGTGGAAGAACCAAAGATTAGCTTCCTAGGTTTTCAGCCCATAAGTACAAAGGAGATATAAAAGAAATTCTGGCATTACATGTTTTCTAGATGCACAGGCTGAGAGTTGCGGGCAGCGTAATTTCTCGTAGGATGTTTAGCCTCAGGAGCTTCTAGGAAGGAGCTTTGCTCTCCAGCCTGGACTGTTCTGTGCTTTCAGCCCCCCGTACCCGCAGCCGCTGCCAAGAACCAGTCCAGGAGCCCCATCAAGCGCCGCTCGGGGCTGTTCCCTCGCCTGCACACGGGGTCTGAGAGCCAGGCAGAGAGCAGGACAAGGTGGTAAGTTTGGCATCGCCCTGGTCACTGAGGTTAAAAGCCCCTGTTGCATGTTAAACGTCGGTGGGTGCGGGAGACCTTGCCTGGGCGCAGCCTCCCCTTTTCACGTGAGCCAGCGAGGAGAGCTGCCTTTGCTGCGTTCGAGGGAACGGCGCCTCGGATCCCCTCCCTCTGTTTTAAATCGAAGCGGTGGTATCCAGAGAGCATCTGTTACGCGTACAGTGTAGCATTTGGTGGTAGGGAGGATAATTTGACCATCCCTTTTAAGTCTCTTGTATAACTCGTGCAACCTGTCTCTTTGTGCCCTCAGCGACAGTGTTTCAGGAGCCCAGAAGATGCCAGATTTGGGACATTCTTCTCAGGAGATGAAGTCTGAAACCTCGTCCAACCCCAGCTCCCCCGAAATATGCCCCAACAAAGACAGGTGAGCGGAGAGGAGCCCCATGCTCCGACCAGAGCCCCGGTCACCCTGTAGCTGACAGACCGTCAGGGACTTTGTCAAACAAAACCGTCTCCAGGTTTTACTATAAATAAGTTTGATATTAAGGGAGGAAGAAAAGATTCTGGTGATTCATGAGCACAGCTCCTTTATGGTCTGAAAATAGCTGTCTTTAAAAAGAAAAAGAGCAAAGAGCAGTGTTGGACAGGCGTTGCCCAAACCCTCACAGACGGGCCCGTGGTGCCCGTCCCTTCCTGCCGCCAGGGACTCATCCCGACCCACGGGTGTCCGCCAGCGGCGTGAAAATGCCCTTTACCCCGTGCTCTTGGAAGTGGTTGTTTACAGAAACACCCCGCCGGGTTTGTCCCTACGGCAGCTGCTTTGCTCCGGGGGTGCGCAGGAGGGTCTGTCCCCGCTGTCATAGCCCGAAGGACACGGCTTTCCAATGATGACCACGTGCTCTCCGTTTTGTTTCGCCTCTCTTCCCAGGCCGTTTATTAAGCTGAAAGAGAACGGGAGGTCAAACATCTCCCGTTCGTCCTCGAGCACCAGCAGCTTCAGCAGCACGGCGGGGGAGAGCGAGACCCTGGAGGAGTACGACAGCGTGGTAGGCACCGAACCCGCCCCGCGGCACGCTTGGGCTCGGGACCCCGCAGCTCCACACGCCCCTCGGCTTCCCGCTGCCTCGGGTGGTCTCTGGGAGAGGGGGTGTCCTGGGGCCCCCCCGGCGCCTCCTCCCTGCTGGCATCGAGGGGCTTAATCCTGTCCCTGGGTGCGGGGAGAAGGGGGGCCAGGGGGCCCAGTGGGACCCTGCGGTGAGCCTGGGCGTGCTCCGGGACCACGCTCGGCACACCGGCCTGGCAGGTTGCTCCGTCAGGATGGGCCCTCTGGCTGCGTGCACCCCGCGGGGCTGCGCCGAGACATCAGCAGGGTGTGGGGAGAAAAGGCGGCTGCACGACGGAAAGCCGTGTCCCGGTCTCTCCCCGTGCAGGGAAGCCAGCCGTCTACTGCGTCGCCGTTCAAGCAGGACGTGTTTGTCTACAGTGCCTCGCCTGGCAGCGAGAGCCCGAGCGTGGGGGCCGCGGCCACCCCCGTGATCATGAGCAGGAGCCCCACAGGTGGGTCGCGGGGACACGGGCGGGCTGGGGGTGGCACCAGCTCTGCCTTCGCCTCTGGAGCTCCGGGCAGCCCCCGGGGTCCCGCAGCGGCGGGTCGGGACGGGGTCTGCGGCTCTGGGACAGAGAAGCTCCCTCCCCAGCCTCGCCCGGGCTGCGGGCGGCTGCCAAAGTGACGGGGCGAAGCAGCGGCCGCGCTCGCCCTGGCAGGACGAGCATCCCGCGGGAAGCAGGGACGCCCTCGCTCCTCCCGAAACCCCGATCCCGACGGGGCTGTTCTGGAGAGGCAGCCGTGTGCTTTATTTCTGTATTTCCATGGGTAATTTGTTTCCCTTCTAAATTAGAGCGCAGAGGTGGCTTTTCTGTGGCTTTGTTTCCTCCCTTCTTCCCTGACAGACGTGTGCAGTAGTCGTGGAAACTCGCTGTCTCCAAGGACAGAGCCGTGACTCACAAATTATTTAATAAACAAGCAGCTTCCCTTGGTCTCGGCTCCATTACCCCCGCTGCTAACTCACTCTGCCACCGACTCCATCCGTTTCGGTCGGACAATTATTTGCAAAACGAGGCGCAATTCAGCAGGGGTAAAATTGGCAGAAATGGCCCTTTGTTGGTGCATCCTGCAGTGCTGGCACGGGGGTGCTGGGGCTGGGGGATGTCTGCAGCGTTCGCCCCTCGCCCGCAGATCACCACGGCTTTAATTTCCTGATGCAGCAGCGCGCCTGCCGGAAGGCACCGCGATCCGAATGAAAACGCACGTTATGAGCTTGGGAGCTGTTTGCGGAACAGCCGGGGAGGCACAAATCCACCCCGAGCAGCTCCGTAACTGGGGACAACGCGGGGGGAGGCTGGGCTGCAGAGTGCAGGCTGGCTGGTGTATCTCAGCACCCCACAGGTCCTCCTCCTTATTTCATTAGCGATTTTCTGAACTATTAAACCAGCCCCTTTTAATGTTTAAAGTGTTTATTTTGTATTTCTCCTGCCAAGAACACGGAAATCCACCCATACATTATACGGATCAGTCATTTCTTGTAGCCTTTTCAGTGGCATTTCCAGTAGAAAGACTGTGAAATGTAATTAAGCCTCAATTTGTTCCATCCAAAACATTTAATGTACAGATTTTGCCAAACATTCAGCCGAGATAGACTAAATATTGGTAGCACTTGTGACAGTCTATTGAAGTGCCTGGCTGTCAGGCTGGTCGAGCGGCAGTCAGCGCTACCGCTCCAGCAAATATTTTTGTTCGTAGATTATTATTTTTCTTCTTTGCTTTTCCCCTCCTTCCAGCAGATATAAAGAACAGAAACTCTCCAAGGTCAAACCTGAAGTTTCGCTTTGACAAGCTCAGCCACGGCAGCTCCAGCACGGTAGGTGCCGGCAGCAATCGCCGGGCGAGGTGCTGTGCGGCCGCATCCTGCCCTTGCCCGGCTGCGGGCGCACGAGGGGGGTCCGGGGCTTGCGGGGGGCTGCGGGGCGGGAGGCAGAGCCCACGAGGGGCAGGCAGTAAAGGCAGGGGAAGGGATTTCGTGACTTCTTGCCCCTTTATTCACAACCCAGCCCTTACTCTGTTTTTTCTTTAGAGCCACTAGCAGGAAGAAGAAGTCCTGAACTTGTGAAAGGTGAGTGTGTGTAACATGGCGTTGGGCGGAACGGCTTGTCTCTGGTGCTGTGAACAAGCCTGGAGCCTTCAAAGGCAGCTAACGTGGCTAATTGCACTGTTTATTATTAAATATGTGATCACTAATAAAGCATCCTAAACACTTTGGGAAGATGAGGGCAGCACTGGGGGTGAAAGCAGAGCGTGTGTCCTCACCCCCTCCAAAAACCGGGTGGAAACAGTCCATTTACGAGGTGGATTTTATAGGCAGAGGCGAAGGGAGCGCGGCGTGGTTAGCCTGGGCTCTCGGTGCCGGGGGGCTTCCCGTCCCGCGGCACGGCTTTTGGCCACGCGAGGGGCCACCAGCACGAGTGGGTGCTTTCACGCAGGAGGCGTGTGCAAGCCACGAGGAATTTATTTACTGGTTTTCTCTCAGGCTCCAGTTCCCAGAGACTTTCTATGTCACGAAATCAGAGGTTTGAGAAGTTCCTAGCTGAGCAGAAGAGCCCGTAAAACTTGAAATGAAAGGAATTTCCATTTCCAAAAGCACAGGTCTCAAAAAGCCATGATGTTCAGCCCCTCACCGAGCTTCCTCCTCTCCCAGCCCAGGGGGCCGGCGGGCAGCTGGGTGCCTCGGGGATGGGCGCTGCCACGGCTTCGGCTCCCTCCCTGGGACCGGCGCATCGTAGCCGTCACTGCAGGAGCGAGAATATTTTCCTTCCGCAGTCTCTGACACTTCTATCCTTTTCTTCTTCGCAGAGAATTTTTGTTTCAACAAAGGGAAAACTCTTCAACATCCCGTGGGAAGATGCACGCCCCGGCCGCGGGCAGCGAGGTGCCCTCGCCTCCCGGCTGCACTCTGCGCCGGGAAGAAGTTCTCACCTTGCCGCGATCTCTGCCCCGACAGGGACCCAGCCACCTTCCCACCGGGTGAACCCCTCGCCAGCAAACGCCCCCACACCCCTCCCCCTGCACCGCGGGAGATGTGTCTCTGTGTTGCACGCGCGTGCGGCCGGAGGCCACGTCGCCCCGTGGGCACCCATCTGTGCTGCGGCTGATGGGTGCTGGGTGGGTGCCGTCCATCCCCCCTCCCGGCTCGCCTGCCGGCTCCTCTCGGGCAGAGGGGAAGCGGGACGGACCCCCCCGGCGCGGTTCAGGTGCCTCCACGCTTTATTTGCAGCTATCAGCGGGAAAACAGGGTTTCTGCGTTTGGCTTTTGGAAGGGTAGGTAGTCAGGGCAAAGTTACGTGTTCCCGCGCCCCGTCCTTTGCCCTCGCTCGTCTCCGGAGAGAACGGGGCAAAACCTCCCCGTGGGGGCTGCGGCAGCTCACCAGCCACCCCCCTGCTGCCTCCCCCTCCAGCTCGCTACTCGCATCGCAAAACTGTTAGGGCAGACGCAGCCTCTTACTCCGTGCTTATGTAGTTTGTGGCACAAGAGGAGGGCGTGCGAACCAGCCCCGGGGGGAGCAGAGCCGGTGACCGGGGCCGACTCGTCTCTCGGCAGGTCGGGAGATGGTTTATAGGGGCTCCCTGCTTTTTCCCTGCCTGCAGCTCTGAGCGCGACCCTGGAAAAGATTAACCAAAGCTGAAGTGTAGTGTATCTAAATACCAGAACTGGTTCTCGGAGTGGAGTTGCCCCGTGGGCTTTGCTTTACCCTACGGATTGCCAGGCAAGCAAATGCCTCAAACCCCAGTGACCGGGGTGGCATTAGGCTGCTCCACCCCGTGCAGAATCTGTCCCTCTGCTTTCGAATGTGCTTTTGGTTGTTGTGAAAGACAAGGATTATGAATTCTGCAAGGCGACTTCCCTGGGATGCCCTTTTCCAAAAAATACCTCTCTCAACATGCCAAGAAGTCCTCTTGCTCTTTTATGGAACTTTGTCTAAGGTTTACTGAAGTCTGTCCATGAATTTCACATTGCTCATAGATTTCCTCCGTCAGGTCCGTGAAAGATACGCTGCAACGCTGCAGGGATGCTCCCCCCCCCAACCACAATCTGTGACCTTTGCAAACCCCCCCTGAAATCAGGTTCTTAAGCGAAAGCAATGCTTTGAGTTCGCGATTCCTAATGAAAACAGAACTTTGAGTGCCAAAGCTGACTTCACACAGCTGGAGCTGCGAGGGGCACGAAAGTGTCTGACAGCCGCTTTGAGGAGGCGCGGGCCGAATCGCGTACCTGGAGGCAGCCCCAGGCAGCCGGCGCGGGGGATTCCCAGGGCCGCCCGTCCTGGGGCTGCGGCTGCTCCCCGGGGATTCGGCTGCTGGCCCGGGGCCGCACCTCTCTGGGTAGGAGCAAACCATCACCTCCCCGCCACCTCCCCCTGGACCAGGGCAAAGCCGAGCCAAGCCAAACCGAACCGGCTCTGCTAAGCGAGGCTCTGCGTGGTACGACGCGACAGCCTTAACAGTGGGTTCGTACGGGTGCTCCCCTTGCGCGTGTAACTTACCCATTTGAGAAGAAAAGCCCTAACGGGAGAGGAACCCGATTAAAGGAGGAAAACACGTTGTGGAAAAGGTGGAGAACAGTTCCACAGGCACTGGTGCGCCGTGTGGGACTAGTAAATACCAGTAACCACCAGTGGGAACACTCCCTCCTGCTTTCAGTGAGTTGTATTTAAATAGACTTTAAATCTTGAGGTTTCCTTTGAAAAAGGAGAAGCACGGTGTGCTTAGCCCGGTCCGTAGCTAGCTCTAGATGTCTCAGGTTCCACATTCTTTGCTGTTCAGCACTTCTGTCTGATAATGCTTCGGTAGCACTTTCAAACCCATCCCCAGTTCTTCCCCTTAGAAGCTTTTGGTCTGGTTTTATGCTGCGCAGTGAAATACTGACTGGTGCAACGGCTTGCTTTGAGGGTCTGTTCTTGGTTTTGCTTTCTTTCCTTGAGAAGTTGCTTGATTCTGTAGACGTCATCATTCGCATGGGTGTTGATCTCCGTGAGATCTTTCAGCAGAAGATGCAGTGACTACTGTCAGCTGGGTTTTTCATTTTTCGTTGTTTTGGGGTTTCTTTTACTTGAAACCGTGACATTCCTTTCTGACCTAGATTGATTTGTAGAATTATCCGAATGGGATTAACCGGCAGGCAGGCCAGCACGAAGCTGCAGGGAGAGAGATGCAGCGTGTTGGACTTGTCTTTCCCCGCGCCAGCCTGCCGGAACGGCAGCGGGGCCGGGAGCCCAGGTCTGGCACGAGGTTTGCCAGCGGCTCCTGCCTGCTCTGGGGCATTTTCAACAGCACTCCTGCCGACGGGTTGTGAAAACCTGCTGCAGCTCCTGAACAGCAACTGGGCTTTTCAAGCGCTGTCCTAGCCCGGCTCTCGTGTGGTTTCCGCCTGCCTGCGCTGCCGTGCAGCTGCGTGCGCGTGGCGTGTTCTCTCAGCCCTGGGTGGTCCCGAATTGTCCCGCGGCAGTGCGGGACCGACCCGCAGTTGTGCCAGACCCCGGAGGCATTTGCGCTTCCAGCGGTGGGTGAAGGTGTTCCTGTACATCTACTGCAAAACGTTTTGTGCTTATAAGTGACACACATGCGTAGATACATATATAAAAGGGATTTTTTTTAATATATATATATATATATAAAAGAAAGGATCCTTAACTGACACTAAAATTACTGGGCAGTGCATTTTCCTTTCTGGTCCCCACCGTTTACATGCACATAACTTTACCACACTCAGAAGTGGCTTTGCACAGGGAGCAGAAGGGGCTCAGAAAGGCGACTGGGGGGGGATCGGGGGAGCCCCCGGCTGCATGGCGAGGTCTCTCCTGATGCGGGAGCTTGCTCCCCTTCTCGCCGGGGTTTCGGTCCCCCGCGTGCTGCTGCTGCAGCCCGGCTGCCGCTTGGCTTGGACCAGCTCCTGAGCTCGGTGAGAGGCAGAGGCAGGCCAGGTCCAGGCCAGCTCCGCAGCGCCGGTGCTGCCGGCTCCGAGTCCTGGCAGCAGAGCGGGGAGGGAAAGCTGCCGCCCTCCACCCGCATCTCCGGCCTTAGCCCCGGGGACTGGTTCCAGCTGCCGAGAGCCGGAGCGAGCCGCTGCTCCTCTGGGCTGTTGCTCAGGAAAGCACTTAGCGTGTACTTGCACCCTCTTGAAATCCCACAAAGTCAAGCACAGGATTACACTTAAGCACAAAGTGAAAGTGCTTTTTTCTCTGGGCGAAAAGGGGGGATCCTAAGCACAAACTCGGTTTCTTTCCAGCGTTTTGAGGGTCGTCAGGAATGGCAGGTGAGGGGGCTGCTGGCACGGATGGGCTCGTTAACCCGGGCTGAGGTTTCTCGGCTTCTTGGCTTGACTGCAAGGGGTGCTTAGTGCTGACAGCTGCTCTTAAAACCAGCGGCTGGGCAGAGCTCAGCACCTCTGCAGATCGCACCTCGCGCTCATGTTGCTTTGCTGATGTTCCGACTCCTGTTCCACTAGAGCTGGCAAAGAGCCTGTCGTTCCCCAGTCCTAGAGCATGCTGTCATTATGTTTTGATGAATGTAGCACTGCGTGTATCCTGCAAAGGGAAATGCTGAATTTATATCGTTAGAATGTGAAGAGAGTTTATAGAGTGAAAATAAATCTTGAAGACATGTATCTGACAAAGTTTATTTTTTATGTAGAGACGCGGTGCTTTGTAGTTCCTGGTGGCCTATGTCTGTTGTAAATAATGTACATTTAATTTATTGCTATGGTAGCAGATTGTTATGTATAAAACTAAAGGTTCACAGATGTATATTTTGTTGCTTAAATGTGTCTTTGCAAAATTCACAATAAATAACATATTTTGTGTCCATATGTGTGCCCTGTCGTGTATGTCCATAAAGTGACTGAGCTCTTTGGGAACAGACAACGATCTTCTTTACGTCCCCGTAAAAGCCACGCGACGGCATAGAGCGGGGCTGAGCCGTTACCGGTGTGAATCTGGGTGAGCTCACGTGAAGTCGCAAAGTGAGGAGGAAGAGGAGTGTCAGCGTGCAAGAAGGTGTAAACTGGGACATCGCTGCTGATGTTCCCAACGCTGGGATGGGTCAAGAGAGGAGCACCCGGCTTCTCTTTTGCAAACGCATAGCAATTTTAATCAAGTGAACTGTTCTGTTTGACCTGGAATTAGTGCCACATAAAGCTCAATATAAACCGGTCCCTGTCAGCAGCTGCCCCACGTGGGGTAAAGAAAATAAACAGGCGGCAATTCAGTTTGTCAAACCAGCTTAGTTCACCTTGGGTCGTCAGTCTCCGGCGTCTTGGCTGCCTTCGGACGTCCTCCGTGAGCTAACTGTGAAATGGGATTTTCTCTCTCCAGCTCCTCAGGCTCCTTTCAAATCCCCCTAATTTCCCAGATCTCTTCCTCCCAGGGCGCTAAGCAAAAAGCTGTTATTGTTTGGAGGCAGCGCGTCTGGTACGTTTTCCCCACGGCTCGGGCTGAGCGAAGCACAAAGCTATTAGCCAGCGTTATGTTTTTAACATTTTGTGACGAGGGGAACGAACCCATTAATTCGTACCTGTGAGGATAAAATACTTGCCTTTGCCAGGAAAAAAATTCCACCACGAGGAGCGTTGCGTTCACCCTCCGTAGTGCAGCAGCCCGGCTCGGGTCCCTGCAGCCGCCGTGGCAGCCCCAGCTCGACACCGCGGGGGATGCTCCGGCAGGACCGTCGCAGCCCCAGCTGGAGCCCGGGGAGGGCTGAGACGGGGTCCCGGGCGGGTGCCGGCTGCAGCAGCGGGGTGGGACACGTGGGGGCTGTGGCTCCTCTCGCCCGGGCCCAGCAACGCGGAGCACAAACCGCCCTGGAAAGGGGCTTGGGCAGCACCCGAGGTGCTGCCAGCTCTGGTGAGGATGTCACCCGGCCGCCCTTAATGGGAAGCCCCAGGACTTCGCTCCGGGTTGTGCACTCCTGCCTAGAGCAAAGCGTCGGCTATGGGGACGTGTTCATCAGAGCTGCTGGCTTCCACCAGGAAGGGCAGATGAAGAACAAAACCAAACCTAAAAAGTTCAGTTTCTCTTAATGAATCTTTATTGGGGTAAAAATTATTCTTGGTTACCAAACCCAAATTTTCCCCTTGTCCAGAGGACGATGAGCCGGCACTGAATCTGTGTGTCGCTGAATCCCATCCCTGGCTAAAACGCAGCGAGTCCAGCCCAAGATGAAGCCACCAGCTCTTTCCTCCAGCCATGGTCAGGTTCTGGTTTCCTGAGAACAGCAAAACTGAAACAGCGGCGAGCGCTTCACAGAGGGCTGGTAACAGGCAGCGCGTCGGCCCTGCTACGCACACGCATGGCCAGTGACCGAGCTTTACTGGAATTTGGTAGGCAAATAAATTGTGGGGGTTTTGGCAATGTGCTGGAGACGTTTCTCCTCTCTTGAATTTTTCGTTTATACGTTTTTATTATTATTATTTTTGCAATGAATCAGTATAAACACATCTGCCTTTTTATGGCTTTTTCGTTAGTGAAGTGCCAGGCTTGCCAGGCACAAAGAGGAGGAACAAAAGACTTTGGGGGACCCATCAGAGGTGGTCTGGACCAGCCACACCAACGGTGGAGAAAGCAGCTCTTCACCTTCAGAGCGGACAGCCCCAAGTTGCAGGAGACCTCTGTGCACCCCCCGCTGTCCTCCAAAATCGGAGCGGTGTCGAGCCTGCCCCGACACTGAGCAACCTTTGAGATTCTCCACATGTCAGACAGGGATACGAGTTCTCTCCTCCCGCTCTTACCCTGGTTTTGGCCACGAACAACGCGCCGTGCCTGGCACAAAGAGGCCCTTTGCTGGCTCCCTCAACAGACACCGCTCTTGGAACATGCTCACGACAGATTCGTGTGCTCAAGCCAGGGGCAATAATTACCAAAGGAAAAGAAGTTTCAGAAGAAGAAAAGACTGGCATGAGGATGCGGATCAAGCACTCGCCCTGCAATGCACGATACTGAACGCCGTCTCAGTTTTGCTGCCTTTTCCTCCCTGCTGTACTCGTCTATCGCATCTGAGAGACCCCGTCCTGCTGCCGTGCTAACCACAGACTCCCAAAAAAAACGTTGTCCCAATTGCCCTCCTCCCATCTGCTCCGGGGTGCCTTGCAGGACTGTGGTAGCTTTGACAAGGCATGGCAGCACTGATGCCGTGCAGCCTTTGGTGGCTCCGGAGCGTGGTTCCTGCGGGCAGCGGGCTGCTCACCGCCTGCCGCCATCGCTCCTCGCCGGGCAGCACCGTCCGACTCGTGCTGCCTGCGTGCTCCCCGGCAGGCAGCCGCCTTTCATGCTGTTGTCTTCCACCCTCCTTTCCAGATTTGGTACCCGACATTTTTTGTGCGCTCTTTAGAGGAGCTCTGCTCCTTGCCTGGCTGGCACTGGAGGTCCTGTCCCTGGTAAGGTGTGGGCCGGCGGGTAAAACAGCAATGAATTAGTGAAGAGAAAAATGGAAAGCACTGAACGTGTTTCAGGTAGAAAATGGAAAACAAAAACTACATCTACCTTAGCAGTGCTCCTCATGAGGGCAGGGAAAAGGGGAAAAAAAAGAGATTGTGACATAAAGAAGACAAAGCACGGCTTCCGCCTCCCAGCACTGGTATCTTGGTTTGGCAACGTGGCTCCTGGGGAGACCCTCGGCCACCCACCGCCAGCAGACTCCTTCCCTCCCCACAGCCCGGATTTGGTAGCCTGGAGGTTATTTTACCTTTGCGACGATACCAAAGGGTGCTGGCGAGGCTGAGGAGGAGCAGCAGCCGGGTGGTGGAGGTGGGTTCTGCCCCAGAACAAAAGAAAGGCCAACGGCCGAGACACGACGGCTGCGGTGCCTGACCCGGCCCCACGCAGGGCATGGGGACGGGAGCAGCAGCTCGTACAGGTCGACTGCAGGGGGTGGGAGTGGGAACAAGCCCCAGCGGGCCGGCGGTGATCCTGCAACCGCAGCCCGGCTGCAGGGCATTTTACTGGAGTCCACCTATCCTGCTGAATTAAAGGCCAGAATACCCTGGCACAAGGTTTCCACTGATACTTGGTGTGAAACGATGTCCTCATTCGATCCGCTCTGCAAAGATTATGTCCTATGTTGCCCAAGACAAAAAAGAAAACCCATCCCATTGCAAAGCTGTTTTCGAGGGAGTTCTCTATGTTTTGCTAAGGGCATCTGGTAGCTGCTTCAAAAGATACCCGGCTCTTGCTTATGAAAAAGACTGTTAATTGTGGGCCAGAACTGGCCAGGAACTCCTGGAGCTGTGGAGCCTGGATGCCGTGTGGGTAGCAGTGCCTGATATTGTGGACCAGCTTGTGATGCTCTCCTTCCACAGCGACGGGGCGTTGACGTTTGTGGCCACTGTGGGGTTTCCGGTGAGTGAACATTTATTACACTGCTAAGTCTCTCAACTCGTAAATTCTGTCTCCATCATTAAACAAAACCGAATCCAGGTTTGTATGCTATGTATCTGAGCACTTCCCTTCAGTCTTAATTAAACCCCAGCAGCCCAAGCCCATGCTGTTGACTTCTATTTGCAGCTGCATTGTTGGTTCCCCAGTAAGAGAAGCCGCTGACACCAAGCAAGAGTAGGTTCCTTCAGCTCTCATTTCTGCACTTCTGAGTAACGGAGAACCGTTTCCCCTGGGGATTTCCTCTACGACCACCTCAGCCTGGCGAGCCGCGCGTTCCACCTGCTTGCTGGATCCGCTCTAAGTGGACAGCGGGGTTTGTGCCCCGTTTCTGGTGCGATGCCCCCCGGAAGGTCCCACCAGCCTGGCGAGGGCAGAGCCCAGGCGGACAGACAGACAGACAGCCAGCCAGACATCCTGCAGACAGACAGACATCCTCCAGGCGGACGGACGGACAGACAGCCAGACATCCTGCAGACAGACAGACATCCTCCAGGCGGACGGACGGACAGACAGACAGACAGACAGACATCCTCGGCCGGGGCCGGGCAGGCACCAGGAGCGGGGGGCAGTCGTGCCGACGGGGGGAGCACCGGTGAGGACCCGTTGCCATCTAGTGACCCGAGGCTGTAGTGCAGGTCCTGGGCGGGATGAAGCTGCTCAGGGCAGCGGCGGGGGCAGCTCCCAGCCCGGCTCGGACCCACTCCCGGGTGCAAGGCTTCACCCCCCGCTTGCGGCTGCCAGGCTACGAGACCTTCCCGTTCTGTGCGCAGCCTCGGGACGTGACCGGTTGGGATGCGGGGCTGTGTTAGTCAGGAAGGTCGCAGTCTAATACTGCCCAAGAGGCATTTTTACAACTCTTTTCTTGCGTCCCTGAGCCGCTGCCGTGTTACACTTTGTCCTTGCCTCATTTTGAGTGACAATAATAGATGTCAGAACTTCTCCACATCTCTTATTGCAACAGGAGGTTTAAGGAAGCAGCATCTCCTTCCCACCACACTGACTGTTGCTTTGGAAATCATTGCAAACCTAAAAGCTGCAAGGGAATGCACACAGGAGACCACGTGTAACCTTGACACTGGGAAGTGCTAAAGAGCACCCAAACGCTTTGGGTGGCAAATTGAAGTCAGCTGAGTGGCCCAATTAACCTGCTGGAGAGGCTATCAAAGGCAGCCGGGTGGCAGCAGCAGGGTCAGGCAGGCTGCCTGCGAGAGGGTGTTAGGAAGGGCTGTCCCTTTCTTAGCTTCCGAGCTGGGTTCCTGCCACGTTTTGTCTGCTTGGATGTAGTGAGGCTCCGTAGTTTCAGTGAAGTGCTCCTGCTGTGGTAAGTAATCCATTTTTAGTACAAGGGATGGGGGAAAGGCTGATGTGGGCCAAGGGGAGGATCTGAGGAGCTTGGCATGCAGGCAGGCAGGAGGTTTGTACCTGCCAGTGATGGGCTCTGCAGCTCCCCGCAGTGATGCGTGGTGCTGGGGGCTGGTGCTGGCTGCCTGCTCTGGCAGCTGCCTGCTCCTGTGTCCCTGCTGGGGACACTGCATGGGGACCGGGCTGCGAGCCTGCGCTGGGAACCTTGCTGCAGCCACCATATCACAGCTGCTTGACCTCAGTCGTCTTCCTGCTATTTTTAAGCGCTGCAGCTGCGTATCTCTTGATCAGATAGCAGCAGGTCCTGGGGGGGGAGGTTAAGCAACACAAGTTTGTGGTCTGGGGATGGGAACTAGAGCCTTGCGTTCTTGTTCTGGCTGTGACATGCAACCCTTCTGCAGCTGACCGGCTGCTTTCGGTTTCTTCACACAAAGCTTCTCCCTATCCGTAAAGGGGCGCCTCACGCCTCAGCGCTGCTTTCTGTGCAAACACCATGAGAGCGCTCTGTCTGCTCAAAAAATTAAGATAAGGTTTAATGGGTATGGCTATGTTAAAGCTTTGGTGATTTAAGTATTTGCTGTTAGGGCTTTTAGTTACGATGGTATGGCAGTATATAAATAGAAAACAATTATGCTTTTGAGAAGCTGTTTTGAAATTATTAGCTTCTGCAATGTATGCATAATCCTCAACACAAGGGAGAACATATGCTTTTTAATAAAAGCATTTTGTCTTACAGTATGTTAAAAAGTTAGCTTAAGCTATTTGTAAACTCGGGAGGCTTTTAAAAATAGACTGAGGTGCTTAATCACGGAAGTCCAGAAGCTAAGATTGGGAAGTGACAACTGTTGCAGCATGTAAAACCAGAGTATGAATTTGTAGCATCCGTGTGTTGTGCCGTGGAAGGGCTGTTAAATTACCTGGGGAGAGAAGGTGAAGCTTTACCAGACCAAAGCAAAGGACTCAGAAGATGCACCCATCTTACGCACGTGAACCCAGCAATGAACGCGCAGCAGGGTGTCCCGGCCGTGCCCCCAAACACGGTGCTGGAGGGGAACAGGGCTGCCCTGCAAAATGCACCAGCTCAACCTGAGATGCTCCTCTTTGATCCTCCTGGGCAAAGCAGAGGCTGGACTCACCTTTTCCAAATCCCGTTCCTGAAACTGAGTCAGCTTATTTCACGCAGGCCATAGCAACCGGCCGTGAAACCCTGAGTTACTTCTCAATGAAAAGCCGTTTGGATTTCACTCCTGGAAACGTCAAGGGGTTTGTTAGCTCCGGGGCTACTCGAAACACCGCACGGGTCTTGGTTACTACCCACTCCCCAGGGGAAACGTTTCCAGCTGGAAATATGCCACAAATCCGTCACTGCTGGAACGCCGTAGCCGGTATCCGTTCAGCGGGTCTGTCGTGTTGGGAAGGACGCTGCCCGCTCAGCA
The DNA here is from genome assembly GCF_028858705.1 of Grus americana. Classification (NCBI taxonomy): domain Eukaryota; kingdom Metazoa; phylum Chordata; class Aves; order Gruiformes; family Gruidae; genus Grus; species Grus americana. The sequence goes on from NC_072870.1 coordinate 12,456,991, forward strand.
CCGGCCCCAGCAGCGAGCAGGACCTGCCAGCGTGGGGTACGGCGACGCACTCCCCCAAGCGAGCTGTGAAGGGGTACGTACCGATGCACGGTACGCATGACGTTAAATAATCTGCTTTGTAATTAATCCAGGGAGCAAGTGAAAACAGGCGAGGCTTCATCCTCAATTGTAAAAGATGCCCTTTGGATGCTCTAAGTACAGGTGATTTGTTGAATGACCGAGCACAAGCAGCATTCATCTTCCCCGAGGTGCCCGAACACCAAGTCGAAAGGACCATCAAAGGCAGCTGCCGTCGCCGAGCTGGGATGGGTGGCAGGAACCCAGAAACCCCACCGTGTTGCTGCTTCCCGGTCAGGGCTGACGCACCTGCGGTAGCTGTACCACCGCCTGCCCTCCCGCCCGGTACGGCAAATCAAGCTTATCTGGTGAAATGCAAGACAGTCACTACGCAGTGCAAAACTCCTGATGGTTCCTCATCTACAGAGCAGCATCAACCCTGAGAGGGTTAAAAAGTTAAGGTTTAAAATTAAATAGTGTGAGACAATGTTGACAGTTAAAGACAAACAAGCAGTTTAGACACACGTTTTCAAGGTACAGAAATTTTTTCTAGCCCTAGGAGATGGGCAAGTTGGGAATTACTGGTTGACTATTCCAGCCAGAATCTGGAAAGTTGCACAAAGAGTCTGGACTCTGAAATGGGGTGGGAGGGAAACTCTAATTCTCCAGACACTCCTGAAAAACTCCTCAAAACAGAGTTCTCAGCAAGAATTGCTCCACTCACTCTTCTCATGTAAATAAACTGCTAATGTTGTAGAAACAACTGCCTAAATCCAGGTTTCAGAGGATTTGGGAGATAGAAATAGAGGTAAATTATAGCAGAAATAGACCAAATCATTAAATAATACGCTTGAGAGCACTCAGCTGCTGGCACTCCCACTCAGCAGGCGCAATACAAACCCAAATACTGCGGAGCCTTTTCCCAAGAGGTCGCTGAGCTCGGTCTGATCTCTGGTTTGGGGTTATGTTTTCTGGACAGGGAGCTTGTCTAGTTTTAGCTGAAAGGCCTTCTTCAGCTCAGCCCTGGAGTATTTAAGACACTTGCCATAATTCATTCCAGCAGTAGCTGCAATTATGATATGCTGTGTACACAATTTTACAGCTCAGTCTTATTCCATATAATTTTGAACTTGAGATGCTCCAATCAGGATCCTAATTTTCGAGGCTCTGTCTACAGACAGATATGCATGATGAATGGTGCTTTGAAACGCTGCCGCTTTTCCCTTTCTTATAATCTACAGAGAATTCAATCAAGCATGAATCCAGTCGTAAGAGGAAAATATAAATAATCATTACAGTATTTACCTCCTAGAGGTTTATTACTAGATTACTTACGGAATTAAGATATGTTCTTTGGACACGCAACCGTGTATAGGCTTGAGTGATTTTTCTTACCTGGAAGTGATCCTTCTTTCTCTGCGCTTTACAAGGCATTAGCGGTTTGCTTGGAGTTTTTAATTCATTCAGCTCCAGCTTTCCACAGAACTAAGAACTACCCAACTTGCTTTTGCGAATGAGTTGCTGATGTGCACAAAGCCAGAGCCGAGAACACGGTGGCTTTTGCTTGGCTGCTTACGTGCTTGGAGGACCGGAATCATGGAAAGACGATTGAGGACTTTTACTGCCCAAGCGTCTCCTCTGCCTCTTGTAGGTACGCTCGGTATGTCATGGGTTCCAGCTCCGATCACAGAAGAGAATAATTTGATCATTCAGTTGCAGGAGCATCAGCAGACATGAAGCACAGCACAAACCCACGCCTAAACCTTCACCTGGAGCACTGAAGGGGATCACACGCGCAGAAGCAAGGACGAGCTGTCAGCCCTCCCGGCTTCCGGCTGACATTGCGAGCCCAGAACCAAACACAAGGCACCGCGCCGATGTTCTGTCTCTCCCGGTTTGAAAACCACCGACCTAAACCGGCGACGTTTGGGACCCACAATTCGTGGCAGAACCTGGAGCAGAACCAGCTGCCCTGCCTCGACCACGGGAACGGGTGGAAGGGAGCGGAGATCAGGCGTCTGCGGGAGGCTGGGGAAAGCCAGAGCCCTTCCTCCCTCCCTGCTGTGCTGGCTTTGTGTTCATCAGACAAACTTGGCTGGAGACCCCCGAGGTGACGCGGCCCTGCCCGCTTTCCCGGGAGCAGGGGTGGCTGCCTGCATCGAGCGCCCCAGCACCGCCCGCCCGCAGGGATCCTGACCTGCCGGGGTGCTCAGCGCGGTCCCCGGGGCGCTGGCTGGCGATGCTCGCGGCCCTGCTGCCGCCCGTGCGTGAGCTGTCGCTCCAGCCCCAGTTAAAAGCGACTAGATGTTTTAAGGCTGTTCCAAATCATCTGCAGAGCTTATCGGATCTGGCAGAACGGTGCGGCACATCTTTTGCGGAAGCTGACAAGACCTTGTCTGTCTTTTTAATGAAGCTCTGTGTGTGCCAGATAATGGTGCTGAACAGTACTCATTGGAAAACCTCCTAAATCATCAAGTAATTTTCTAGCCACTGTTGGAAAGTAGAACAAGTAGAAAGTAGAACATTCAAAAGAATGAAATCACAGAATGGTTCGGGCCAGAAGAAGGGACTGTTGAAGATCATCTACTCCAGGCCCATGGGCAGGGACATCTTTCACTGCATCAGGTTGCTCGAAGCTCCCTCCACCCTGGCTTCGAACACCCCCAATGACGGGGCACCCCAGCGTCTCTGCTAGGTCGCTGGCCCGGCTCCGGCTCCGATGGATGGCTTTGCGTGGCTTAAGGAGCAAAAAGCAGGTTTGGTCTCAGTATTTCGACTTGGAACTAGGGACAAGAAAATCCAGTTTAGGGATTTATTTGGCTTTTTGTTATGCCTGTGAACTCTTGATATGATATGAAAACCTGTTCACAGCCAATGTTGACAGCAGTTATCGTACCTGCTGTTGGATGAAGTTGATTATTTGAGGACGAGGTGTGCGTCCCCAAAGCGCAGGGGACTGCGGCCGTGAGGCGGTGCTGTGCAGCAGTCTGATGGAACTGAAAATCGCTTCAAACCTTTCCCCGGGGACGCACTCGGGATGGCACAGAAGAAAAACAACTATCCTTGTTCACGCGCTTTAATTGTGGTCCTGTGAATTCATTTAGCAAGAGGTTTTGATATTTATAGCCAGATTTATACTTCAGTTCAATTTTTTTGATAATAACGAATGTTTATTTCTCTCATCCGTTACATGTTATCCCAGAAGCTGTATGAATTTATGGAAAACACAATGTGAAGCTGATGTACTTTCTCTGTAAAATTAGAAGGTTTCGGCACATGTGGGTGTCTTAAGCGCACAACTCAATATGCTGTTGAGGTACCGAAAATGTAAATCTTCCCGTATTTAATTTCAGCAGTGACTGTGTTCCCACGTGGGTGGGGAAGAATTTTCCAGTTTCATCCCTTGGAGCTCCTGAAATTCAGAGGTTTCCTTTTCTGTACAGAAGGTGGCACTGGAAATACAGGAATGAGAGCGTAATCCTCTGCTTGCTTTTACGAAACAGGCTTGCATTTGAGTAACGTCCTGTGGGAGGGTTATTCTCGCCCTCAAAAAAAATGAGCTTTGCCCCTTTCTCGGTGAAGGGTCCCGTTGAGCCTCTTGCACGGGATTAATTTAGAAGTGACTCGTTCTGATGTGGGAGGGAGTTCTTGCGATGTACGGTACGATGGGGGTCCCACCCCGAGCAGCAGCGCGGCTGGCTGGCTCTGTGGAACGTAGGGCTTTCCGTGTACCCACCGAGCCTCTCGACAAACCGCAAAGGCTGGTGGAGGTTATCACGGAACATGTTAAACGTATGTCTGAGCTCCGCAGATGAATTGGCATCTAAGGTAAATCGTCATAGCCCCAAGGTGACTGCGGTTTATCGGTACCTGCCGACGTGTTTGCATCGGCAACATTGGGTGACACTTTGATGTCTCTCTTGCCATGCGGCAGTCGTCTTACTTAACCAGTGCTTGTCATATGCGTTACGCTCTCGAGAGATGAGACAGGGCTCCTTCTGCAGAAAGCTCCCACAAAATTAGAAATGACAATACAACGAGTAGTTTAAGCGATGCAAGGGAAAGATAAATAACGGCTTTCTTGTTATATTGCTGGATAACAAGAGTACGCTGGGCAACTCTGCTTAGCTGTAGAATTATTCACTGTAATAATTGAAGCGAGGGTTCCTCTACTGTGTCACTGCATCGTTACAGGTACCAAGCAGGGCAGTTTTCAGATGAGTTGTTACGGAGTTAGGTGCCACATGCAGAAAAAGCAGTCGTTACGCCATTTACATTACTTTATTAGTTGAATGAGTTTGGCTCTATTCCTAGAAACGGTGTTGCCATTTTTGCTGTCTCTGCTGCTTCAGAATGCCTTTAGCATGGGGATATGCGGAGAGGTGTGACATCAGGCAGCACAGCGGGTTTGGGAATCGCACCGTCGTGGCCGTGTCACCGTACTTTCTGCTAGTGTCATTAGCCTAAGGACAGGTGCCCTGTACTTTAAAAGAGAATCAGGTCTCGACTGCTTACGGCACAGCCAGCCCACCGCAGAGAGTGTCTTATCTACATTTCCATGTTGGGGTACAAACGTTGCGTTGGACTGTTTCTTCCAGCTGAATAATTGAAAAGGATTTTCTGCAGCTGCTTCATTTTTCTGCACTAGGTCTGACCAAACCCAACATTTTCTAGGAAAGCTCCTGCTGCTTCCCTGCTGTCACCATGGAGATGATGCTCTTGATGCATATTCCTCCCCTTCCCTTGCAGAAGGGAAAAGTGAAGGAGTAATTCCCGCTCCCCTGCCTGCAGCTGGAGACAAGCCACAGTGTTTGCAAAAGCACTTTCATGACTTGATCCGTATTATTGAAAGTGTCTTAAATGGCACTGCTGCAGTTCATCCCTTAGCATGCACTATCTTAAAACAATGTGTTTAGAGCTTATTTAGAGCTTATTTTGGAAGGCAGAAGAAGCTGTTTGCTCAGATGTCTTCTCTCTAATCTGTTTGCTACTTGAGTGCTTGAGGATAGGAGACAGTAAAGAAGCTGAACTATAAAAAGGGGAGGAATGAGGAAGGGAAATCAAAAACACTTGCCAAAAGACTGAAACTTGTACCCTGCATCTCCATTTTCTTGGCGTTTGGCAGCGCTTTGCCCGTGTCCATGCTGCTGATTGCTGTACGGGCTGAGGTGGCCACCAACTCCTGGCAAACAGCACAGGGTGTCTGACTTAATCTATAGCCCATAGGTGCAAGCAGCTTTTCATTGCAGGTTGCCTGAAGGAAACCGACCAACTCCCCAGAAAGCCTGTCTGGAATGTGAAAGCAGAAATGGATGTTTTGCTGCAGTGGTGGTGGAGGATGGGCTCTGTAAGCTGCAGCTCGCGCAGGCTGCGTGGGAAAACGCAACTGCCGGGCAAAAGGCAAACGAGAGCAGATCTGTTACCGTGACCAGCGGGGACCATCGCTGCGGTCCCTGCTGCAGGTGCACGTGGGGCCTTGGCTGATGGGCCGTGGGTCCTCAAAGGCCTGGAGCAATTGTTCTGGGAAGGTGATCTGCTCGGAACAGAGGGCGGAGCTTTTAATTCCTGCATTCAACTGAATTTAAGTGGGTTTGAGGGGGCAGGGGATGTGTGTGGAAAGGCTGGCTTGAGTGAAAAGCTCCCAGGGGCAAAGAACTTGGCTGGGCTGGTCAGCGCTGTCCTTCCCACTGACCGTTGACAAGTGGCATCTTCTCTGCAATTCCCCTTAGTACCAAGCAGGAGGGGGCTGCTGCTCGCTGAGCCGGGCGGCCGCGTGCGAGCTGACAGACACCGGGTGCGTTGGTGTCCTGCCGAGCGCCCAAGAGCTATCTGCCCCTTACTGTGCTCATCCTTCACGACGAGGGTTCGTTTTGTAATCGCCCCGGACCTGAATCCAGGTCGCCGTAAGGAAGGATGAAAGGCTCTGTCAAGCTGGTCTAAGCTATGGGGACAGTAGGAGTGACGCAAAGGGGATAAAGGTGACGGGCTTCATTTGAAAGCAGGCACAGACCCCGGCGTCTCGGAGATGCGCGGGCTGGTTCAGGCCGACCGCCCGGGAGCCACAGAGCGGCAGCATCGCCTCGGCAGAGAAGGGCTTTGCTGGCCGCCTGCCATTGCTCTCTACCCGAAAAACAAAATCCAAGCATGGTGCGGAGTGTAGATTCTGAAGATAACATAAAAATAAATCATTTTAGTTGTAGGAACTTAGAGCTCACACGCTTGACTAAAACAGAAGATCGATCTTGCTTTGCAACGTTGGAGATGCTGCAAGGGACCTCGAGCATCGCACAGGGAAAGAGAAACCTCCCCGGAACAGAAGAGCTGCCGGTAGGGAAAGTTCAGCGCTGGTGGTGCCCAGCGAGCTGAAAAGGGCGGGTTCGTTTCATCACGGTAATAAAGTTTCGTTACAACTTACCAAACGTTGCAATTTCAGAGAATTTTTGTTTCCTCTAATGAGGACAAATCCGGCTTGCTTGAAACTCTCCCAGCGCTTCCTGCCCCGCCGCGCTGCAGGCAGGGATGCTGCCCGGCCCCGGCGCTCGCCTCCGGGGGTGCAGGAGTCCCCAGCGCCCACGGGGCCACCACCCCTCGCCGCAGGGCGGTGAGCAGGACCCCTGCGCCGGGGCAGCAGCGCCGGCCGAACGAGGGTATGGCTCTGGTAAGGTGTGCTGGCTGTTTTAAACAGCCTTTCAGAGCCCTCTCCCCCTGCGTTTGTCTTCATGGGCTACCAGTTAACTGAGCTGAAGTCTTTGTGGTTTTGGGGAGTCCCCCTCGTCCGTCCTGTGCTGTGAACGCCCCCCCCCCCCAGTTTGGAAAAAGTTTGGTGGCAGATAGGATGAACTTTGGTTTTTCTGAAGAGTTTAATTTAGAGGTTAATCCCATAAGCAGCTCAGCAAAAAGGAGGGGTGATGGGGGGGTGGGGGGAAGCAGTTGCATCAAAAGAATGGATTTAGGGAACATATTTCCTGCAAAAACTAGGTATTTTTTGTAGTTAAGATCCTCACAGCTTCATAATTTTCCACTTGAGTCATACTTTGCCTGTATCGAGAGCATCCTGTCTGCATCCAGGTGCCCTGTGCGCATCCTTAGTGCGTGTTGAAGATGAAACGGGCTTTTGGGGGGAGTTTTCTTCTCCCACTTTAGCAACCAGCGACTTCTTATTAGCGAGAGCCGCAGTCCTGGAGCACAAGATAACAGCGTGGTGCAGCCGAGGAGCTGGGCTGCCGGCTGCTCGCGTTGGTAGCTTCACCGGACACCCTGGTCCCCTGGGCACTGCAGAGGAGCAGCCGAGGGACGGCCGGCGTGTCCCCCAGTGCGCTCGCCGTCCTGTCTGGGCCCTCCCGTTGATGGAGGTTGCCCGCTCATTTTAAAGGCCTTGTGTGCGCTGCCTGGGTTAGGTGTCTGAGCTAGAACGTAACCCGGGTGGTTAAACATCCGGGTTTCCTGACTCCCGCTTCCACGCGTGGCCACCCGTGGCGATGTGCAGAAGACAGGACCCAAGCGCAGGGCTGCCCCGTGCGGGGAGGGGCTGGCCGTTGCGTTTGCTGCTGAAAGAGAGAGACGATCACTGAATAATTGTGTGCTCCCAGTAATGACAAACAGGCTTGGCCAAGGCTCAAGGGCTGACTAAATGTCTGGCCGTTCCCATCGTCTTACTGCCGGTGCCACGGTCTTTAACTTCCATGACGTTTCTGGCTCTATTTCACATGCCCAACAGGGGAGGAAAGTGGAGAAAGGAAAACTCGTAGATCTGTCTTTCCATGCACGCGTGGTACTGAGACCTGAGACAAGTCGTGTAGCTCCGTAAAGTGCTGGGCAGCGTGAGAAATCGTACTGCTACGTTACGCTCCGTCCGCTAATCCATCTCCTGCTCCCCCCACGCACTCTCCATCAAGCCCTTTCTGGGAAGGACCCCGCGCTGCCCGAGTGGCTACAGAAATTCCTTCCTTGAACCTCCTGATGCCATTTCCCCTCGGTTACTGAAGCCGGAAGGTGGCTGCAGTTTGGGGTGCAGGCATGGCTCCTTCGAGACGCTCCGGTCCTGCCTCTGCCTGCTCTGACAGGGACGGTATTGCTTTTTTTCTCCGCTCTGCTGCGCCGCCTGGAAATTAGGCAGAAAAAGCTGAGATTGGGCTGAATTTGGCGCGTTCTGTTCTCCCTCTGTTTGCTTTGCTTGAGATCTTCCTGGCGGATATTTTTATTAAACAAATTAAATATTTTGGGAATAAGCCACAATTGTTCTCATTTACTGTGCAAAGACTCAATCGTGTACCACTGACACCAGTGGGGATTTTACATCGATAAACGCAGTACCGTGTCTAAAGAGAGCGCTCCGCCCGAGGTGGGTCTGCTTCTGAAGAAATGAGCCCATTTACTGACAAGCAGAATTAATCTGTTGGGTTTTGTTTGCATGGATCTTGCAGGAGTAAAATCCAGCTTGTTTTCCATTTCTGCACCATGAGAAGCATATTGATTTTTCTTCACTTCTGATTGTTCACATTACTGGATTGCTTTTAAATAGTTGACAGAGAGACCATTTATTTTCCTGCCCCAACATATTTTACAGCACCTTTCTTGGTTTATTTGTGTGTGGGTGGGTTTCCACAGTTATACATCATATTGATCACGTTTTGCAAACTGCAGTCCGAGTAGGAGTGGAGAAACTGCTTCTCCGCGGGGTTTTTGCTCCCTTCCTACCTCCTCCCCGGCACCTTCAGCATCTGCGCTTCAGGTTCCTGACTTGGGAGTTGGAGGTGAGGTTCAAAAAAACCTCTGAGCCATCAGAAAATGCCACAGTGATAAAATGGCCACGGTTAAAGCTATACCGTTGTGAGAGGGGGCGGAAATATTGAGAGGGGTCACTCGGGTTTTGCCGTTGTAGAAGGGCTGAAGAAGGGGCGACGCGCTCTCCAGGGGACGGGGAAGCGTTCTTTCAGCCTGATCGAGACAATAAACGAGGAAACCTCTGGGCACCTTTTCAGTGCAGAACACAGCAGGCGTTGAAATGCTGTCCTAGCCCAAACGCGCAGGTGGGTCCGTGCCCTATAAATGCACCGTCTTGCTCAAAACCAGAGCGTCGCGCAGAAGCAAGCCGTTTGAGGGCTGCGGTAAAGGAGCAGGTACCTAGTCCTATTCTTGTTCGAAGATGAGCATTAGAAAAACCCCAGCTGACCGTTCCGAAGGGTGTGTGTAGCCTAAGTGGCAATGCTTGTTTGAACGGACCTGCGTATTGGGTAGGCACGTTGTTTCATTCCTACAGTTAACCCTGAGGGAGTGGAAAAGGGTAATTTTTTTATGTTTGCAGATAGTGATATTAAAACCCAGGCCTCCTAAAATATGCAAGCTTGTCCTGCATGGAATTTATGTCTATCTCAGCAGGAACTGCACATATTGCACAAAGCTTTTGCCCAGAAAGGTTAAAAACATCTTGTCTGTTCAGCAAGACCATGACTGAGCTAGAAATAGTTCAGATGCCTGGGGCAGGAGATGGTCGGGGAATAGCTAAACTACCACGTTAATTCAAAACAGAGTAAAAACTCTTCTGTCGTTATATTGTCTTAGTCTTTTCTTGGGTTTTTCTGGCCACTTATTTTATCTACCTTTTGCTTTGAGTGTAGAACAGCAAACTTTGTGGAAAAGGATATTTATTTCTCACAGCTCTTTGCACTGGAAAAATAATGGGGCCTTTTAGTGCTCATAGTAAAGGTTATTAGTATTGATTAAAGTACCATTACTACTATCAATCAGCACTATAATGATAAGAATATACCGTGGGTGAACAGTGCCCTTCCACTTGCCGCTCCGTGAGAGGAAAACCTGCGTGACCGGGAGCACCAGGTCTCCAGCGCAGGCTCCGCTCGGGCAGCGGGTGCCCTGCCCGCATCCTTCGGAGCGCTGGGTTCACCCCTGCAGCAGCTCCGTGCTCCATACCCGCAAACTGGCAGCACAGGCGGCCTGGAAAATCAACATCAGCGCGTCATCGGTCTGATTTATGCCTTGGGTGTAGCTCTAGGCTAGAAGATATTTTTAAATGGGATTTAAATGTGAATTCCTTAGCTTCCAGGGCATTTACAACGGGCACAAAAGGCAGAACAAAACTCACCAGAGAGCTTGGTACAAATTTGGAATGAGGAGTCTGCTAACGAAGGCTCACAAAACCGCAGCGGAAGGGTCTGCTACTCGGGCACTTGCAGACATTTATGAATTAAAATATTTTTTTCCGTGGGCTTGTAACATGTCTTCCCCAGAGAAAGAGATAGAGGTTTGGAGAGTGTGTTCCTCCACTCCGTCTTTATCAGGTCTCCTCCCGTCAATCTGAATGAAGTATCTAGACCTGTCTCGCAACACGTCTTCTCTAGAGGAACAGGGATTGAGTTTTGAATGGTCCCACACGCCCCACGTGCTTGTTGCTTTTTTTCTAGGGCACTTGCCAGTGGCCAGATTCAATTTAGTTCAACAGCGCCATACTAGAAAGCACTTAAATAAAATTAACGGCTAATGCAGCATTCCTCAAGAAGGAAGAGCGTGTGCCTGTACCATCATCCTGTCAATACCTGCCCGCTGCCTGCCTTCCTCCAGGGGATGTGAACTGCCGCGGAAACGCAACCGCGCTGCCAGCACCGGGGTGTGCGGAGGTGCCCTCCTCCCCCAGCAACAGCTCTCGCCCCCTTTAATTTCACCTGCACGGAGGCTCAGGTGCATTCCAGTGCCGGAATATTCCTGAAACAGGCCGGCATAACGATAGGACACAGCAGCAGCAGTCGTGCTGTGCTGGAGCCGATCGAGGAGTGAGATAAACCTTTGAATGCTCCTTAGCCCAGGTCCGGAGGGGGGTCTGTCTAGAAACTCAGCTGTATTTTGGTCACAAGGTGATGGATTTGAGGGAACCTTCTCTGCTGGAGGAGTACAGCAGGGTAGAGGTGAAGTCACGCCTTCTGCAGCTACGTCTTGTCTCACAAATACGACGATGGTTCTACGGTTCAGGTGCGATGCCACCGGCAGCTCGAGGTGCAGGCTCTGCTTGCAGGAGCAGCGTTACTTTACTTCAAGGGCCGTGACGGACGTGGGGGTGATCTGGCTGGAACAGAACGCAGCCGAGGAGTTGGGAGGTGCAAGACAAGGCACAAAGGTTTTTGGGAGGTGGGGGCTGAGACCTCCACCAGCAGAGCAGGCAAGCGTGTCCTCAGCCTAGTGAGACGGACCGTTGTGGGGTCGGTTCAGAGCTGGTGGGTGCTCAGCCCTTAGGATCTGCCTTGCCTGGCGGCTAATCCTGTCTCTGTGCGTGGTTCTGTTAAAAAGGACGCACAAATGGGTGAAGAGAGACGTCGTCTCTCTGCGGAGGATTGGCCCACCCCGAGGACACTGTAAGTGCACAAAGGGAGGTGAGAAGGAACCGCACCCCGAGGTTTCCTCCTGCCCGAGGCACGCTGGAGGACAGCCCTGTCCTCAGCTCTGCCACCGAGAGGCTGGATCCGGTGCTGAGCAAGTCACCCCGTCTCTTCGGGCTGGATGTGGTGCTGAGCGAGTCACCCCGTCTCTTCGGGCTGGATCGGGTGCTGAGCGAGTCACCCCGTCTCTTCGGGCTGGATCGGGTGCTGAGCGAGTCACCCTGTCTCGTCGGGCTGGATGTGGTGCTGAGCGAGTCACCCCGTCTCTTTGGGCTGGATGTGGTGCTGAGCGAGTCACCCCGTCTCTTCGGGCTGGATCGGGTGCTGAGCGAGTCACCCCGTCTCTTTGGGCTGGATGTGGTGCTGAGCGAGTCACCCCGTCTCTTCGGGCTGGATCGGGTGCTGAGCGAGTCACCCCGTGTCTTGGCACCCTTCCCCCCGAGCCGTGTCACCTCTGAAAGTCCTTTGGGAGCAGGAGCTGTCTCTCCCTGTTTGCTCGTGCAGTGCCTGAAGCGATGGGGTCTGGATCTCAGCGAGGCCTCAGGCAACAGGACAACGGTGCTAATAATGAGAATTAATAATCCATTTATCATTTCACTCTCAGTGAATAATCTCCAATAATCAGGTACAATTTGCTGCTTCAGTGAATACTCTGATAGTAAACAGAGCTGGTAGAATAAAGTCACAGGAGTGAAAACCCCGTGTAAAAGGAGTGAGAAAATGGCTGAGACTAATAGATTTAAAAATTTCCAAGGAACATTTCCGCGTACTTGTTTGCAGTATGTGCCCAGTCCTAGCAATGGCCTGGACAAAGCGGACGCGTGGGAAGGCAGATAAAAAGAAGAGCTGCTCGGTCCCTTGCACAGCTCTCGCTGGAGAGCCAAATATCCACCCGTACGAGCCCAACAAGGAGCCCGTGTCCCACGGCCACGTGGACCGGCTGACCCAGGAGCTCCTTTTTCCTCCTTTAACCTCTTCGCAGGGTGAAGAAAACGCGGCAAGAGAAAACTGCTCGCCGCTGAAGCAATTAGGTGGGAGTTAAATATTCACAAGGTCAAATGATTGGGGCATCCAGACTCCAGATCAAAATCGAGCCTGCCCTGGAAACGCAGAGAAAATCACCTTTTCGCATGGTATTGCGTTCAACGCAGCTGAGGGTCAGTTTGCATATAATTACCCATAATTACTAAATGACGTTTGCTTTCCCCATTTGCTCCTGCCTTTCCTTTTCCCATGATCGCTGGATTGCTGGGTTCCTAGGGCTGTGCCAACTCTTACCTCGCAGATCCGGCCCTTGTTTTCGCTTGCGTTTATCGCGAAGCCGCTTGTGAGAGCGGCAGGTACCGGCGGCGAGGAGCCGCGTCAGGCTGCAGTGCTCCTCTCGTTGGAAACTGTTGAAACCCATCTCTGTTACCAAACGGAAATCTTCCAGAAGCAGATTCCACTTGAATTATATTGTTTTATTTGTAGCGTGGTGTTTACCGTGCCTGCTCACGTCATGCCTCGCTGATGTATAGTGATGATGTATAAGGTAGATTTCACAACGCTGAGAAAATTAACGCTTCAGAAGAATTTATCTCCCCCGTTATTGATGTTCTGTCGGTAGCGGCGCACTAATATTCTCTCCAGAGAAAGTAATGGCATTTACAAAAATCACTGAACTTCTGTTCTCATCTAAATATCCAGATAAAAGGTGGCATTTCTGTATGCGAGAAGCATTATTTGGCGATAGCAAACTGTCATCTGTTTTTCCCTTTGTGAGTTACAGGATATTTGTTAGGTTTTCCTTTTTTCTGGCCAACTTTCTGAAACACGATTTGGCAGATGTTATTTACTTGCGCTTTGCTCTCTTACATCTTTTTCCGCAGAAGTATTAAAGCATTTAACTTTCATTTAGGCCACCGAATCCCATTACTTTCAACTAGAAATAAGGTGTCTGGATGCCTGGGAGGATCGGGGTCTCCGTGCTGATCTTTCCACCGCTTTGGTTACGGCGCAGCTCCGGCAGACAGCATCGCTCCCCGGCTGTTCCTCAGCACCGGGAATGCTAAAACCACGAACCTCGGGTCTTGAACGCGATTTGCAAATCCTCCCAAGCAAATACGTTTGGGGAGATGGAGCACGGTCAAAAGCCGGATGCAGCCTTTGTCCAAAAATGGCTTTGGACTTGAGGTGAGACTGAAGTTTTTGTTAAATGTGATCATAAAGGCTTAGATTGTCAAGGCATGTGAAGAGGAAATAATCTAATTATTGTCAGATGCTTTAAGCTTCTTTGAACACGGCGTGCGCAAATCATGATTTTTAGGGTCACCCGGACCGTGACCCGGCGTTTATAATCACAGGCGTGGGTGGGTGTGCTTCTGTCGTCTTCCACCGCACGGGGAGCTGAAAGTCACGTTTCGGGGTAAAGTCTGTGTGGAGCTTTTCTCATCGCCTTTTCCCTCTGAGCAACGTGCCCCTTCTTCCTGTGACGGCTAGAGGCTCCCTCGAACGTGGCCGTGAGGTGCTTTGCAGTCTCTGAGGGGGGCACAGACGATTTGCTCCACGTAGTGCAAATGAACCAGACTGTTGCGCAGCAGATTCTGCGCTCCGTGCAAAAGCGGACGGCTCTCTCTGCAGCCGAACGCCCCGCTGGTGGGTACGCCTGGGGGTGGCCCAGCAAAGGAAATCAGGTCTGTCTTCCTCAGCCGCGTTACAGGGGGGTGGAGGGGCGATTTTTGGAGAAGAAGAGTCATTGGATTTCTGCGCATAGTGGTGGACTTTGCGAGCGTGTTAATTAGCAGAAACGATGCAGACAGTCTCTTCAAAATACACCATTATTAACTGAAATGTCAACTGTAATAAACTTCCCAGGGGCGTGCGGCAGCTGCTGGATTAGCCTGATGGTTTACCAGCGGCTGATCTTTGGCGAAGGGGACTTCCACCCACCCCTCCGTCCCCAGCGCAGCTTCTGATGGGCCATCATCCCGGCGGTCGCTCCTGCAGTGGGCTGAGTCACGCCAGACGCTGCGTGGTGTCGGTGCCGTTAGCTGCTCTTTGATTTCGCCCATACCCAGGGCTATTAAACGAGTCCCTCCAAACGAACAGTCAGCCTTACGTACTCCAAAGTTTGTGAATAAAGCTCTGTCGGTGGGATGAACTGCTAGCAGCTTTCCCACGCACAAAAAGCACGTGCATTTCTAGATAGAAAAATGAGAGTATAACATTTTAAAGCTATAAGGAATTCAAATATTTAGTGTGTCGGGCAGCTGATTTGAAGTAAAAATCCAGGCAGGGATTTACTCATTTTCTCATTAAGCCACCTGAAACAAATCACAATGGCTGCGCAAGATGCTTGCACTGAAGGACACGGACGTTTGCCAGTGCTAATCAAAACGGTGCGGGCTTGGGAATACCGCTGCTCGCGGACTTGGCCGAGCGGCAGGGAAGCCAGCCAGAGCCAGCGCGTTTGCCGGACCTGCCGCTCCTCGGCGCTGGCGGAGGGACAGCGTGCAGAGCCGCGGCAGCCGAGCATCCCCCGCCTCGGGGATCAAAACCTTCCTCCGCAACGCCACCGGCACCAGCCTCGCCCCTGCGCGTGGGTTGCGGCGGGAGCCGCGGCGGGCGCTGCCTGGTGGGGGGTTCACGGGTGTTTCGGAACTTGCTTCGCTCGTGCTGGTGCCAGCGGATGCTCTGAGATTCACAGCGCCCGATCCAAACCTCCGCAGTCCCGGTGACTCCGCAAGCCTGCAGCCCCCCGTGCTACGCACTGCTAAGCAGAGGTTAAACCTTCGTCTCACAGGCGCGTCATGGACTCAGTTAATGTTTTCAAAGCGCTCTGAAACCCCGGGATGACAAGCAGGATAACATATGGGTAGTCCCTGGGGAGCTTTCCCCTTCAGCGAGGAATTTGGGGTTTTTTCTTTAGCGAGCGGCGTTGTCTGAGGACTGTCCTGACAGTGATTATTTCTGAGGCGAAGCAGCAACACGTTCACAAGGCGCTGCTGAATTTTAAATAGACTCCAGTTTATTGCTGAAATACAGCAACGGAGCGAACGCTCCCCGTTGCACCACTGCAGCAAGCCTGGCCTGTGCCTCTGCCGCCAGAAATTGCTCTACAGCTTTGTGCAAAAAGGGCGTACGCGGAAATCACGGCGCAATGCGAACGCGTTCAAGAGGTCCCACCTTTTGTTCCTCAGGAAAAAACGTATGGAGTCGGATAATTTACCTTTCCTATAGGAAGGCGTCTCACCTTGCTCTGCATCTTTAAGCTGGGTAGTAATTTTTTCCTCCTCCTCAGGGGGAGGTTTGGGGCAGTTCAGCAATGCTAATAAACAACGTTATGATAACGCAGATTAGGTAAATGTACAGGTTTTCTACCATTTCTTGTGCTACCCATGGGAGCGAGTATTTTCTGGTGTGTGAGCAGGCTGCAGAATTGAACCCTCCTCCTTTTTAAAAAGTGCTTGACAACAACAGAAGTGCCTTCGGAGGTTCGCTCGTCTGATACCCGAACCAGCGACTGTGAACACAGCACAGGCCCTGCAGAAGCCAAATAACCCTCCAGGAATTCTTCCTATTAAAATAATTGCCAGGGCAGAGGAATGCTGCAAACAGCTGTGGTTCATCCCATGAACATATTCTCCCTCCTTTCGGAGCCTCAGCTTCCAACTTATGCCAGAGCCCGTCAGCTGCAGGCAGAGAGGAACGTATTTCCTTTGCAGAAATGAAAGGATTGCTGTCGAATAAATACGTTACGCGTAGACCTGAACTATCCAGTGAGTGGTGCGTATGCAGAAAGGAGAAAAGTGACAGCGCTTCACGCTGAATCGAGCTGAAGCGCCAGTTCACCTGCCTAACGCGATGGCAGTGGAGCTGCCTTGTGTTAGCAGCCTAGCAACACGGGGTTTAACGAAAAGAAACCAAACCCTGAAATCAGTTCAGCTCTGAGTGGCATCCTCTTGCCACCACGGTGCACTTGCCCTGACTGGGAAGCGGGCTGTAAAATGTCAGGGGGACGTGCCGACAGAGAGATCCCCCTGCAAACCGAGTGTCCTCCTCCTGTTGACAGCCGGTGCTTCTCCTCCAGAGCAGCGTGTGCATCCCCACCCGGCTGTGCTGTGCTGTGCTGGTGGGTTGGGGTACCCAGCCCCCAGCTCCCCCCCACTGCCCTGTTCTTCTGCAGAGCTGGGAGCTCCGGAGCAGAGCGGGGACCAAGAGCCGCCTCTCAGGACCTTCATGCTGACTGCAGTGGAGCATGCCTGGGCAGATCTATTTGTTCTTAGTGTGCCTTTCTCCCAGAAATACCCCCAAAATTCCATTTGCTGCTTAGCCCAGGATGGATGACTGGTCCCTAGCCCAGCCACCTCTGTTGGTAACTCCCAGTGTGTTTCGCAGGGCTGAAGGTTCCCAGCTGCCCCATCAGGCCACCAGCAAGGGTCCTCTCCTTCGCTCTGTTGGCGTCCATCAGACTGGGGCTCGCAGCTGCTTTGTCAACTGGGCTTGAAACCGGGCGGTTCAGCACCTCCTGCGAGGTGGTGTGGGGACGGCAGGCGCCCCGCTAGCAGCCCTTGCAGTGACAGCGCGCGAGGGACGCACGGCTCTCCTGTCTGTTGGAGACTTCGTTATTGCGAGGAAAAGTTATTTCCCAGGTTTTGTTTTACAGTGTTGTGAAAAATAAAACGTGAGGCCCCCGGGGGCTGAGAGGTCTGACTGACTCAGCAGACGGTTCATACCGGGGTTGAAAGAAGGATTACATTTTAGAGCTGGCAGCAGAGTGGTCTGCAGGGGTGAGTGCCCTCTGATGCTCACCTGGCGTGGGCAGTGCTGGGATCCATGTTCCAGACTTGTTCTGAGCAAATTGCACCATCTCTCCTCGCTCTGACATCTCCCTTTTATTTTTTTATTTCTGAGATGGCGATGCTTCGAGGAAGGAACGTTCTGAGCCTCCTGCGTTGTGCCCGTGGCTGAGCGTCTCGGTTGGAAGAGCTGCCATGCAGTACAGGTTGCTCCTGAGTTTGCAGACTGGTGATGGGTGATGTTTGTCTAAGCCTGGCATTTTGGGGATGGCTGTGTGTGGTGTGGCCTGTCCCACAGTTTAGTTTGCCCTGTGAGAGAGAGAGAGTGTGTGCGTGTGTGTGTGCACGGTGGGGACCCATGGGTGGGAGCCCTTTCACCTGGCTTTGCCATCACAGCCCACACAGCGTGAAATAAAGACCTCCGTTACAGGGACCACGTGGAAAGGGGTTAATGGGACGTGTTTCTTCAAAGCTTCACCAGTCTCTGCTCCCATATCTCCTGAGCATGGCTGGTGCCCACCAGCAACGTCAGCTGGATCTGCTGAGACTGAGTCCTCCTCGTGCAGAAAGCACCGGGGGCAGCGTCCCTGCGGGCAGGATGGTGCCGGGGGGTGCTGGTCACCGCTGCCTTCTGCTGCAGAGGGAGCAGAGGCAGCGAGCTTCACCTTGGGGTGGTGAAAACATGACGGGTGAATCCCAGCCCACGTAGCAGGGTGCTGAATTCAGCACCGCACGATGCTCCACCATCGGTGTAGGTTGCTTGCCTGACGAACGGGCTGTGACGGTCCTACTGCCCAGCGCTGGGCAATCGCCGGCGCGGGGCTGAGCGCAAGGAGTTGATGAATCGCCCTGGAGATATCCAGATACCCACGTCCCCCAGAAGTGGGTAAACTTCTGAACCGGTTCCTTGTACCCTCTAAACTGATGTCAGAGAAGCTGGAGTAAAGGTTTTTAAGAGAAGTCGAGGGCTAATAACAGATTGATTGCTCTTTGCCCACCGTGAGCTGAGGCTGTTTTGGCATTCACCCCTGGCGCCGCGGGGCTGGGTGTCATGCAGAGCCGTAACAGCCGCAATCGATGCACGGAGTCAATGATAGCCCGAGCCCGGGGAGCCCCAGCGCGCCTCCACCACACCTCCCAGGAGAGCAGGTGAGGCGCACGCCGGCGTCCTGGCTGCTCGTGATGCGCAGTGCGCGTGCTGGAACGCGGGCTGGTGCAGCCCCCGGCATCGCTGCGGGGCTCGGGGCGGCTGCTGGGGCTGGAGTCAGCGCCCAGAGATGCTCCCGTCTGGCTGCTCGGTCTGCTTTTCAACCTGGCCGCGGCTGAAGTACTTGTTTTTCATGAGTATCGGTTGCCTTTTGTGCTGTTTCTTTATTATTTTGACCGTGGGCTTTGCCAAGATGTAATCTAATCTTGAATAATTTACAGACGGGCATCATTTCACCCTCAGCCCCGTGGGAACACGTACGATTCTCTAACAGGTTTTGATTGCCTGGCTGATTTCAAGCAGGATCTGAAGAAAAGCCTCATTTGGGAAGGGCCGGAGCTCCCGGGCGGGCTCACACCGTGCTCACAGCCCCGCCGTCCGTCTGTACGGCCGGAGGCAAAGGGCCGAGCCGGGGAGGGCGGGAGACCCTGGGCCCAGGGCTGGGACCACCAGGCGCTGCTGGGCTGTGGCTGCTGTTAGAGAAAGCTGGGGGGGGCAGGAGCCCCCGGACCCACCGACCCACGCGGGGCAGCTGCCTGGCGCTGGGCAGGGCGACGCGGAGGGGGAGGCGAGGCGAACCGGAGAAAGCCCCGTCTGCAGCTGCAAGGGGACGTTAGGGGAGAAACGCAGAGGTCGACGTGAACCGTATTTGCCCCGGTTTTGTGGGCTCGGTATCCGCCTGACAAAGTCCAACCCTCTGGCAGGCCCGTTTATCGCCGGCAGTCACGTCTGACAGGAGGAGGTGAGCAATGGACGCCGCCAACCTGCCGGCCGGCCGAGCTGCCGGCAGCCCTCGCTGTCACAGCTGTATTTCTTCCCGCTCGGCGTGCGCGAAGGGGAAGATTTAGCAGGGAGCGGCGCTCGCCCGGCACGCCGGCTCCACGATCCGCCTGTCACGCTGCTAAAATAGACTGCACCATATTTGCAAAATATTGTTAATCGAGAGACACAGTTCAAGGCATTTGACTGGCACATCCAGTTAAGTGGGAGCAAACACATGTTGTAAAACTGCTGTGCTGAGGCCACCTTCCTAATGAATGCAAAGTGGGAGCAATCAATCAGAGCCTCGAGAGCAGTCAGCGCTCAGCTCCCTGCATCTGCGAACGCAAATTGAACGAACAATAATGAGCGTTATCTAATTAGTCCACACAGCTGCAATGTTACAGCCCCATATAGGACATACCTTGTTAAATTTCATGGTATGTATAATAGAGTGTCTAAGTTAAAATGATTGAGATTCACCATGTGCATGCCTAGTACGATACCGATAGGTAGATTCGTAGTAATAAATGCATTATCCTCAGCAGATGGCCTCTGGATTAACTAATGCACGGATCTCTTTAACAGTTAGCTAGTTAAAGTGCAAATCAGCCGGTGCAGCACAGGCGCTTGGAGTGTGAGCGCTTTGGCCCGGGACCATCGGTAGGTTGGGAGCAGAGACCTCGGCGTCGCGGGGCCGGTCCTCAGCGAGTTTTCTCGTGCAGCCCCTTCTCCAGGAGCTTGGCCACTCGGTTTGTCGGGTCTCGGGGGAGCACAGGGAAGGGAGCCGTCTCGGGGCGCTGCTGCGGGGAGCTGCCGAGCCGTGCCTTCGGCGGCCCGTTTCAGTGGAGCCGGCGGTTTCAAGCTGGGGGCGTTAGCCCTCTGTGAGCTCTGTGCTTTGCAGACAAGCCTCACCAGGAGCAAACGTGCCTCCCTCACCCCAAATCGCAGGCGTGCTCGCGCTCAGGCTCCCGCTGTCCCTAAACACGTTCCTCAGCAATAACATCAGTCTCCTGGTGTGACCGTGCAGAAGATTTTCTTTTGCGTCGTCCAGCACCGTCGGTGTTCGGAAGCAGGTGACGTGAAGCGATGCTGGAAAGCAAGTGATAAAAGATTCAGGCTCAGCAGCTGAAAGCTCGCTCTCTCGAGCAGCCCTCGACTGAACTGGATGCACACGCTGATCTTCAGGAGTTTTTGAGTCACTGGTGACCCGGTCCCACCCGCGTGCGTAGTGACTCGTTCACTTGCCGCGGCTGGAGCACCCCTCACCTTTCGGCTCCCAGTAAGCGTCCCACGGAAAAAGGCACGTTCCCGCGGGCCGGGCAGCCTCCCTCCGCCGACCGTACCGAAACCCGAATGCTCTGCCCCGGCCCCGCGGCTGGATGATGGGATGAGCTGCCTCAGGATAGTCCTACCAACACCACCCGGGTTCCTCTCACCGAGCCAGCACGCCCTGCGCCTGCGTCCCCGCTCCGGTGGGAGCAGCAGCGTCTGCTCGCTGCGGAGCTGCTCCGGCTGAAAATTAACTCGGTGCGCTCATCTGGCTTTCCCTTTACCTGCACGGGGAAGAGAAACCCATTTCACAGTAGGTCTTAACAATGAGAGGGAGAACACCCGGGGCCAGATTTATCCCCAAGACAGTTTTGTTCCAATCCGCGGCAGGAATCCGGCCACAGAGGTGTTTCAGGCAATTCTTGCATCTTTGTCACCTCCGCGTTCAACAGTATCTTCTCTTCCTGAAAATCCGTGGTGTCACTGCAGGAGACGGTGTTTAAATATTGATGCTTTAGCAGCTTATGTTTTTAATACATTTTAAATTATGCACATTTTTATTGGACTCATAGGTTCATCATCAAATTAGTCTCTTCCAGCTGCGCAGCGGGGTGTTTAGTAGCTCCGTATCGATTTCTGCCTCAACCTTTGAGTCCTTGCGACTGGATGCATCTTAGTGCCTTGGCAAGGTAAACAAATCCGCAGGCCTTTATTCGAGCGCCGCTGGTTAGTAGCCATAAATGTGTAATGAACAACTCGGTATCCTTGGAATTAGATCTTCTTAACAATCATTAGTTTCCTCCCTTGCCGTTTTAATAAACATCTTGGTAGCAGGCCAGAGCCAATTATACTCGTGCTTGGAAAATTATAAAACAAGGAGAAAAACAGCGTGTTGCCAAAAATAAGTGAAAATTTTAACTGGCCTAAGACTGCGACACGTGCGGGACTCATCTGTTGTCTCTCTGAGGTCGAGAATTTGCTACTGGAGACAATGCTAAGGGACTGTACATTTATTTGGCACGTTTCTGGATTCTTCCCCCTGATGCTCAGGCAGCAGGGCCGTGCGTGTCCTGCTGCGGCAGCGGTGGCCGGAGATTCCCCGTCCCTCGCTCGGGCGCTGCGGACCTGGGGTGCTGCCCGGCACGACCCAGCAGGTCACGTCCTGAGGCCGTGCAGCCTCGGTGAATTAACTCCGATTAAAACGTGCTTTGTTGAAAGGTCTGGGGCCAGTGACCCACTGAAATCCTTAGAAGCGAGGATGACTATTATGGTATAGTGACTGAATTCCCAAGGGCTGGCTTTTCACTTTCCCCTCTCTTCCGCAGCCCTGGATGGATCAGGGAGCATCCCCGGGAACTGGCGCTCTGCTCCGGTGCGTCCTCGCCCGTCAGGATGAGCCCAAGGCGGCTGGGAAGGAGTTGGGCCAACTCTCGAGTGCTCTTTCCATTCCCGCTGCATTCAGAGCGCGGTGCCCTGGCTGCTGAACGAGGTGGTTTTCCCTCCACAGAAGGATTTACTCTCTAAAAACGTGGAAAGTGGTGTCGTCCCTTGTCTAAAGGATAAACGCTCCTGTGTACCTGGGGCTTCGTTAGATTTGGGCAACGGGCTCTGTACCGTTCAGTGGGACTTTTGCAAAGCGCCGTGAGAAGAGAAGATGTATTTGCACCGAGTACGACTATTGCGTGGGCTCTTCCTACAAGAGAATCATTAATAAAAGATCCATTCCTTCTTCTCCAGGCGGTTCTTATGCCATCATGCACAAGATATATTTTTCAAGTGAGGTGATAAGTTTCTAGGATGCAACATCGGTTTTACAGTAGAGCTGCTGGCATTAGTGAGATGAGAATGGTAACATAAACCGTAAAAATAACAGATGGAAGGCAGATATAATAAAATGGAAGCACAGGCACATTATAAAACCATTCAAACTGTTCATGCAGATAAAACAAGGAAACAAAAACGCATCTGAAATCACAAGGACCGGGTGTCTGTTGGGGAAAAAAATGTTTGATTTTTGTTGTTTGTTAATGTTTGCAGTGGAGGCATTCAAGTTCAAAAGACCTGAAGGAGAAGCAGTGATTTCGGTTGCAGGGGGAACTTTTGCTGTGACGCCATCATTTGTTGGTGAGGATCATTTTGAATATAGAGGCTTGAAGACGGTGGTTTTTTTCTCAACCCACACCGCAAATGTTAATGTTCATCTTGCGCCAGTGCAATTACTTTATTACGATAATAAAATATCACCTAAATAATTTAAGAAACAGGAAGGGGGAAAAAAGCCCTCAAAAACCTAAAGGGCAGCTGAATACGAAAGCAGAAACACAAACTGATGCTTGGGATCTTCTGGAGCGTGCCCGGGCGTTTGACAGGAGAGCTGCCAGGGACGGGGCGGAGGTGAGAGCAGGGATGTCCCCGGGCAGACGCGGGCTGCAGGGGGGGGGTCTGCAAACGCGCCGTGCCAGGAGACAGGCTGCAGTTCAGGGGTGGCTTTAAAAATAGCCATAGCGTGAACGTCTGCTTGTTTTTTACAGGAGAGTGTGGTCTCAGGGCTTTGCTCTGAGGCTGGAACAGAGCTGGGGTCTGTCTGGGACGAAGGGCCCAGGCTGTGGGATGCTTGCTGCTGGTAACCACGAATTCTCCCATTTGAACGGGCACACACTGAGCACCTACTTGTGGTCCAGCCCCCCGAGGGAGTTACAGGCCACTGCATCCAGGAGGGGTTTATCCTCGTCGCTCGCTGGTGGCGTTGGACGTGCAAGCGAGGTGCTGGGCTTGCCCTCGGAAGCTCCTGTGGCGTCTCCGACGTGCTGCTGCCGCGGCTCCTCGGCGTGCGGCTCCTCGGCGTGCGGCTCGACGTAGTGAAAGCGCTCTGTGGAAGCGTAACGTCTGCCCGTGGGCAGGCAGTTTGGTGCGATGCAGAGCCCAGGACCCGTGGAGGTGGGCAGCTCGTGGGCAGCGTTTCCAGAGCGCGAGGCTGCGCAGAGCCCTCGTGAGCCGTGGCTGGGCAGTGGGGGGGTTGCTGCTGCGCTCCTGTAACGCGGCTGTGCCGGCCTCGCTGCCCTCCGTGCATCGCCCACAGCGCTCGCCGTGCCGCCGCGCTCCTGAGCGGGACGGTAAGTGATCCATAAAGCTCTTGGTCGAACGCCCCCTCCGTGCAGACCGGGCTTCGCTGGCGGGAGAGCTCACGGCCCTCCGCTCGCCGGGAACGCCGCTGCCGGGATGAAGGATGTTGGAGGGTGTGAGCACCACGGGGCATCGGCTAAGATGATTTTAAAAGACCCAAACAAAAGGCTAGGTACGCCGGAGCATCCAAAATCATCTAGCCAGGACCTGCCTCCAGCAGAAACTGGGCAAACACCAAGTGCTCTGCGCCTACAAAAACCCTCCCAGTTTCTAGTAATTAGCAGATCAGAGACTTCCTGAGCCAGAAGTTGCATTGGGACCGAGGGGTTTAATAGCCACAGATAGGTTTCTCCTCCGAATTAATTGAATCCCTTTTTGAACCCATTTATCCTTCTGGCCGCCATTCAGCTCACAGTTTAATTGCACAGTGCCTGACGATTTAACTGGGTGCCCCTCTCCCGTTGCACCGAGCACGAGGAACAGACGTTCATAGTCTCACCTTCTTCACACCATTTATCTGAAATCTCACTGCAGGTTTCTACAACATCTGATTCTTATTAATGCTTCACTTTCTGAAGACACTGGACTGGGAGTCTGTTTTCTTTTTTTGTTGGTTTTTTTTTTTTTTTTTCAGTGATTTTATCAGTGCATAAAGAAGGGGGGGATGAGATCTCAGTAGAGGTTCTGAAATCTCTATCCAGAAGGTAAACAAAGACTCTCAAGTGATTTTTCCGTTTTGAAGTCTTATGATTTTAAAGCCAATCTCGCATTTTTGGCAGAGGGGAGGGATTGGGTCGCTGAAATGTTGTGTGTTCAGCGGAAGGCAATGCAGAGCTAGTGAAGGTGAAGCAGTAGCTGGGCTCCGTGGAGCCTTCCCGGTGCAAAGCAGCCGGATGGGGCTGGCGGTTGTTGTGGTTCCCTCCCGTTCCAACAGCCCGGGGTGCTGCTCCAGGAGACCTCTCCGTTAGACCGGAGCGGTGCTGGGAACTGGTGCAGTTTAGCTGCTCGTGAAGCACGTGCCGCAGTTCACGAGCAGATGGCAGTAGCTGGGGCTCGGGAAAGAGCTGCGCTGGGTTTCAAGGGCTGAAGCCACTCGCTGTTTGCTGCGAACGGCTCCTCCGCCCAGCTCCAGCCCTTTACAAGAGCCGAACCCTTTTCGAGGGGTTACCCTGAAAGTCACCCCCAACCGATTGTCCTGTGCAGGTCCGACCTCAGCAGGTGTACGCCCTGACCCCCAACAGTGTGCAGCAGAGAGCGGTAACACGAGTAAAACCCAACGGCTGGCAGTGACGGCACGTTGCAAACAAGACTTCGGCAACGGAGGAGGCAGGGATGAACCCGCAGGGCAGGGGACGATGCCCGCCCTACCCAGCCCCTGCGAAGGGGTGACAAATACTTTGAATCTGATTTAAGATAAGCTGTGCTGAGGGGGGGAAGGGGGAGAAGCAAACAGCACACAGTTTGGCACCTTGACTTATTTTTAGGTACCCCGAGGTGTATAATTGACTCTTTGTTCTGAAAGATTGGCGTTATTACTCTAAATTTCATAATTCTTCCTGATATAGAGCTCCCTTCAGAATCACAGCATTTGGAATATTGCTCTGAAACATTTGGATCATTACAGCGGAGCTGGGTGTTATAGCTAGCCATTATGTTTTACTCTGCAATGGGTGCAATTAGAGATACAGCTTCAAAGTAAAATGTGGGAAAATATGACTACTGGGGGGGCGAAAAAGAAGAGAGAAAAAGTATTGCCTAGAAGCCGATTCTGCATAGACAAGAAGAAAAAGGTTCATGGCTAGTTCATCAGGATGAAACCCGGAGTTACCAGGTGGGTCTGTCCGTCCGCCCGGGGCGTTTCTAACACGCCGTTCACGGCAGCGGTGATGCTATGGCAGGTGTCGGGGCCGCTGCTCGTGCTCGGGGGGGACCGCGATGACTGCAGACTTCAGTGGGCACTGCCGCCTCTCTGAAGTGCAGACAGAGCTCCAGGCTTGCGAGGGGACCGAGACACCATGTCCCCCTCCCAGCCCTTTTCTCTCTCCTGCGAGGCGGGGGGTGATCCGACCAGCCTGTGTGGACGTGTACCATGTCGTGTGGCGCTCAGAAGAGAAAAGGACTGCCAAGGCTGGGCTCCACGGACAAAACTGGGGGTGGTTTGACTTTCTTGTGAGTTTTACCTTGAAAAGCATGAGCGCTTCTGCGCTCCTGCAAGTCCCCAGGACTGTTCGATGCCTCCCTCGCGGATTCCCCTGCTTCGCATCCCGGAACAGCTTCAGGCACTGGAGCTGGTGGGATGGTGCCCTCGGGATGCGTGTGCCCTCAGGATGCCACCTGCCCTCGGGATGCTGCATGCCCTTGGGATGCCACCTGCCCTCAGGGTGCTGCGTGCCCTTGGGGTGCTGTGTGCCCTCGGGATGCTGCGTGCCCTCGGGGTGCTGCGTGCCCTTGGGATGCCACCTGCCCTCGGGGTGCTGCGTGCCCTCGGGGTGCTGTGTGCCCTCGGGATGCTGCGTGCCCTCGGGGTGCTGCGTGCCCTCGGGATGCCACCTGCCCTCGGGATGCTGCGTGCCCTCGGGATGCCACCTGCCCTCGGGGTGCTGTGTGCCCTCGGGGTGCTGTGTGCCCTCGGGATGCTGTGTGCCCTCAGGATGCTGCGTGCCCTCAGGATGCCGCGTGCCCTCGGGATGCTGCGTGCCCTCGGGGTGCTGTGTGCCCTCGGGATGCTGCGTGCCCTCGGGGTGCTGCGTGCCCTTGGGATGCCACCTGCCCTCGGGGTGCTGCGTGCCCTCGGGGTGCTGTGTGCCCTCGGGATGCTGCGTGCCCTCGGGGTGCTGCGTGCCCTCGGGATGCCACCTGCCCTCGGGGTGCTGTGTGCCCTCGGGGTGCTGTGTGCCCTCGGGATGCCACCTGCCCGCGGGGTGCCTGGGCACCTTGGCTGCCTGGCTTGGCAGCTAGCAGGCTCGTGCGACTGCCCAACAGAGGTGGGATAATTCCAGGTGTGCAACCACACACCCTCTAACAGCTTTCCACAGCAACAGCTCCAGGGCTCTGGGGACCTCTGTCACACTGTGGAGCTGGGTCCTGTACTCCTGCTGAGGAAGGGAAGGGGCTGAGCTTTCCATTTTGCAGATTTTGGGGGTCAGGATCTGCTTGGGGTCACGTGTGGATGACAGTGATGGTTCCTCATCCTCTTCTCGTGGTTGGAAATGTTTTTAATGTTTTTGTTTGGGTTTTTTTTCAGAGGAAGGGCAAAGGACTAAACCTCTCAAGCTGCTCATGATCTCTTATTGATTTTATGCAATGATATTCCTATTTTTAACAGCATCAAGTCAGAATTAGGCTTTTTCTACCAGTGTGTATGATGATGCTGGCAATTTTATGAGTCCTTGTCTTCCAGAGCAAATGAGTAATTAAAGTTTTCTGCAACCTCGTTTTATCTACAGTTTTCTGCATTTCACTCTGGAAAAATCTGAGAGAAGCCACTGGCCTCTTTGCAGTGCTGGGGGGTGGGGGGGTGGATTTGTTTCTTGGTTGGTTTTGGGTTTTGGCTGGGATTACAAGGATAATACTTTGTCAGAAATCCATAGTTTTCTGTGGTTCTTAAAGCATTCCAGTGTGTTTTACATTTAAATAGAAATGAGGCCTCCTTGAAACAAATTTATTCCGGTTGGCTTTGCACATTGATGATTAAAGAACGTGGTTCAATTTTTTTGTCTCATTCTGAGCAATGTCTCATTAGGTTTGCTTTTTATTGCTTTTCATATCCATCATGATTTGTGTCAGCAGAATGGTTATATAGATGGACAGCTTATTATCAGCTTTAAGTGACGAAACAGAACACAAGAATGGTTGCTAAAAAAAGGGAAAGGTAATTAACGCTGGGTGCCAGAATATAAATGAAGCTTGACATTTTCGCTTTGTAAATCCAAATTAACCCCTGTCTTAATATTACAGAGTGCAGGAGGGGACGCTGCGCCTCTGCCTGCGTCTCTGCTGTGTGACCCGGTGCGGCGCGGCCATGCCCGGCGTGGCTTTGGCTGCTGGCGTGGTGGGGTCTGATGAAGATGCAGAAACTGATGCAGAGCTCCTACACCCAAATCTGAGCTGCTTAACCGGAGCTGTGGTTAGCCCACGGCAAAAGCTCTTGGTCAGTGGGAAATTCAAACAATCGCTTTTTCAGCACGCTTTGCCGTCCCCTCCTTGATTTTCTCATCCTAATGTGGTACGTCTGCAGAGTAATTAGGCTCAGTTATTTGATGTATAAAGTGGGAGTGGGAGGGAGGGTCAGGGAGGACAAATTGAAATGAATCGGGAATCTTTAAGGGAAGAGACAAGAGGACTGGAGGGAGCCATGATAACTCTTTACAAATACTTAGAGGGACATAATAAAGAGGACAGGGACCAATTACTCTCATTACTCAGTGCGAACTGAACGAGAAGTAATGTCTTGCGCTGCAGAAGGGAAACCCAGATGGTGATGGAAAAGTCTGAAGAGTAACGCCAGGGAAGGAGCTGCCGGGGGAAGGCGCTGGTGCTGCTGCCCCGGGGTGCGCGGGGAGGGCTGCCAGAGGCACGTCTGTCCTTGCAGGGCTCTCAAGTGGCCGAGGGTGTCAGGTGCCCAACTCGCCCACAAACACCAACTTGTGTCCGTACGTTGCTGAGTATTTTGAAAAAGTGGTTGTGAATGCTCGGTGCCCCCTCTCCTCCCATTCCTGCTGCTGGTACAGAAAAGCTTAAACTTTTGTCCAGCTGCGGAAGCTGCTCCGCTTAACTTCTTCCTGCGCAGTGATGCCCACTGGGAGATGTGGCTTCGAAGAGCTTCGGCGAGACCAGCCCGTACCACGGATGCTGTTTCGCAGCTGTGAACTCTGGGTCGGAGACCCCTCCGAGCTTGCCTGAGGCAGGCAGCCGTGTCAGATGTGCCCGCAACCCCGGCGTCCTGCGGCCCAGCAGACGTTCTGCCGGCGCCCGGCTGGCCTCTGGCCGAGGGGGAGGACGGGTCCTGCCCCTAAAGCTGCGTTACGGATCCTAACGAAAGTGCTCGCGTGAGCCTCGGGCGGTGCAGAGCCCTGCGGCTGCTGGACCGTTGTGAGGCTGAAAGTGCCCTTAACACCTTTGAAAAGCCACCGGTAGAACCACGTTCTTGTCTGATAAATGAACGATTAACTTGTGTCACTACTGTATAGTGTTTCTTTTGCCATAATATGGAGCTTTTAAGAAGAAAATTAAACCTGCCAAGCATCATTACATGATAAGCGTACTAAGCAAGCAACTATTCCGATTTCAGTGGCCTCGAGTGAAGAACCCGGTAGAGTTCAGACAACTGAAAAATGCAAGCATCTGGCCAGACTCCAGATAATTTACCAGTACATTAGGGATAATTTTTTGCTGGCTTCATGTACACCTGGTGAGTCCTCTTCAACTATAGAAATTTTTCCTGTTCTTGTATACATCCTTATTATTTGAGGTGACACATTAGGTACCAACCCACAGTTTGTTGCCCCTGTTCCTTCTGATTATATATTTCTCATTGAAATGGAAGTGAAAATGAGAAAAACTTGGGAAGAAATCTGAGTGGGAATGATGGGGAGTGTATTAGCATTTGGTGAGCTGGGCACGAGAATCACTCAGGAAATTAAAAGGAGGATGATATTTTGAGGTGATAAAACATTAAAATATGAAACTTGCATTTGAGTCAGATCCAGCCTTAATTTTTCCTTTTTAAGTTGTAGCTTATGAAAAGTTTGAGCCCGTGCCAGTAACAAGTAAAGTCTTTGGGCTATTGCAAAAGGGAGAAGGGAGAAGGAATTAAATGGTGTTGGAGCTGGGCTTCTTGGTGAAGTGCTGATGAAATGAAACAAGAAATGCAGAAACAGGTCAAAGGACAGAGAAGATGGCCACGCAGTTGAAACAAAAAAAGACAGGCAAGCCTACTTACATGACATGTTAATTAAGGCAATGTGGTTGTCGCCATCCCTGTTGGTGAGGGTCACCGAGCAAGGAGGCGGCAGTGGAATGGCCATCGCCGCTTCGATAATGAATTCGGCTCGGCCAGCTCCACTGACACTCACAACCGTGTCGCGGATGGACAGAGCCAGCCTTCGGAAGAGCCAGATCCCTAACGGTGCAGCGTCGGCGTAGGTGGGTCAGCTGGAGACGAGATCTCGAGATACCCGCTGCGGCTTCAGCCCGGTTGGTGTCCGTCTTCAACTGGAAGGTTTTAACTTACACAAAAGACCAGCAACACAGATGTGTCCCCATCCTCCAGCATCGTGTGGGTTTTTTTTTTTTCAGGCTGACTCAAAGCGACCCTCTGCACAGCAGCGGGTGCCAAGGGGGGGTCAGACCCTGCCCGCGGTGCTGGGCTTGTGCCTGCACAGCCTCAGCATGCAGCAATGCGGCACGGAATGGCCACGGTTTCTCTTCTTATGTGATGCCTCAGTTATTCCTTGGTAAAGTTATAAACCTTTTGCTTTGGTGTTTTTTTTTTTTTAATGTTTGTTCGGTTTTTTTTAAATTAATTTTAAAGTAGACCTGAGTCGCTCTGCTATGGCCTGTTGGAAATACATGTAGAAAGCCTAACAAAGCGTGCTGTAAAGCAGGAATAAATAAAATATCGCAAATGCAGTGTAATACCCAACCCTCAGGTGGTTATTTTGTGCTGATATTTTTTTTTTTTTTTTGGTGTGTTCTCTGTGTGTGTGTGTGTGGTTCAGTGGCAAGAACCAGTACATGCCTCGTTACACACAACCTGGAAGCCGCAGCCAGCTCTGCCACAAGCCCCAGCCCACGCTCCGCTCTTGCAGGGATGACCGCGACAGTCCTGAACACAGAGCAGACCGGGACGGCGGGCACCACGGCAGCGAGCGATGCCATGGCCCTCTGCCCCGCGCTGAGGCTCTGCCGGTGCCCGTCCCCACCGAAGGATGCGAGGCCACCTGCGAGGCCGGCCGGGCTCACACCTCCCCACCGGGGCGCCGGCTTGTTTGTTTGCTTTAATCCATCCAGCTCCACAGCGGGCGATTATTTGATTGCTGGATTTTTCTCATTCTCTTTTGTGGCCATTATTGAAGGTACAGATTTCATTCCATCCGTTCAGTGGGAAGAGATGACAAAACCCAAAGGGGAAAGGCAGGAAAACACCATTTAAGAACTAAATGCTAAGTTATGACGCCTCTGTCTGCCGGAGAAAGAGAGATTTTTTTTTTTTTTTTTTTTAATGCAGTTTTTGGCATTTACAAATCCTTTGTGAAAAGGTCACCCTGTACTTGGAATCTTATTAATACAGAAGAATGGCCCAGAAAATGTCACGTCTCTTTACCACGCTATTTACACAGAAAGGAGTGACTCAGCAGACGGAGCCGCTCAGGCAGGGTGGCATTAACGAGGCTGGGGACCGCGGTCGTGCCGCAGCGATAAGTGGTCGTGGCAGCACGGGGAGGGGGGGCTCCCGGCGCCGCAAGGTGACGGTCCCATCGCTGTCACCACCAGGTGACGGTCCCGTCGCCGTCACCGCGGGACAAGGGGACGGCCGGCGGTGACAAGGGTGCTGCTGGCCGGGGTCTGGGGGATGTGACAAAGGCCACTCTGGCTGCAGTGTCGGGCTGGGGGCGGCTGCTGCTCGTCCTGTTTTGTACACAGTACATATGTGTATATACGTACACAATATAGCTACACAAGCACACTGGCGCTCTCACCTCTCGCCCATTCTGCCCCCTCTGTCTACATATGTTATATGTAAATGCAAAACATTACATACTATACATTAGATCGTATATAATTTATACTGTTTATTATTATCTGTTACCTGTTATATGTTATATACATACCCCAAGAACACACACAGTATATTATGTATTATTCATTACATATAGTATATGTACTACATACTATTTTTCATTATACACTATATATTATATATACACATACACTACACAGTATCTGCATTCACACACAATGTACTTACACCACATATACACGTACACAAATGTGGTCACTCCTCAAACATGCTATATTGTCTACTGTATATTTTAAAATAAATTTTATATATGCCATGATATACACACACTATTCACACATGCGCTTGGTGTCTCACCTCACACTATATAGTATACATGTATACACACATTGTAGTGTATAGTATATAGCATATAGTATACATATGTATATCTATAGTATACATATAGGTATACTTTATATAGTATGCATCAACATATATACAGTATACATTATACTATAGTGTATATATATTATATAGTATACATACATACACTAGCTATAGTGTGTAGAGTGTGTGAATAGTGCGTATATCATTTAGTATATATATATACTGTGTACTATACTTATATACTGTACACACTCTTCACACACTATAGCTATTATATAGCATATAATAGTATACATACGTATACTAGACAGTATAATATCTGCTACTCATAGTATATATATACTATATATGTATATATGTATACTATATAGTATATATAGACTATATGACATAGACATATATACTACATACTATCATGTATATGTGCCTATACTATGTAGTGTCTATATGTATACTGCATGGTATATATAAGTATGTATATATGTCGCATATATACTATATAGTATATATAAGTATAGTAAGTATAGCATAGTAAGTATAGTATATATAAGTATGTATATATGTAGTATATACATCTGTATACTATACAGTATAGACTATATAGTAGCTATAGTGTGTGTGGAGAGAGCAGATGTAAATAGTGTGTATGTATTATATATACACTATATACATACATGTATACACAGTCTTCACGTGCTCGCCACACATCTACTATGTATGATTATATATGTATATACAGTACACGTGCATATACATATTATACATTTAAACTACATACTTATATCTACTACATGTCTGCGTATTATATAGGATATACACATGGATACATACACGTATGCACGTGCTCGTGTCTATAAGTAGTGTTACGAATAGATCCAGTTTATGTAACCCATATGACACGCATATGCACCTGTATCATGCACTCTACAGTATGTAAGTGTGTACCACACGTACTCTGACACAGCTGTCTCCTGCCCCAGGGCCAGCACACGTGGGGTGGGCAGCACGGCGGGTGCCCAGTGACACCAGCACAGCTGGCACCCAGTGACACCGGCACAGCTGGCGGTGCGGCCGGCTGGATGCCGTGACACGTCCTCAGCCACCGGTGCAGCGGGGCCGGCACGCGCCCGGTGCCACACGAGCGACCGAGCTGGGAGCTGAGCTCCTGCCCACGGCGGGTCCGTGCCGCGGCTCTGGCCGGTGTCGGTGTGCTTTGCACGTCACCTCCCAGGCACGGGCTGACCTGGGAGCACGGCAACGCCACCAGCGTGCTGCCCAGCTAAGAGGTAAGGGACAGCCCCCAGCCCGCCGGTGCCGTGCCCCATCCTGCTCAGGGCGCTGCCAGTGCTGGCTTGGTGCTTGTCCTTAACGCGAACCCCTCTGCTTCCCGGCCCCGATTCCTTACACTAGCATTTACACACCCGCGCCCTCATTACTGCCTGTGTAATGGCTCCCCACTGAACTGTGTCGGGCTCATTATGTCGCTGCTGTCGTGTGCTCGTCCCCAGAGTCGCACTGCAGCCCCAGTAACGATGATTAACCGGCTGTCGGACGCTCCACCGGGCAGCCTGACTGCGGCGGGGACATTTCCCACCGGCTGCGGGAGCTGCTGCACGGGCACATGGGGCCGGCGACAGACCCGTCATTGCACGGCACCGGTGCTCACAGTGGGCCCTGCTCAGCTTGTGAGGACCCCGGGATGGGGCTGGGACACCCCCCCTGCGCCCTGCAAAGGGCAGGCACAAGCACAGAGCTCACCCCCCCCCCCCCCCCCCCCCCCCAAAGCCTCATTTTATTCACTTTGACTTGCAGCGTTATCTTGCGTTTCGTGCTGCCCGCAATCCACCCCTGGAGCGCCAGCGCTGGGCTGGGACGGCTGCGGAGCAGGCACTGGCCATGCCGGTCCCACGGGGGCCAAGCCGGGGCAGCTGTCCCCTCGCCTCGGGGCTGCCGGTCCCTGTCCCTCCACCTGCGGGTTTCAAGCACCAGTAGCGCTGGAATGAAGGCACAGCACACGTCCGCGAGCAAGAAAATAATTCTTTATTGGAGAAAAAAAGCTCACGCTCAGCAAACTTAATTATGGCAGCATCAGCAGAAAGAACTGTAGCTGCACAGCGCACGGCCGGACAGCCAGCCAGCTCCTCCGGCCGCGGCTCCGGAGGTGACCCCGTGCCCCCCCCCATGCATCAGCCCCAGCAGAGTGGGGAGCGGGGACCCCTCTGCTGTCCCTGGGACCCCCGTGCTCGGTCGGGGCTTTGTGCTGGTTCCTGAGCCCCAGGGTAGCCCCTGGCACAAAGCTGGACTTCGGCTGCAAAACTTCCAGTTCCATTTTTGTTTTAACTCCAAACTTCGTTATTTTTGTTGAACAGGACGGACAGCCGCGCACCCCTCATGCTCGTGCCTGGGGCAGGCGAAGCTGCCGGCTGTGGGCAGCCCCCCAGCACCGGGGTCTCACCGGGACCACAGGAGCAGGCCGTCCCCACGGGCACCCCACGGCTGTGCCGCCATCGCGGAGAGGCCGTCGTCTGTCACCCGCATGTGGGGGAATGGGCCAGGCCCGTGCGCCCCTGGCATGTCGGGGAGCTCTTACCAACGAGTGGGTTTTGGCAAATAAAGAAAAAAACACTTGAGTTTTTCCACCTTCTCCCATGGACGCTGCAACTTAACACCAGGGAACCACCGGTGACCCGGGACCGGCGGCCCCCCGCGCTGCCTGGCCGCGCACAGCCTGCGGGACACTGCGGCCCCCGGTAGCGGCCCCCGCCTTGCCGACAGGCAGCCCCGAGCCGGGGCTTTCCTGGAGCTGGAGTACACGGCAAAGGGGCACTGCAAACAGCCTTGTTTTGGCCATTAGCCATTGCAGTCTGCACGGAAGAAAATTACTTTTCTTAATCATAATCACCACATAATAATCCTTGCATGAGACAGACCGAAAAATAGGCCTCTATTATTAATTCCTCTTGTTTCCACAGCAAGAAAGAAGAAAAATAAAAGGTTTTTCTTCCTTGTCTGCTTTTCATTAGCAAACAGATTATCTGAGGGCTGACCACAAAGCCGCCCCGGCAAATGCCGGCAGCCCTGGCAATGCCAAACCGTGCCACAGGTTGAGCCCCACCACCCCAGCACCCGCGTGCCCGTAGCTCAGGGCACATCCCGGGCTCAGTTCTGCAAGAAGAGGTGTCCTCCAGCTTCAGCTCCGTCATGAACTCCTCAACACAAGCCAGAGCCCCCCGCCCCGAGAGCCCCCCCCAGCCCCTCTCCCCTTCCCACACCCTGGATCGTTGGTTTTGCCCGACTGCCGGAGGAAGCGTGGCCCAGCCGGGCTGTGGGTGTGGGACGGGAACGTGCTCCGGGGTGCCCACACCTTCCAGCTCCTTCTTCCACCGGCGCAGCTCCAGCCCAGTGGAATCCAACAGGGGCCCAGAGGCGGTCGCACCTCTGCAAGCGGCGTGGAGAGCAGCCAAGGGGCTGCGGCATGGGGGGCTGAGGCATGGGGGGCTGAGGCATGGGGGGCTGCGGCATGGGGGGCTGAGGCACAGGGGGCTGAGGCATGGGGGGCTGCGGCATGGGGGGCTGAGGCATGGGGGGCTGAGGCATGGGGGGGCTGTGGCACAGGGGGGTGTGGCACGGGGGGCTGAGGCATGGGGGGCTGTGGCATGGGGGGGGGCTGCGGCACGGGGGGGCTGAGGCATGGGGGGGCTGCGGCACGGGGGGGCTGAGGCATGGGGGGGCTGTGGCATGGGGGGGGGCTGCGGCACGGGGGGGCTGAGGCATGGGGGGGGCTGCGGCACGGGGGGCTGAGGCATGGGGGGCTGTGGCATGGGGGGGGGGCTGCGGCACGGGGGGGGCTGAGGCATGGGGGGGCTGAGGCACGGGGGGGGCTGCAGCATGGGGGGCTGTGGCACGGGGGCTGCAACACGGGGGGCCGTGGTGTGCAGCCTGCGGCACCGAGAGGGGAGAAAGGTGGGGGGCAAGCGGCTGCCCCGGAGCGCGCTGTGAAACTCGGTGCGCACAGCACCATCACTGCTTTCTTTCAGTTCCCCCAGTTGTTAAGGAAATCACATGATTATTTTTTTGAAGCTGAGCTCATGTTTATAAACACTTGGGATCATCGTTGCCGAGGAGCAAATACTACGGGAAAGGCATTGACTCCTCAGTGATTTATCGTCCTTTATTTGAAGTGATCGCCCTGGATGCCCTTTTACCTGAGCAGAAGTGCAGGGCTCCTTTAGAAGCAGTATCTCGCTAACTGTACCAGAGTCATTTTGCTGCATAAAGCATCTTATTTCATAATGATATGAGTGGTGCAGTATAATGAATGCCTGCCTGGGGAAATTAAAGTAATCAATTGCCAAGGCCAACACATTTTAGAACAAGTACAGAAAAAAAGTGTAGATAAGGGCTTTTAAGCCACGGGGTGGAAAATACGCACATAATTCTTTGACCAGTTTTAAAATATGAACAAATGTAATTTCTTCATCAGCTATGGAAATAAAAAAACCCAATGGGCTATGCGGAGCGGGGACTTCCACCCTCTGCTGAAAGCCGTTTATTGCAAGAAACCACAGAAGCCATTTCCAGCAGAAATCCTGGCCCCGCTAAAGCAGGGCGACCCCCTGCAGAGCTGACGGGGCCGTGGCTGCCCAGCTCCGGCCACCCCGCCGCCCAGCCCCGGCTGCCCTTAACCAGCAGGCAAATCACCCCGCGCAAGGGAGCGTTGCCACTTGCTCATCTGCGAGCTTTAATTAATGTTTGCAAAACACTTACAAGATGAAAACGCACTCCAGAAGTGCTAAGCCTTGTTATCGCTGCCACCTCACCGGGGCACTTTGATGGAGTTTGCTTCAACAACGTCTGTAGAGCACGTTGAGCTCCCGGGGTGAGGGGTGCTGGGGCAGAGCCCGGTGCTGAGCCGCAGCACCACGTGCAGTGGCTGCAGCCCTGTGCCCCCGTGAGCCAGGACGTGCCCCCATGAGCCGGGATGTGACCCCTGAGCCGGGACGTGCCCCTCTGAGCCAGGACGTGCCCCCGTGAGCCGGGACGTGCCTCCATGAGCCGGGACGTGCCCCTCTGAGCCGGGATGTGCCCACACGAGCCGGGACGTGCCCGTGCCCGCACAGTGGCTGCGGGACCCGCTGGCTCCGGCTCTTCGGCTCTCCTAATGAGCACTTATGGATTTTTCCTTTGTAAAATGATTTTCAATGTAATCATGCTGGACAACTCAAACACAGCAGACGTTTTAATGAAGGCATGGGACATCCATAAAAGAGTATGCTACAGATAAAACAGGGAATACATCATGTTTATTACTTGTTACATCAAATTGAATTGCAGTGATGAGCTGATGTTGAAAGCCAGTCGGAAATGAGTGGGGAACTGCGGTTATACGCGATTTTGAAACGTAAGTCATAGCATCATCCCTGACCCACCCCTCTCTGCATTTTGTTGGGAAATTTATATGGTACCCACGCAAATGTCTGTTTAATTCGCCTCAAGTAGTACCACAAAAATTCCCCCACGCTTTCCCGGTCCCTGGCTCTCTTCCCAAGCTGACACTTCACCACCTCTTCCAGACAAGGACAAGACTGCCTACAGTACTTGGAAAAGCAGAAATTGCTCAGGCTCTTTAGCCTTGCTTTTGTAAAATCCAGTTCCAGCCCAAACCTTCATCCTGCTCTAACCCAAACCAAGGGTAGCCATCCGCGTACCAAACCCGATGAGCAGCTCCTGCCCCGCCAGCCACACGGGCACCAAAACGATTTTGAATCTGGCAACAAATGAAGTTTCTCAGCCCTCCTGTTCCCAAAACTGGTTTCCAGTCCCAGTGTGTCAACTCTGCTCGGCCTGAACTGCCGTCCGCTCCCGCCCGTCCCCAGGCCCTGCCTGGACCACGGGGGTCCCACGCCGAGAGGGCTGTTCCCCCCCCCCCATGTCTACGTGCCCCTCACGTTCCGTGTTCTTCCTTTCACAAAGCCACTTTGTCATCTACTCTTGGTGACAGGTCACCACAACCCAGGCGCCAGGCTGCAGCAGTGATTTATTACTGTTGGCCCTGTACCGCTCTATAAAAAGAGCCATTTCTGCCTTTTTGGCTAGCACTGACAATTACAGATAGTTTGACCATTTTTCTTACGAGCTTTAGCTTGCGGCTTTCTCGTTCCCGGGCAGCTCCAGAAGTTAACAAATTGCAGGTGGGCTTCTAGGTCTGGAGAGAAAACTCCTCTCCTTCAACCACGGAGCTCTGCAGAGGGAGGAAAACCCCACCAGCTGCCGGCCCCTTTCTCGGCTGTAGGGATACACCTATTCCTGAGCACCGTCCTAAGCAATTGGTGCTCTGCTCGCTCCTCTACCGCCAGCGAGCACAGGAGGGTTTCGGTTGCTGCGCTCAGAAAACTTTGTTCAGGTCCCTCGAGCAAGAAGCCGACTGGCAGCTGCAGGTTTGGCTCGCTGTAATGGTGACACAGTTTGTACGTCTGACCAGCAAAGGACAGATTGCTTTGTTAAAAAACCCAACGCCAAAACCTAATTAAGACTATATTCAATTATTAGATTGTGGCATCTGGCTGTCCAAGTCCTGAGATTGCACATGGTCTTTTTAATGCCTTAAACTTTGTTTTGAGCTTGTTTAAATTCATTACAGGATGCCCTTTTGGACAAAGTTTACCTGGCTTAAGATGTAATATTATTCTTCCAGGTCCTGGTGGCTCTTGGTGCTCTGCTCGTAACCAAGCTTGGACCCACGCGAGTTACCTCAAGCGGCACCTCCCGAAGAGCCCCACGGCGAATGCAGCCCCGGACCGGCCAGCACGTCCCTCTGCTTCTCTGGTTACAAAAACATCAGTAGAAACTGTGACATATAACTTCTTTCACTTTCAACTTTTTCACAGAAACTATTCATGCAGTCAAATCAAACTGACACCTTGGCTCTGCGTTTCTTTTCAGTGAACAAATTAATTGGCAAGTTTTGCCCTTGAGAAGCCGATCCTCGCCACAGCAGCAGGGCGGGTTGTCGCTGGGGCGAGACCCGGTGCCACCAGATCCCCCTTGCTCCAGGCCCTGGGCTCGTCCCCTCCTTGGCCCCCCAGCAGACGAGCGATGGGTTTCTGGCTGTTTGGTCTTGCAGAACGCGCTTCAAAGGCACATTCTAAGGCAGGGCTAATGACCAGACCCGTGTGCTCGGGCCCCTTCGGCATGTCACTCCACGCGCTGGACCCTCGCAGTGCTCTCAGTGCAGTTTAAACTTTAACACGCGAGACCTAAAAGCTCTTCCTCTGCTTAGTCCCCTGAATAATTTCTACTGGGGAAAAAAAAAAAGACTATTAACAATTTCATGCAACTCCACACACAACGCACTGGCTGTATCTGCAGCCTGCTCTATACAATTCTGCTTCCTCATTAAAAAAACCCGAACCAACCATTGATTACATCCCACTGGCTTTCAGATGCTCTGGGAACCGTTGTTCTCGCCCCCAGCAGCTGTAGCTGCCCCTTACAACGGTCTCGACTGCTCGCACCGGCTGCGCGGCGATTGTGCTACTGCGCAGCCCCGTCCCCTCCCAACGCAGCTAACGAATAAACACTTTTTGTGCGGTTTTGTGCCCTGGTGTTTCGGGTTTCCAGCACTGCGGCAAGATTGAGAGAGGTTTAAGATGAAGAACCGAGGGGTGCGTGTGGGGGGGTCACTGCTATTGAGTATTAGCATCCCCCGAGTGCCTGGCAGCGCGGGGGGACACGGCCCAGGGGTCGCAACCAAAATACAGGCAGCTGGGGAGCAGAATGATTGTTCCCACTTTTAGAGCCAGGGAGGTAAACCAAAGAGGCGTGACGGGATTTGTTCGAGGTCACCCGAACGAACGCCAGCACCGTGCCCAGAGGCAGCGAGCGGCAGGTTCGGCTGCCCCCATCCCCGCTCGGCCAGGTCACCTGGGGCCGGGGCGCCTGGAGCCGGGGAGGGAGACCCGAGCTCGGCATCGCCGGCCAGACACCGCGCGTTCCGTTGCTCCCAGCGCCGATGGCCCGTGACCGCAGCCTGGCCATGCTGCGCCGGCCGGGGGCTCAGAGCACGGCCCCGCGTTGGGGCTGTGCAACACGAGCACGGTCTCCCACCTGGAACCGGCCCCGAAACCACCCGAGAGGAGGTCCTGTGGTCCCCGCTGCCCTTCAGGCACAGGGGCTGCGGCCCCGATCCGGGATGCGGGGAGATAAAACACCGGGTGGGGCGTCCAGGTGAGACCCAGGGCAGGGGGGAGATGCTGCCCGTGCCGCAGAGCCCCTCCTGCCGCGGGACCACGCTGCTCGAGCCTGCGAGGAGAAGGCAGATCGCACAGAGAAATACAACAGGACTGCTTTTCCTCTGGAAAATCACTAAGAAAAAGTTTGTTCCTCGTCTGAAATTTAACTTTGTATTTCAATCTTTAATCTACAGCTTTTAGTTAAGTTTGCGGCCAGCTCAAAAATGGAAATAGCTGAACTTTTCAGACATGAAGATGATATATTCACAAAGCAGAGATTAGAGGTTTAGGGATTCATTCTCTATTCTGCTTGATTTCATACAGGGAAAGAACTTGAAGGAAAAAAAAAGACCTTTTCAAGCTCCTCCTCTTGTTAGAGACATTCAGCGAGCTTCACATCCCTGTCTTTTCCTGAGACCTCGTAGGTATTTATAGTTACTTCAGATTTAGTCTCATTGCAGACACATACCCCTAGCTCATTCCTGCTCATCAGGTTTTCTAAAAACGAGGTTTTTTTTTTTTTTTTTTCTTTCCCCGTCACTCAGGGATGAAGGCTGTTGAAGCCATTCCACCTCATCGGGCTCTTCCCTGCCCTGCAGTCGTCAGACCCAACCGGGTGGGAAGCTGCTCCGCGAGCCGATAGCTGGGCACCCGCCAGCCCTGGACATGGGATCCATCCTGCCCCTGCCCGCACCCCTGCCCACACCCCTGCCTGCACCCCTGCCTGCACACCTGCCCGCACCCTGCTCGCTGCTGGAGCAGCCACGGGCTGGAGATCCTGACAGGCCTTCCCACGAGGGACATGTACATACATGGTACATACATGGTACGTACAAGGTACATACATGGTACATACATGGTACGTACATGGTGCATACATGGTACGTACATGGTGCATACATGGTACGTACATGGTGCGTACATGGTACGTACATGGTGCGTACATGGTGCATACATGGTACGTACATGGTACATACATGGTGCGTACATGGTACGTACATGGTACGTACATTGGGGGGTCAGACAGACACGACTGACCCTGGTCCCTGCCCGAGTGAATGACGAGCCCGTTGCCTGGTCTCAATACTTCTATTATTTGTTACACCTCCATATGCACACGCACGTGATTTGCCCATAGGAGTTGCAGCTGATGCGAATTCAAGAAACTTTAAAACAGGGATTATTTTGCCACAGATGCCTAAACCAAGTAAAAGGAAAAAAAAAAAAAAAGAAAAAAAATGCCATAAACAACCCAGCACATTGACCTGGGAAGGAGAAAGCTCAAAAGTTTTGCCACCTCACCTCCACACAGCACTCAGACCCACAGCCATCCACTGCCCATGGGGTGAACACCTAGCACAGGAACCGGGTGGAAAATTCCCCAAACACCATCCAAAAATGGAATTTAGGGGGAGGCAACATCAGCTGTCACAGAGACTCTGGACCATCCCAGGCGTTGGATGCTTTCACTAATATCCAGTCTGAGAAAGAGCTATTTTACGACATCTCCCATGCTGCAACAATCCCTTAGGAAACACATCTAAGACCTGGGCACACGGACATCATCAGCTTGAACCAGTCTTCCCAGCTTAGCCAGTCCCAGACTGAAGCCCAGTACACACCACCACTCCATCCCCTTGAAGGACCTCACCCCTTTGAAGAACCTCACCCCCCTTGAAGGACCTCACCCCTTTGAAGAACCTCACCCCCCTTGAAGGACCTCACCCCTTTGAAGAACCTCACCCCCCCTTGAAGGACCTCACCCCTTTGAAGGACCTCACCCCCCTTGAAGGACCTCACCCCTTTGAAGGACCTCACCCTCCCTTGAAGGACCTCACCCCCCTTGAAGGACCTCACCCCCCCTTGAAGGACCTCACCCCTTTGAAGGACCTCACCCCCCCTTGAAGGACCTCACCCCTTTGAAGGACCTCACCCCCCCTTGAAGGACCTCACCCCCCTTGAAGGACCTCACCCCCTTTGAAGGACCTCACCCCTTTGAAGGACCTCACCCCTTTGAAGGACCTCACCCCTTTGAAGGACCTCACCCCCCCCGAAGGACCTCACCCCTTTGAAGAACCTCACCCCTTGTCATTTCCCACCCACCCCACATGTCTGGTCCCCACAGCCGCCTGTGCCGGGCAGTTGCAGGGGTGCCCGGGTTACCGAGAAGGACACATCTCCTTCCTCGCCAGAGCACCACTGCAGAGCTCTCCCGCGGCGGGGGTCTCCCCGGCCTGCAGACCCGCTGCCTGCGCCCCTCACGTCCTTCCACGTGGGTCTGCATCGAGAGCATTGCTCGCCTCCCGCGAGGGAGCTTTCTTTTCGTTTGCCTTCGTGGTGACTCATTTTGCCTTTAATACGTTTTGGCAGGACTGAGGTATTTATTTTAGCAAAGTAGTGAAAATAGTTTGGAGCATGTTAGCAGCCTGTGCAGCTCCTGTCAAGGCGCTGCTTTTTAATGCAGTGCCTTGGACTGACCTGACTTAGCTCTAAGCATACACAATCAATCAAGATCCAACTTTACACCGCATACAATTTCCTCATTTTTAATAACTTGCGCAGGGAAATATTTTGCCAGTTCTGACATGTCACAGCCTCACGCTGAAAGGCACCGGCTTGTTTTGCTTTCCCTAATCCACGACAACATTTTCATTTTACTCTTCACAGAAGTCAGCTGGCCACGTCAGAGCTCGGAGTGGATCTTGGTAACGTACAACGGCGAGGGGGTTTTAAGACACACCGCCTGAAGCGCAGTACCTGAAGAAAACTCCTGAAATACATCCCAGTGGTCACTGCTCCTTTTATTTTTTATCTCCCGTGGGATTTAAGATTCCCGTTGTCCTGTCACACCTTATGACCCGAACGTTGATTTCCTGTTTAGATATAGATTTTGTCTGAATGTTCATTAAAAAATGCACATTCTTGCTTCGTTACTCACACACTGCTCCGTACATATAAGCAGACCAAATTCTGCAAAGTCACTGGCAGAATGACTTTGGCGGTCATCTCCATGACCAGCATCATGCCAACAAAAGGTTTTACGGGAATACAACTGTATTACAGGCGGAAATACCACCGGTTTTAAGAGCCGCATTTGATCCTTTAACCAGGTACATTTTCCTTCCACTAGAGCTTTACAGCCTACATAGCACATTACTTCTCAAATCTGTTTTTAATTGAAGTTGGTTTTGTAATGCAGCCACATGTGCGTTGTTTGATAAATGTGAATTGCAGTAAATGCCCTTAAGCCCACTCTTTAAAAGTAGAGAGCAAGTTTTATAAATGTGCTTCAGAAATAGCAATATTTTCTAATTTCATAAAACAACAAGAACGAATCACCAGCTGCTTTCAGAGATAGATTAGTTCCCCGTAAACAATACATTGATCCTAACAGAATTC
This sequence comes from Grus americana, assembly GCF_028858705.1. NCBI lineage: Eukaryota > Metazoa > Chordata > Aves > Gruiformes > Gruidae > Grus > Grus americana. The sequence continues at coordinate 12,500,313 of NC_072870.1, forward strand.
CATCTGTTTTCAGGACTTTCAAAGAACAGCTATTACCATTCAATTATCATGCTTCATTAAACAACTTAAACCCTACACATTGCATGCTTTTAGTTAAAAAAACATTCAGTAACCTTGCTTGTGACATGTAACGTAGCGTTCGTTCAGAGAAATCTGGCAGAGCGAGCGTGTGGCCACGCAGCATCGCTACAACCCTGCGCCGCCGGGAAACTGCGAAGGGAAATTGCCGCCGTCCGTGTCCCGGGCAGCCAGCACCCATCCTTGCCCGGTGCTGGGCACCGGCGTGCCGTGCCGCAGGGACCGTCTGGGGCGTCTGCGGGGGACACCACGCTGTCCCCGTGCCGCTCTGCCCAACTGCAGCCGACCAGGGGAAAACCCCAACCGCGGCCCCTCGCTGCCCGCGGCCAGAGCGGCCAGCTGCCGCACCGGAGCTGCAAACCGGCTTCAGGAATGACGTCTGCCAGGTGCTTCCCCAGGGAAATACTGGCATCGCTCCTCCGCCGGCGAGCAGGCAGCCCCGGCGTTGCAGCCGACCGCGAGCGCGCCGGACTCCGGCAGATCTCAGGGTGACACTGAATTTTACTACGGAACGCGAGGCGCTGTGTAAAACTTAATTGCCCCTGTGTGTTGTAAAGCCGGGGACTGATCTTCAGCCGGTGCCAGCAGCACCGCTCAGCGACGTCTCTCTCAGACAAAAAGATGACAGCAACATTTAATTTCCCTTCTCCCCCTCTCCCCCCGCCGGCTCGTCTCGCCATCACTCATCGGCTCCTCGGGACAAGGCGTCGTGGCTCGGTGGGGACCTGCTGCCGCCCCGGCGAGGCTCAAGGCTTTACCTGAAATCACAAAGGAAAATTGAGAGAGAGCCAACAAGCGCGCCCCCGACTTCTGAATCCGACTCCAGAGCCCTAACTGAAGGTCACCCCGCACCTCTGTTTAGGGGTTATTAGTTCTCCTATTTGTGTAGTCCTTCACCAGCGTCACAAGCCATGAGCAACGACAGCTCGTGTACGCGCGCCTGCGTACACACGCACATATATATATATATACACGCCCTTATGTCTGAACACTATGCCAAAGAAATTATGTTTCACATCATTTCTAGTGTCATCTTTGATTAATTTGCGTCTCTTTTCTCATTATAGCTCATCCCTCATTTCAAAGGTGTCCTTCAACCAGGACGCTGGGAGAGGGCCGAGAAGCGAAGAACAGCAAGGAATAACATAGAGTCTGGGGAAGCCTTTCAGAGCGTCGCACCATCCCCGCACCGCTTCGTCCCACCTACGGTTTCTTCTTTAGCGAATTAGCTTTCCCCAGAACTGATTCACCGCATCCCCATGGCCATAGATCCCCTCTTACATCTTACTAACCAGAGAATAAAGGGGTGAATGCACGTGTCACCAGTAGCCATGGGGCCTTTGACAGCTCAACGGAGCCGCAATATGTGGAAATACAAACATCCACGTGCAACTCATCTGCTCCCTGCCGCCCCACCTCCCCTCAGCGCGACGTGTCTGGGTGACTCCGTGTCTGAAGGCGAAGCGAGTGCTCCGCTGGCCAAAGCGGCAATAAAACGGCTGCAGGGGAAGGTCCCCAGCACCGCGGTCCCTCGGCTCGCCCGCGCAGAGCGACCGTTCTGCCGGATCACCGGAGGATACCCTCTGCCATCACGGCTCTAAATCACAGCCACGGCTTGCCACCGCACCGCTATTTAAACAGTCTGAGAACATCATAAACAGAACTCATCTGGGGAGATATTTCATCTTAAGGCTTGATGACAAGGTCAGCAGCACTTCAATGCGTCCTTCAGCTCGAGGTCGGCCCCTTCCGCACGTTCTATTTTAAGAGCTGCACAACGCCGACCTCCGCAGCCCACTGCAACGGCCCCGGAGACCTGCTGGAGTCGCGTCTCACCTTGACGTCCCCCTTCGTAACAGAGCCGGTACGTCGGCAGCAGAGGCCAGCTTTGCTCTGCGCTGCGGGGAGCTCGCGGCAATCTTTGACCCCGCGCCGAATCCCAGCAGGGTTCTTGTCCGTAAAACATCCTCTGATGGGTCGTCATCTGGAAATCCCACAGACGGGTGCTGCCGACCTGGGCATCGGTCCTTGAAGTCTGCAGTCTGGCTGGCAGCTCTCCTAACTCGTTGTATTTTGAAACAAGGTCAGTCAGGGGGCTGTACCTATTATGCAAGTGGAAAATGAATGTACACAAAGCTGCTCGTCTTCCCGCAAGACATGCCTCAAGTGTAACGCCTGACAAACCCAGCGCCACCACCAGTTACTGAGCAGGATGTCTCGCTTTGGTTAGGAGGTGGCTCTCCACGCCAAAAGGATGTCTACCACAGGGAAATCACGCCTAAAAAGAAGCAGTCCAAGAGGCAAGACAGAGAAAAAGAGACAGGGCAGCCCCAAATATTTCCTCTGCAGCGTTGGCGAGCCCCTGCGTGGCAAAGGCTCGGAGCAGAGCCCCGGAGCTCAGCCCCTCCGCCGCGGCGGCCATCCCCCTGCGGCAGGAAAAGCGCCGCTCGATGCTTCGAGCGCATGTGGCAAATAAGAATCATTATCAATAAAACTGTATGACTCGGGCTAGTTAATTATCAAAGGGAAAAACCAGAACAATGCACAACATTTCCCAAGATCGCCGAAAGCCGTTTAAACCAGGCTGCCTTTCAACCGCGGTTAGCAGCTTCTAATTAAACCCAACTCCAAGCGCGTTTGCTGAAACGGAGCCAGTAATAGAAATCTAATAGGACGTCTTTTGTCGAAACCGCGTGAGGAAACAGTTTGGATCCCGTTACGAAGGCTGCCTTTTGCCGACTGGCAGCAAACCTCGCTTTCCAGGACGTGTATTCACAGAGAACCGAATATGGAACTGGCTTGCGCCACATTTTCCCCATACGTATTTTTGCAATATATGAAATAAAGCTACGCCAACAGGAGACCCTCCGAGAGGGCCGGCTGAAAAGGACATCCTTCTTTTTTGTTCAAAATCTGTTCTGTGTCTTTTTGGTCAAAAAGACATTTCACAATTAAAATTTTCATCAGAAATGGAACATTCTTTCCAGCTTTGCAGATGGTGAGAAGAAAAAAATGTTGTCACTCGGTGGCATAGCGGCTGCCCAGAAAATGAGCGCTTGCCTTTAAGCATGTAGGAAGCCTGCGCGTGTGATTGTACAACATGGAAACAGTTTGTTCTTTGCCTAATACAAAATTAAACATTATGAAATTCGCCGAGTGATATATTTTGTCCCATGAGAGATTAGTTTCAGAAATACAGAGACAGAAAAATAGTCATCTGCCATTATCATGCCAATTTTTAAGCAGCTGGGAAATACTGCTTCTTCCCTCAAATGAGTAGACTAGACAAAAACAATGTTCTACCTCCGCCTCCCCCCAACGGCGCTACTTTTCCCTTTTCCCATGAAAATTTTCCATTTAAATTAAATTTCCTCTTTATTACCATCCTCCTTTTTTCTTTTTTTTTTTTTTTTTTTTTGTACTGGCACATCTCTTCTTGCTATTAGCCCGTTTTTCCCCTTACATATCTATTTTTCATTTTCTTTTATTGCCAAGAGCAACAACTTGTATCCGTGTGCATGTGTCGGGGGAAGGAGGGATGAGGAAAGGAGAACGGGAGAGAAAAGAAGAGAAAGAGACAAAAGGTGGGGAAAATCATCTGATAAAGAACAACTGCTGACATGAAAACAGAAAGTTTGCCATTTTGGTGGGAACCGGGGGGAAGTCCGTGGTCCCTCCTCCTCCCTGACCGTGCCCCAAGCGCAAGGAGGAGTTAATCCCTCGCCGCTCCGCGTTAAGAACGTTTAATCCCTCGCTGCTCCGCGTTAAGAACGTTTTTACAGAGAACAGAACAAGCCGAGACAAGTCACGTCTGGTTTCTAAGCCACTCTCAAGCTACTTTTGCCGACAGCTTTTCCCGTGCCGTGCTGGCAGAGGGGAGCACCGAGCTCCCGAGCAGCAAGAGCGCTGCGCTACGGGAGGCTCCGGCAAAGCGGGGCTCTGACTTCTGTGCTTCCCCGATATATTTCGGTGCTTGCATCTGCATTTACAATCCAATGAAGAATTTATGACTGTTAAACTTATCCTGTATGTCATAATTAAACACAAACAATCATTTCCAAATAACTGTTTACCATATTGCATATTCAATTGTGCAATTAATCTCAATGACTCTTCCTCCTTGTAAATAAATACAGGCGGTAACGGACTCTGCCGTAACGCACTTAACTGCATCAGCGGAAGATGAAGAGCCAATGTGACATTTCGAGAGCGCGGTTACCTGTTTAATAAATAGATTGGAAACCCTGTCATTTTCAAACGGATGCCTCGTTCTCCTGCTAACTATTTGTTCTGAGGAAAGCCGCCGAGAGAGATTTATAGCACAAGTGCTGTTTAAACATTAATCTTAACGCAGAGCAAGAGGGGAGGGGGCCGCTCCCCGAGCTTTGCCAAGGGATCCGAGATCCGAGGGAGGACTCGTGCGGAGCCAGGCCCCAGAGCTGCCGCCAGCGAGGGCTGCACGGCAGAACCCGCACCGGGCTGAGCGGCGGGGCGGCCGGGGTGCCCGTGGGGGCTTGGCAGGGCCCTCCCCACCCGTGACCAGCTCTAAGGACGAGCCGGCACGAGGACGCGCTGGGAAAGCTCCAGCGAGAGCCGGCAGTGGAAGGAGGCCTTGGCGTAACGCAGAAACCTCCCGCAAAGGGACCCGTCTCTGGGCGTTACCCGTCCTCACCGGCCCAGATGGGCTTCTGCTGGCAGAGGCTGCGGCCGCCAGCGAGCAACGGCCTCGCTGCCGGCACAAACCGGGGGTGCTGCCGGGAGCCGCTCGCCGAGAAGCCGGTCCGTGCCGAGTCAGCGGCACGGTAAGCAGCGTTTCGCTAGGATTCGGCGGCAGCCTGTTTCTTTTCGGGCATAAAAAATGAAATAGCGATCTGCTGATGGGTTCTGATTGGTAGATGGCTTCACACGAAACAGCATTTGTCCTGCGAACAAGGTGAATAAAAGACTTAATGGAGTTCAGCGATGCAATACAAATAACGGCGTCCCTTCCCATTACCAACAACACACGCTGCGCTCTCTCCGGATCCCCGTTCTCTCCAATACTCCGCTAGGAAGCTTTTTGTAAATAGGATGTCTCACTTAATGTCCTCTCCCAGACATCGTATTAATCACCCTTTAAGAATGCATGGTCTCAGGGAATAAGGACTGCGCTGGCTGTAGGGAAGACATCGCTCCTAATTTCAGCTCCGCGTTGATTTTCTGCAAGCCCGTGCCATTTCCCCACAGCTGAAGCTGAGACTGTACCACCCCTCTGTCGCAGATGTCGGCGGAGATGCCATTGGGGAGGGCAGGTACCACGCGTGCAGGAGAGCCGGTACCGCCGCCAGCACCGAAAGCTCCGTGCCCCCGGCGCCGGCTCTGCGCAGCTTCGCCCCGGGGGGCTGCAGACATGGGGCCACGAGCGGCTGTAAAGAGCGGGAGGGGATGGAAGGGACGACGTCTTCGTGGAGCCCCTGAGCTCTGCAGCAGGTATAAAGGAGGCTGAAGGGTCCTTGATAGCTCCAGAGACTGCTAATTGGCTATGAAGGATTTCTCCTCTAGACTGCGGGCTGATATTGTCCCCAGGTGGGTGCTAGTGACTGGAAGCTATTTCCACCCAGAGACCTGCGTGAAGTTGAATGATTGTCCCAGGCTGGGTCCCACGAGCTCCCGTTACCGCTTCTGCAGAGAAGGAAACCGCTGGAAGCGCAACTGCAGACGAATTAACCATCCTCTGTCGCGCAGGGTCACGCCGGTCCATGCGGCAGGCGAGGTGGAGGATGCTCGCAACGTTACCACGCACGCTCGTCTCTCGCAATGGCCAGAAGATTTCAGCTCTCTGGGCTGTCGGCTCGCCAGCTTTCACGAGCACCGAATTCCCTAATGAAATCAAATTCTTTAGAAGTATTTAATTGTGCATATGTTAATTTTTGTGCTAGCACTATCAGTCTCGTATTCACAGTTGTTTATGTCCAGGGTGTTTACCCAATCTTTGCTGTAAACACATTTTCACAGGTCAAAAGCAAAGCATGAAAATCACCAAACCATGAAGATTTTCAGTTCTATGGTAAATTCAATGAGGAAAAAACCAGTTTGAGAGAAAGAGAAGTTGCAGTAAGGGACGTGCTGTTCGGAGGACCCTCGCTGCCCCCCTTCACCGGCCGTGCGAAGGGCCCAGCTTTGTGCCGGAGAAGTCACCAAGCACCGTGCGGGCGTTTGCTGGGGAGGGAGACCCAGCCCTGGCCGAGGGGCAGCAAAGACCCCCGCGGGCACGCCGCTCCCAGAGCACGGACGCCATGGGCACCCCCAGCAGAAAGGGGCGCAAGGGGGGCACGGCCGGGGGACTCCCCCCACCACTCGCGCTGCCGGTTCAGGGGAAGGCTCCGGCAGAAGGGTCGGCTGCTGCGGGGCGCTGACACAGGGAGCGCGCTCTCCTGATTGTTGAACAACATCCTAAAAAAAATGACCTCTGACAACCAGCAGCGATGCGCATCCGCCACCCGCCAAGAAAACAGCAACACGTGCCACGGCATTGCACGTACACACCTTGCTCAGACAGAAACAGCAGCACGCGAAGGCCAGACGCTGAACAACTGCCCGAATTCAGCAGCAACCACCACCCAGGTGTTTTAAATGACCCCAGAACAGGTTGCCTTAACTTTCAGCTGGGCTCCACGTCACGCCTGGGCAGGAGGTTATACATGAGATGGAAAGCTGCAGTGAAGAAAAAGGCTCCCGAAAGGCACGGTAACGCTCTCTGGATCGCGCAGATTTAAAGTGCTCCCACTGGGGATACGGAATTGTGTCAAACAAATGCAACTTACTGTGTCTTCCCCTCTCTCGCAGTCCCTAACAAAGTTGTTTTCATTATCTGGGAAACCCCTGGTGAAGTGTTAGCATCTTCAGTAACCCTTGTAAGTGGAACCAAATTAGGAAAGCGAGCAGACAACCCAGGCAGAGAAAACAGATTTCATTTTCTATATATCAGTTTCTATTAGTTTCAAAGATAGGTCTCTCTTACTCCCACTGTTCGGCCACGGTCACAATGCATTCAACAAATTGAAACTGAAACGTGTCTGCTGATGAGACTGATGCTGTTATTAGATTTAACTATCAATCACCAGCTGAGTGAAGTATAACGCAATTCATTAGGTATCAGTCCGATAGACGTTTCAACTTAACGCTGTAAGCAAACCAGAAGCAAAGCTCTCTGCAATTATTACTGGGTTCACAAACAGCACATCTCCAATATGCATACAGGTTGTATTTTTATTTTTCAGACTTCCTCCCGCTGCTGGAAAGGTTTCCTCCTGCCCCGCTCTCCTCCGCACGCTTGCATGAAACCCCTTCGCCCACCCAACTCTTCCCCGGCATCTGCAACGCGCCGCTGGGTGAGCTGCTTGAAGACGACGGTAGCGGTTTGCCCGCCCCTCGTCGCAGCTGGATGCGGTGCTCAGGCCACCCTCCGCACCTCGCACGGAGGAGCGGCCCCGGGGATGGCGGCTGCGGAGCCTGCGCCCCCCTGTCCCCCTGTCCCGTGGGGACATCCCTGCGGCTGCTCCCCAGGAGAGGTGACAGCTGCCACCGCAACCGTCCCCTTCTGCGCATCGCCCGCCTGCCCGGGAAACGGAGCGGGCGCCTGGGGCTTCTCTCCACAGCACCCCTCCCTCAGCTATGGGGGGAGCACGGTCGGAGAGTGCTAGGGAGGAAAATTTACCTTCTAATTGCCAACGAACAGCATCTTTCCTTGCTAGCATGTAAACAAGGAAATTTGGCTCTCCCGCTGCATTAATGCGACTTGTGAAAACTAACTTGTAAGGCTGGATGTTTTTTCCACAGTAAGCCAATGTTCCAATTATCAGCAAATTGCTAGCACTTGGAACGACGCTGCATATTAATTCAAAGCAAGTGAACGCTCATTGAATTACCCAGAACAGTAAATAGCTCTTTGTGGGGTGTGTAAATAATCCCAGGGTACTAGGAAATTGGGAAAAGAGATTTTAAAAACTAATTTGCCTGGGCAGAGTAAAAATTTTAAACGGAATTAGTAAAAGAAGGGATTATCAATGAAATGGTTATTTTGATTGTCACGAGCCGGGTCACGTATCTGTGATTGGAGAAAGCAGCCCCACACCACCCGTCCCACCGGCACCGCAGGAAGGCTGCCCGGCCGGCACGAGGCCACGCAGCCCCTCTCCCCGGCGGGGATCTCTGCTTCGTTTGGCCCCGGAGGGACCCACCGCACGGAGACTTTCCTTGGCGGGGGGGGGCACGGGCTGCCCCAGCTCTGCCCCGTACCCCCGGGCTCCCGGCGGCAGAGAGCAGTGAAGCAGAAGGTGATTCGTGGGTTGCCGTACTTTCCCCATGAACACCAAACTCCGCTGTCCCTCTAGCTCGGTGGCCGTTAAGAGTCACTGCTAATGAACTGAGGGTGTAATAAATGCACATGGCTTCGGGGTTTTTTCCACGATTTGTTTTTTTTTCTTTTTTAATTCAGCTCCCTCATCACTGAGCTAATGCACTAATGGACACTTACCATTACCTAACTTCCGACCTAATGGGCGCAGCAAATAAGTGAAAGGCTCATAAAATCAAATTTACTGAGCATCATTCCTTTTGCTGTCCATTAACTGAAACTATTTATTAGGTTAAACAGATCTAGGGTATGGAGCTATATTCATCTTGTATTAACGCTGTTACACGGACACGTTGGGATCCCAGAAGCTCTGGCAAGCGCAGGGCGGAGGGGAGGGCTGCGCTGGTGGCACTCACCAGCCCACGGGCTGACGGACACGGGGGCATCGCCAGCACTGCCACCGGAGCAGCCGTCCCACAGCCCCTCGGCCACACGGACCACACGGCGTTGGACCCCCGTGCCGGCACCTGCGGGACCGAGGAGTGCGTGATGACCATAACCCTGTCCCCACTCCAGCGTCCCTGTCTCGCCCTTCTTTTCCAGTACTTCTCCAGCAGCGCCTTCCCGCCGCTCGTTTCTTCTTCCCGCTCACCACCCGGGACCTGGCTGCCGAGCCCTCGAACGCCGACATTCCCTGGCGCTGCCTTCCTCCTCCTCCCCGCCCCGGAGCCCTCCCCACGGTCCCAGTCACTGCAGAAGCAAAACCCTCTGGGCAGCCAGTGCCAGAGCTCGTTCCCCACCCTCCGTGGGGTCCGACACTGAAAACGTTCAAAATAAACCCAATCCGTTTACCTTTGCAACCTGAATACGTTTGGCCTGACTCTCTGCTGTCCTGCTGTCCGTGCTGTCGTCTCACTACCCCGACGGGGATGGTGCGGGGACGCTGCGGCTGAGAGCGAGCATCCGCCCGTGCGGTCCTGCAGGGATGCGCAGAGGTAACATATGAGGAGCAACCAGACCCGCACACGCCGAGCTGGAGATGGGTCTGTACGTAGGTCTCTAGAGATAGGTCTCTCCACCTACCTACGGCAGGCTCTGGTGTAACGTATGATGAAAATGTGCCGAAAGAGACGAGCACCAACGACGCCTTCTGTTTTCTGTCAAAAGCTAGAAGTTCAGTTTATGTTCTGGCACTCAGTTCTTTGTAGAAATATAAAGAGAATTTCAATTTCATCAGCTTTCTGAACAGCAAAGAACAATCTGCTGCCCTTAATGGGTAATATCCTCTGCCATCAAGGCTGCCTTTAGCGTTTCACTGTCTTCCATAAAGAACAGTTTTACTGGATTACCAATGAAAAGAACGGCTGTAACAAAAGATGGGCTGACAGCAATTTTTTTCTCCAAGTCTGGTGAATTCCTTTCACTGAGGCAATCACTTACATGAAGTTCACGTGCCTTTGCTCAATTCCTAAAGAGATTTTGGAGCTTCACCCCCGCAGCGGGCCGGGACTGGCTGTGCCTCTCACCTCTCCCTTGGCCCCGAGCTGTCGTCAGCCCACGGGAGGCCCGAGGCAGCAATGGTGGGCTCTCCCCTTCGCTGCCCTGCAGGGTCCTCAGGACCTGCCTTGATCGCTCACCCTGGAAACGAAAGCACGCGCAACTTTTCTTCACCTGCCGTTTGTGAGCGACGCGAGGTCCAGCAAACCCTAGACTGAGCAGCCCGAATCACTGGGCAGATGCATTTTACGTGTTTCGCCCGGAGAGGGACCGGAGGACGCCCACGGACGCATCCCCAGGCCATAAAGCATCCCAGAGGCTCTCTAGCAAAGAGCAGGCACAAGGGCAAAGGACAAAACACCGTAAAAATGATGCAAGGCTACAGGAAGGATGCGGGAAAGTTCACGACCGGAGGGCCCCGAGCTGGAAGACAATTTGTTACCTGAAAAAGACCCAGATAGCGCCGGAAGGCAGAGCACTTGCTCCTGGCAGCGTGTGCTGGAGCAGGAGTTGTGCCCCACCAGCCCCAGCCCCACGGCCTGGCCGGGTCCCTCTCCGCCAAGGGGCAATCCTCCACGGCTCACGCGAGCAGGGCACGCCGGAGCACCGGTCAACCGAGAGCATGTTCCCGGGAACGGCAAAGTGCTGTTGACCTTAATGATGGTGTCTGGTTTATAAATACCCAAAACACAGATAGATTAGATGAACTTTGAAAACTTTCATATATATATTTTAAGAGATCCTGCTTGCTAAGCTATTTTTTTTCTTTTCTAAACTCCCAGGGCCCTAGTAAAGTCAGTCAATACACCATTACAATCATTTGGGGAACAGTAAAGCTTTGAAAAATAGCATTTGCACTGTGGATTTATGGAAAACATTTGAACTACAGTAAGCCTTGAAGATAACTCTGAAACGTATTTTGATTTCTCAATAATTGCTTGAGAATCATTAAAAGAAATGAAAACTCTACACCCTGGACAGACACGGGCTGGGAAAGCACTGCCAGGAGGAAAAAAAATATCGTCAACACTGGAGAAAGTATATAAGGAGCGTCCCAAAAGAACTGGCTCGCTCAGCAGGAGCTCTCGCATTGCCATTTTTATAGCACTGACCAAGATGCCCGCTCCCCGACGGAGAGCGGCGCGCCCCGGGGCAGACCCTCACCCCGCACCTTTCGGGGTGCTGCAGGCCCCCGCCGCAGGACTGCCAGCGCTGCTGTGGCCACGGACGAGGTGCTGCTGCCCCGAAACACAAAGACCTGCTGTGACGACCAGCGGCGGCTTCCTGCTTGAAACGGGTATTCAGTCCCCGGGCACCTTCCCCAAACCTCCTGTTCTCCTGCACAAAATCCACTGAGGGGGCTGCCCTCCCCGGCGAAAGGGAGGATCAAGCCATGCTTTGCCGGACGGTTCGGTGTGCACGCACGTACGCTGAGGTCACAGCGTGACCCACGGTGACGCACACACGCGCTGTATGCAGGTCTGCACGGCCGGCGAGCCGGGGCTGCCCACGCCGGAGTTTGAGGATTTCGTTTTTGCCCTTCAAAATCCTGCTTCACAACGTTCGTTTAATTGTCACGACGGGCTCTGTAACGTCAGGGGACAGTGCTGGCTGGGCCTCGGGGCTGTTCTGATGTGGCTGGGCTGAAGGGTCCCTCCCGTCTCCTCTCTCTTGCCGTCAGTCGGTTGGAGAATTTTCTAAAACAACAGGAGCTCTCCGTGCATCTGAGTAATGACATTTCGGGCATAAACCAGTGCCGTGCCCACAGCTCAGGATGAATCAGATCGACTCTGTAATGTCTCCTGACCTACTTCTCGGGTCCCTTCTGGCGTCTGCGTAAGATAAAACTCGTGCTAGGGATTGAAGCATTCGTGGCCAATGTCCAGAGGTCAGGGAAGGCCATGCTGGAACCACAAACTCAGAAAACTGCTCTGGGCAATTTCAGTGTCGTATTTTACCTCCAGGACAAGAAGAAAAACTTTTTAAAACTGGGAATTATCTTACACACCAGTGGGAAGAGCTGGAATCTCCTGCTGAAGAGCGGTGGCTTTCAGAGCAGAAGCCAACCTCTAAACGTACCTTCTCCCTGCAAGTCGAGAACAAGGCATCGACAGAAATCAGGATCTATTTTTGCTCTTAAATCTCTTGATTTCCTTCGGTAGTTATGCTGTAAACAGGAATTAAGTACCAAAGGATTTGAAGCCATTAAAAAATTCAATGCCCAGTTTTCCCTCCTATCAGCGGCAGCTTAATTTGGCCTGCAGCAGAGGCGACACCGTGCAGCCAAGTAGCAAAGGCCTCGGAAACACGCTTGAAGCGCTCCCGGCCAGGCAGAGAGCCAGCCTGGTGCCGAAGGCCACTGCGGTATCGGCCCTGCACGGCTGTCCGTCCGTCCCTGTCGCAGCACGGGGATCTGCAACACCCCCCCCGGCTACTTCCCAGCAAGGGTTTTGTCTCCTCTCACCCCCGGGGCCAAGCAGCCGATCGCAGCCGGGGACACGCAGGTCCCGTCTCTGGTAACTCCCGAGGAGGTTCCCGGGTGCCGGGTCAGGACAGCCGAGAGGCTGCCGCCACGCTTGCATCCAGCACGTCCCCAGCTGGTGGGCGCCGGCGCGGCCGCGTGTGCTCCGCAGCACCAGCTACCCCTCCCCGTGCCACCCTGCTCCAAGCCGGGAACGCAAACCAGCCCTTGGAGAAGTCAACAGGTCGTTTGCACCCGTGAGACGCTCCGTGCAACACGTGAGAACGAACTCCGAGTGAATTGCCGACGCCGGGCACCCAGCCAGGCTCCCTCCCGAGACGCGCTCCATCCCGACGGGTCTAATCGGAAAGCAGCGCGTGCACAAGGTGCAGGGAGCTCACAGCTCGCTGGAAGCGTTCATCAGCCGGGTGCACGTCATCATCCGCAGGACGAAGCCTCGGTCAGAAATTCCCTCCAGGTCCCGTCGCGGGGAGCGGGGTGTAAGACCGCGGCCACGCAGCGCGGTGGGAGCAGGAGCTGCCTCGCTGCGCAGGGGGAGACGCCGACAGCCCCACGGGGCATGGGGCCGCCCCACGCTCAGTCCGGCACGGAGAGCTGGTGCCCACCGCTGCGGGACGCTGCCCTGAACCAGCCCCGGAAGGGGAAGGGCTGCGCCTGGCTCGGGTTAGCGCACGTCAGCCGCACGAGGATGTATTTTGCAAAGAAGCAAGCCTAGGCATCCCTTTGTCTTGGTACCAGTGATTTCAGTTGAAATTAATACATTAAACTATATGCAACTGGATAAATCATCGCTTACCCTTAAACTGCCATGAATTTACACCATTTAGCTATTCTGCACATCTTATTTATGTTCTCCCTTTATTGCTGTTCAGATCTTTGTGCTGGGGAACACACTGAAACCAAGTTTGGTATCAGACTGAAACTCCGGCTACGGTTATTACCCCGTCCGATGGTGTTCCGGGGCAGCAGCCAGGACGTGTCCGGCCGAGCGCACGCGCCGATGCGAAATCTTCGTGTGGATTCCGGGTGTCGCCACGCTGCAGTTTGTTACTGGGGTTAATGAAAGTTAAGTGAGTAGCTAGGAGTACAATGCTAGTAGATTTTCAGTTAATTTAGCAGATTATGTCAGATGTACAGTCACAGGCTATTTAACATTCTCCTTCATTAACCTCGGTTATGACGAACTGTACCGCTGCGCGCGGCGCTTCAGACACCATTCATCAATCTGCCGCGACTTGCAGTGACACCACTTGCTTTTCACTGATGGTGACAGAGGAAAATTTCAGTTGTTTCTGCTGCTTTCCAAGCCAGACCGGGTCAGGCCTCGGGAACCCTCGGTGGGGCAGGAAAGGGGTGACGCGGACGTTGGCCCGTCGCCCGTCGGGTTGGGACAATATCCGAACCAACGCCGCTCGCTAGCGGACGCCAGGCTGGTTTGGAAGCCACCTTACAGATAAGCTGAAAAACTGCTGTCCTAAATCCTGAGGGTCTTTGAGAATTTTGGTTTTTGTATTTAATTATGTTTTTTGTCACAGCTGGGTGAATATCTTCGAGTTCTACTTAACATCTTGCCTCCTCCTTGGAGGCTGAATTTCTGTTGCAGCCTGGACAGGACTTTCAGTCTGAAGCTCCTGTACTGTCAGAGAGGGAGATGAAATTAGAGATGTGATGTATGACAAATTGTTCTTATATTTCAGAGGAAGTTTCATTATTTCCATTTTCTTATGTTCCTGAAATGAAAAACAATTCCTGCAAAAGTCATCCTCTGGATAGAGGGGAAATTTCGGTTATTTCAAAGGTTCTGCTTGAACAAAATGTAATTTCACTCGAGCCCGACCTGTGGAAAGTGTCAGAAAACTGAAACATCTGATTCTGAACATAGGAAAGTGGACTGGTCCTTGAGCATCGCATAACCGGCTCTGAGCACTGCAGCCTCCCCAAAGTGTTTTTTTCTTCCGAGCTCCCTCTAGAATATGCGTTTTGTTGGAAGCACGTTGCCTCAAACACTCAGAGATACGACGACGTCATTTTCCAGAGGGATCGTTGTTGGCTGTAAGTATTTGGGCAGGCACTATCCCAACCCTCCCGGGGCGCTGTGCCCCCTTCCCGCACTCCTACGCGCAGTAACCGGCACGGGCGTTAACGAAAGGGAGAAGAGCAACGCCTTCCTCGGAATCTGCCGGCCTCGGGCTGGTGCTTTCCCACGCCTTCCAAATAACGGTCCGAGTTAAACCAGACGGACCCGTCACCGTCAGGCTGAAGTAGAAGCAGAGGTGCAGACAGCCCAGGAAAAGGCGGCCGATGGCTCCGACCATGCCCTGCGTGTCGACAAACCCGCCTGCGAGGAGCCGGGGGCACCCGGACCCCGTCTGCCCGGGGCTGGGCAGCACGCGGGGTCTCTGCATCCCACCTCGGGCACGTACATCCCTCGCACGGGCACAAAACACACGCGCACGCTCTCGCACCCTTCGAAAGGCGGCGCGCACGCTCCGAGATGGACCGTATCCTGGCTGCTGCGGTACCGCAGTGGTTAAACGCTGCATCGCGTGGGAAGCCAGCCCATCCCGATTAGGGCAAATCAGCCCTTGTTACTTATTTATGAGAGTTAACTTCATGTGCTGGCATTTAACATACCATATGGAGGAGAGGCTGCCGCAGCCAAGCTACTAGCAGCTTTCAGCTGCCTTTTTTTTTTTTTTTTAAATACCGCTGAACGTGACTGAAGCGAGGTTAATTGTATTGCTGCTTTTACTGAGAAAAATTACTTCTTGAAAACCAACCTAGCTAACGATCAAAATGCTCACCTCTGTCCATGGGCAGGTCGATGCCACAGAAGAAACTGCTATGCCCTGGCAAGGATACCAGACCACCTTGATGCAGCAGGACTTTGCAAACAGACCAGCTCTGCAGATATAGTTAAAAATTAATTAGATGTTCGAGTATGTACAGCCACATCTATTAATTTGAACAAGCAGCACTTCCTCCTGGTATTTGCTCATCTGATAGTAATTGATAGGGGAATAATATGCAGCGATTTGCCATCAAAGCCTGTGTGTTGCATACCGGGCAACAAGAAAGTAATATTTTCTGTTAAATTTGGAGCATCTCGCCCTTTTGGGGTGCTTTTTGTAAGGGCGTCAAGGCCTACGTGCAACCAAAAGCTCCTGTTGCATAAACAACAAAACTAGAATCGTGCACGTCAGTAGACCCGCATTGCTTCAGCCACCCAGGAAGCTGAGCTCTCTGACATATAAAAACATATATATATTTTCAGTATTTCTCCTTTTCAGATGAGGGCTGTCTCCAAAGATAGCGCTGAAATAGATTCACAGCGAGGTTGTGGCACTTCTGGTATTTACCGTGTAAGAATGACATTTATGATAATAAAAATGGAAGAAGTGTTGAACAGCAATGATAGCAATAACATTTCGCCAGGGACAAAAAAGAAAATTATATAACGTAATGAAAACAGAAATGGAGAAATGGCAAGAAGGGGACTGCTAGAGCAAGGGCAGGAGAGGGACCGGTGATGTGGAGGTGGACTCGGTGAGCAACGTTCCTGCTTGGGCGGAATAAGCAAGCAGCCAGAGAACAGGCACGGCCGACTCCTCGCGGGCTGCTGGAACCGATGGAACCAGGAGGAATCTCCGAGCGCGTCCTCCCATGGGCCACGACACCCACAGCCGCCTGGCTCCCCCCCGGCATCCTTCTCCATCAGCGTACCAATTCCCACTCGCCTTCCCCTAGGTCTTATCCACATCTCTTTTCTTCAGCAGACTTCCACGGCTAGTGAGTCCTACCAAAACCTGTTTGTTTCCTTTGACTTACCCGCAAAGTGCTCCCAACACTGCGATACCAAACTGTTCTCATTACAGTGTTAAATTAAAGTTTAGTGGAAGATGCACAAAGCAGAATAAACTTTCAATTAAAATATAAACACTGTTACTGAGAAAGAAAACTGGAGGGAGCTCCTAGGCTTCTTTGCATTAAAAATGCCTGAGATTTAATTTCACTGTGACATCTCCTTGGAATTACACTGCTAATTGATCAAATTTTGTCTGTCTGTTATCTAAACTTTCAATAAAACTTAGATTAATGGAAGGTGTAATCCTCCCGGGCAGAACAAATATTCCCATTGTTCATGTCAGGTATGGAATAGCAATGCCCCTACTAACAGCTTTTGCATTCAACCTGTGAACATGAAGTTAATCATAAAAGTGTAGTGATTCTTTAATTGCTTGAATGAGATTTCCTCTGTGTGTCATTTCTCCCCCGCCCCCAGTCTCCACTAAACGCTGGTATAGATCTTTAAAACCACCTCGGTATAATTCTCAGGACTCATTCACTTTGTTCACGGTGCGGGTAAAAAACCCGCTCACCCTGTCTGCGATCTCTCAGGAGGATGGGAGCATCCGTCCCCCGCCCCGACACTCCTGGCAGAGGGTGTTTTTCTCATATATTAAAAAATGAGGCAGCACAAGAACAATAAGCGCCCCGCCTTGTGCAGAAAAAAAAGTAAATAGATTTTTTAATTATTATTTTTTTTACCCTTCACCCTACCTTCCTCCTTCAGTTATGGGGTCAAACCCTGCGGCAGCTGAAGTCAGCTGGGTTTTACCCTCGTTTGCGCTCTGCTGAACGCGGCGCTGGCTCAGACGCGCTGGAGCAGCTCCGGCCCGTGCCACCTCTCTGGGAAGGCAGCGGCCGCCTCCGGCCCCCCGATAGCCACGAGCGATGCAGCGAGCACGGGGAGCTGGGCTGAGACAAAATACCACGAAAAGAGGGAGAGACAGTTCGCTGAACGAGAGGAGGACAACGGGTCTGCCCCGGGGCTCCGAGAGCACAACCACAAACCTCTGGACACCTCAACCTCTTCTGCCAAGTCCACGCTGCACGGGGCTCCCCAAAACCACCCCAGGGCGGCACGACAAGGTGCGGGGGTTTGTGCCAACCCAACAGCCCGCGTGATTTTGTGACACTGGTCTCCTGACTCAGCAACCACTTTGTGACCTTCTGGAGATGATGTCCACTGCCGGAAAAATTAGTGCCCATCTTGGGCATCGCAGGGATGGAGCCTGAGTCAGCAGCAGGCAGGAGCATCCCGCTCTCCCCGGGACACCCAAGGAACCGCCGCGCACCCCTACAGCCTCCGGACTGGCCTGGGAAGCCCCAGAGGTTCCCGTTAGGCTTTGCGGAAATTAATATTTAAGAGACTTTTAGTCACATAACACTTGGACACCGACGTTCACTGAGCATCTCGCTTCTACGGACATCTGCAGGAGCTGCGGCATTAACTGAGCCCTTCGTTAGCACAGGTGACCTCTCCTTCCAGCGTTTGAGGATTTGATTATTTTCGTACACAACGTGCATGCTAACACTACGTATTTTTGGCTAGTTCTGGGGTAAAACCATTTATCTTTTTCAAGCTGAGTTTGAATAGATTATATAAAGCCTCTCCAAGATTCAGAATGTTTTCCAAATTGGTTATTTTAGTTTTCCATCTCAGTGAGGACTAAAATCTCTTGCATTTGATTGAAAAGTCAAGGTGCCATCTGCGGATGAAGGACAAGCTACACAGACGGAACAACACAAATGCTGTTTGCAAATACAAATATTAACATGCTACAAGGAATTAGAGCCTGTTTTTTACCATTCTTTCTCCACTGGGAAAGCAGTGTATCTGTACCAAACTCTTAATATTCACAAGAGGAGGAAATCATGCAATATTTTTTCCTAGTTTCTGCTTTTTCAGCAAATTTACTGTCTGCCAGCCTAAGACCTTTTGTACCACACAGAATAAAGAACAAAGAGGAGCTCTAACAAGAGGGAGGAAGAAGTTAGGAACCAACATTTCGTTTGTATTCCTTCAGCAGTACTGCTTGTTGCACAGCGCTAAATTAGCTCCCATTAATTCATTGTGAAAACAAGCCTTAGAGAATAGCTAGGAATTTACAGTTTCTTCTCCTGAATTAATGTTGCGTGGTAGCACTTTATTTTAAGAATAATTAATGATAACTCAACAGTGGAAAAAATGTCTTTTGATACATCTGAAGCGCGCCAAGGGTAGATGGCTGCTGGTGTACCTGCTGTGATTCCTATTTAGGATACAGCCGACTATTTTCATAGCTCTGATTGATCTTTTCACCCTCCTAGGCCTGTGCTGTGTTTATTGCAAATGCACTTTTGGGGGAGAAACAGGAAAAAATTAGGTGTACTTGAGAAACAGGAACAAAAGGGTCAAGTTCAGACAACCTGCTCACAGGGAGCAAGGCGCTGCTGGGAGTGAGGACGTGGGACGAGGGGGCTGACGGCGGCAGGGGCAGCTGGGCACGTGTGGGCGCAGGTACCTGGGGCGAGCACCCGGTGCCCACAGCCGGCCCCCGATGGGGTGGGATGGGTTCACGGGCATACCTGGACAAAGCCGAACGCGCAGCCACGCCAGCTCCAGCCCTCCACGCTGAGGCGAGGGGCTCTCCTCACACATTGGGCAAACATCTCCACGACATCTTGTTCGCTAGAATGGCTGGTTCTACTGTTTCTAAATATAATTCTTCTGGTACCACTTAAAACTTAATCGTGTCCTCAGTGACTCATGCAGGAAGACGCTCAGCTAGATGGCTGCTGAATGGAAAATAACAGGGACACAAATGCAGTTAAAGAAAGTTGCTCTATATTTTCATTCCAGCGTTTTCTCAACCAAATTACCGCTGTACCGCCGGGAGACGATGCACAGAGTGCACCAGTCCAGGCAGCACACTTGGGATTTGCCACTGCTGCTCATCCTACGTGGTAGATGCTTTGCCACTCACACAAGCAAGCAGCGCTCAAAATCGTATGACGGCCAAGCAATAGGCAGAGGGATGCCGATCTGCAGAGCAAACGCAATGAGAGGTCCCTGGATGCCCCTCTGACGTGACCAAAGGCGGCATCCTCGCACCCCGGGCAGCTCGCTCCCAGAGCGTGGGCTGCAGCTCCGCTCTGCGCAGAGCCCCCGCCGAACCCGGGTTGGTCGACCTAAGCTGAAACGCGGCACCATGCTTCTCGACCTGGCTGAGACACAGCTCCACGGCGGGGGCTTTGCAAAAAATCTGCATAAATGATTTATAGAGGTGAGAGGCACACACTGTCCTCATTAAAGCATCAGTGTGGCTGGAAATGAAAAAGATTCGTATCTGCTGCAGGAGGCTTTCAGGGATCAATATGTTCCAACATATGTTTTAATACTTCCTAGGTTCTCACACGTGTCTCATGAGATTTCTTTATTTATCTTTTTTCCCAAGGTTATGAAGCCAACTGTTTTCTTATGTGCTCTGAAGCAGTGACCTGCTTTTCATAATAAATCTCTTCTATAGAAAGGGAAAAGCACGAAGCTGTGCTTCTTATTCAAATAGTCCATGATAACATTATGCTGTGCACAGAGCCTTAGCTGCTCCTGCTGTGTGCTACTCTAAGCATTAAGCATACGTTTGGGCAGATTATTTTTCCAGGAAGGGGCTAACCACAACTTCTGCTTGCCACTGCTGCTGTTACATTTTTCTCTCCCCTTTAGGTTTCCTCCTTTCTCCAGAGGATGCTGTGTTTCAATGTCTCTGTAATACAGATCATACTGGAACTGAGGCGAGTGGGCTGCACAGATTCGTACCTGGAGTGGAAAAAGCTGTCCTCTTCAGCGCTGGGGGTGGAAGAGCGCAGCCCACAGAACACGATGCGACAGGAAAGAAAAACAAGGGAAAGGACACGAGTGCGCGTTGGAGCACGTGGGAGATGAGGACCAGCACCGGCTGGTGGCTGAGCAGTCCAGCACGCAGACAGATTTGCAGGCTGCTCTGTAATTTGGCTTTTGAGGCATGCATGCTTAGTAACTAATCTGACTGCTCATCAAATCAATTAATTAACAGAGAGAGCCCAAAGGTCCACTTGAAGTCAGCACAGGGCAGGATGCAGTGAACAACCTCCCTTTCTCACAGGCAGAACACAGGATTCAAAGCTCCAAACCTCAGTTTAGCTGCACGCTGGTGGGTGCGCTCAGAGCCACGCGAGCAGCGGAGGGCTGCAACGCCCCCGGCCCCTCCGCAGGGCTGCAACGCGCGATTTGCACACCCTGGTTTTATTAGCTGCGAGGGTATGCAGCTCTCTTCTCTAGGCCTTCTTTCCCCTCTCACAATAAAACTCTGTAGGATAGAAAAGGAGTATTGCTGGGTTCAAACCTGCCATGAAAGGTCATTATACAAGAAATCATTGTATTCCAAAAATCATATCACAGGGGCTAAAATAATAGGATAGAAACAACAATTGCATGAAATCCAAAACCAACAGAAAAAAAAGAAAGTCTTTGCAATTGCAGTACCCTACTCAACAGCCCAGACTATCCCAGTATCGCACTGGTAATGCTATTTATTCTTACTACCATTGAACTGCCTTCAGTTAGCATTATAGGCCTGTCATTTTCTAAGTGTATAATGTAAATACAAGCTGCTTACAGCATAAGGGTACAAAAGCCAAAGGGCAGAAGGAACGCACGCGGCGCGGGTCCCATTTCACAGACCAGGAGGTGGGGAGTAGGACACATCTCTGCTGCACTCACCGTCGCACGTTTCTGCACTGCGCCTTCAGTACCTGCAACCACCCAGGACGCCGTGCTACGTGTGGGAAGACTCGAATTCGCATCTCCCAGCTACCCTACAGCAGACCGCGTAACTGTAATTTGTAACCTAAAATTCCCACTGAAGCCTCCCTTGGTTCCGTACCCTCTGACCGAAGCGCCTTCGCTGCAGTAAATACTTTGATCGTGCCCCAGAGGGGTCACACTTCGCTGCTGAACTACGTGAACCACGGCGAGTTGTTTGGGGTCAGAAAGGGAACTTTGGGAGCGCCGGCTGCTGGGAGGGCTGACCGGTTTGATTTCAGCCCTACAGCAGAAAGCGTTTGCGAGAACCCAGCACCCAGCAGGTGCTGAGACCTTATTCCCAAAGTGAGATTCACAGCTCGGAACCGGCTGCAAGCCCAGCTCAGTGGGAGCACACCCCGGCAGTGCAGCGCCCGCTCTTCGGCGTGGGAGGTTCTGTACAGCTCCTGGCTGGACCCTGGGCCCCGGGGCGTCTCGGAGAGCCCAGCCGTTCACCCGGCCGCTGGCACCCACAGCGAGCAGGAGCTGCAGGGGTGCTCACAGCCCCGGAGCAGGGCGCACAAGCAGCAATTGTGTCAGTGCAGACAGAGAGCCGGGAGGGGCGCAGAGAATTATTTAGTCCCTTCCCTGTCCCAAGGAAGGGCCAACCGTTCCCATTGTCGCTACCGGCAGAGATTTGTCCAGCCTGGCCTTGGAGACCTCCGAGGCTGCAGAGCACCCGCAGCGGCCTCTGCCAGGAAGTCGCCCGCCTCCCTGCTAGCGCCCGGCCCTTCCCCACCACTGTCCAAGGCCTTCATCTCTTGTTCCCGACACCACGTAAACGGGCAGCGTGTTCTTCTCTTGATCACGGTAAGAGCAGTTTCTGCGCTTCCAGACTCTCGCTGCGGTCTCCTCGGCCCGCTCCTCTCAAGGACAAAATTCTTTCAGTCTTTCCTTACCGCCGTCTTCTCTGAGGCCGCACAATAGACACCACAGGGCAGAAACAAGATGACCCAGGACAAAACCATGGGTATTGCTGGCTGCCCCCGGCACCTCATGCCGAGGCACGATGATGCCCCGGCCACAACGTCAGCGCTTTGGTGAAGAACCTGAAGAGCAGCGGGTGCTGCCGGGAAGCTCTCTGCTCTTACACAGGCTGCACCTCCCTCCTCCTCTCCCACTGTCAATTTTCATCCCTTTGGGTATTATTTTTACGATTTTCCTGATACAATTTCTTGTAAACCATTGACAGGATTTAGGAAGAGCAGAGCAGAATGAGAAGGCCCGAGAGCTATCCTTACTTCTGCCGCCAACCTGCTGAACGGTGCCGCACGCATGTCGGCACACGGGCCGGCGTTTGGAAGAAACGCGTCAAGACGAAAGCGTCTGTCCTTTCTTATACAACTGATACGAGCGTCTGCTAAAACCCCAGACTAGTGATTATCCTTGTGGCAATACCGCTGGATCTCAGAGCAAGCGGAAAACTCACGCTCTTCACATCTGCCCTCGGTCCCTACTGCTCAGCAGCAGAATACGCTGCTGCTCGTCCGCGCCCACCCAGGAAAGCTCCTCTGAAACCGCCCTGCCGCGGCTCCCGCCCCATCGGATGCGCTGACTGGCTGGCACCTTGCTGCGCAAGGGAGGACCACGGCACCACGGAAGCTCGATGCTCATCAGAGGCCTCCTGCCTGGCAGGGACGCATCCAGCACATCACAGCTCTTGGGGCAAGCAGCACCGGAGCTGGCTGGCCTGGCAGATGGGCCGGAGCCCAGCCGTGCCGGAGCCCAGCCGTGCCGGAGGATCGGCCTTTGCTCGCAGCCGTGCTAAGCGGTCATCACCAGTTCCTCCTTTTCATCCTTAACAAGGGGTCCATCCTGAACTTTGCCTTTTTCTCGTTTGCATAGCAAGCGATAACTGAATCTGATGTGATGACACAATAATTTTCACAGCTCTGGGAACAGGGACTTTTTTTGGCCTTACTGCCAGAGAGACCATTCAAAAATAATTAAAAGATGGAACCTTTTATGTGGTTTATGATGCTTTGATCAAGGTTTTTTAATTAACCTATCTTGCTTCAAGCTACTGCGAGTTCATTTCACCCTCGTCGACGATACCATAATGGAATTGATTATAATACAGCGGCGGGCATGAGTACCGTGCGGCGGCCCCAGCGGCACAGCCTGCCCACCCTGGGTGCCCGGCGAGGAGGCAGCAGGGACCGGGGCTGCCGCAGAGGGAAGTGAGGGGAGGGGAGGGACACGCTGCAGCCACAGCCAGGGCACGGCCAGACACCCGACGGCACATCCATCGCCGTTCCTGCCGGCTCCCGAGGCCCGGGCGTTCACCAGCGAGTTGAGCGGGAGGCAGCGACAGGCGTACAGGCAGGACTCGTCTCAGCGTGCCGCTGCCGTTGGCAAGTTCAGTGTCAAGGTGAGATTAGTCAACCCAGCCCCTAAAGTCAGAGACACAGGACTTCCTAAAGGGTAATTTGCTCCATCAATCTGCACAGACACATCTAACCCTTCACACGATATTAAGCCAGCGGGGAGGCAGATATAAATGTCACCCAACTACAGCTTTGCTGCCTCTGCACTGCACGGCCAGCTGCTCTAAAATCAGCTCAGGGCAGGGGTCTGCAGCGGCAGGGAACCGAGGAAGAGGGAAGATGACCACAGCCTGCCATGGTCCTGCCAGGACCAAGCTGGAGGCACATCAGAAAGGACCAGGAGGGGGAAAGGACTGAAATCTCTCCTGTCTTACAGCATCCTGCAGCCCCTCCCAAACCTTCCCTCAGCACGAACTTCTGTCCAAGCTGCTAACGGTCGGGGTATTTCCATTAACCTCCTGATGCTGGGCCTGTCCCCCCAGCCTGAGCACACCTGATCCAGGGGGACCACGGATGCCCCATGACGAGGAGGTGTGACTGGTACTGAGCAGTAACACCAGCTCTCTTGGTGCTTCCACCCAAGGTCAAAGTATCTGGTGAACTTGATATTGAACAAGAGCCTAAACCAAATTTCGGCAAGTCAGAGATTTACAGTATGCTGCGCCAACAGCTTTCCGAGAGGCTTTTTAAATAGGCTGTCCTAATAAAGCCTGCAAAGAGAGCAATCACATGTTTGGGAAATGCTGAATCATTACCGTTTTCCTCTAAATGGCAAGAGACTGCAGCTTATTTAGGCTGGATAAGAAATAGCTAAGAATGGATTTAAAACAAGTGTTTTTAAACCAAATTTAAAGTTCTATTCAATACCATTAGCTTAAGGGCAGGCTAATTAAGCCCGAGCTCTTGGAACGAACATTTCTCCCACCTCTGGTGTTGAACAGGGCCGGTGGCAGCAAGCAGGCGAATTTTACGGCTGTCACAGTCTTGGTGTGACCTTGGGCGATGCTCAGGACTCATCCAAGGGTTGCTGAGGAAACCCAAAGTCTCTGCTATGACTGATGGCTTTGTGCTAAACCCGTCCTTTTCCCGTCCTCAAAAAAGACACAGGGCAGCTTCTTCCCTTCTCCTCTCGTTTGTCCGGGCTATTAAAAAAATAAAAATCCCACAAATGAGAGACAGTGAAATCCTCAAGCAGGGCAGCAGCAGGCAGCATCTGGTGTGGATTTAGAGATCCATACGTTTGAGAGATTCTCTAGAACATAAAGACTTCTAGCACAAAATTGGCACCTCTGCTTTTTGGTGCAAGTACCTTATTTATTACTTTCAGCTAAGCTGGGGTCCCTGTCCGGATTTAGTACTTGAGCATCCGTCCATCCTCGTAACTTCACTGACGACGGTTGCTTACAGGAACGGACAGAGATGCCCATATTTTAGACATTTTATGGTACTGTACATAGGTACACTGCCTCTTCTAAAATCAAGAGTAACCGGTTGGTGTTGGATGACCCCCAAATCCTTCCTTTCTGAAGATCTTGTATTAAACTAGGCATTTGCTCATGCAAGTCAACCAGAGCACCACCTAGAGAAAATTAACCTGATAATCCAAATACGATACATATAATCTTGGGCTAAGATCTGTTTGATTTTGTGCTAAACATGAACTAATTTGCTGTCACTTCAGATAAGGCTCAGGAATCATAAAAATTTGGCTTCATGCTTTCTTTTTAATTAAGAAAGAAGGTTATATCATGCTCTTCTCGCTGTCATTTAGCCAGAGAACAATGACTGACAGACCTGCCGAAGAGGACACCAGATTCCCGGGTGAGGGACCTGGGATAAGCAGGATTCTAAGCAAGGGAAGAGCAGAAGCAAGAGGCGGCTCCGGTGAACGGCAGCACAGCTTTGCCACAGCGTGCCGCAGGGAAACGGGGACGCGGGGAGCTCCGGGAGAGGCTGCAGCGGCTCGCTTTGCCAGAGTACCCTCTCTGTCTTCAGGTAAGGCGGGATGAGGCTCGGCAGGACCCGGCAAGGGCTGCGCACAAACATCACCACCATCCCCTCGCCAGAAGAGATGCTGTGCTCGCCTGTGTGCCCCCGTGCCCTGGTCCTGCTGCCCTGAGACGTTCCCACGAGCGAATATCCCCATCTGCTTTTTTCCCCTCTGGCTGGATTTGCCAGAAAAATCCCAGAAGGGACTGGGACTCTGACCCCACTGTATTTTCACAACACCTGAGCCACTTTTCAGTACCAGCAATCCCAAAGAAAACAAAACGTTGGCGATCAGAAAGCATCTCGCCTTTTTAGCGAGGAGGCAAAAAACCAAAAACTTGAGAAAAGCAAAGGATACAGGGGAAGAAAAAAATTAAGTCTCTTATATCAGGTACTTTCCTTTAAGACTTGAATACCTGTGGAAAATGTGAGAATGAAATAAGAAAAAGATTTATTGAGTCTCAAAGCCTCCAGTTAAAATTAAATGCAGTGAGAAAAGTGGCTTTCCACATTTAATTGTCTTTCCACAGTAACTATGTGTCAGTCTCTTCTAAAAGCCTATTAATTCTGTAATTTAGTGCTAGCAAGAGCTGGGAGACAGACAGAACCACCACCGGGTTTTTTTACTTAATTCATTGACTAACTGTCATCAGGCATCAATGTTAGGGGTGCTTTCTCCTTGAAGGCTCCAAATGCTAAAAATTAAAAACTTTTTATAGTCTATTTAATAAAAAAAGTGCTGGCACATCAGTTAATAAAATGGATTCTATGACATTGTATGTTAGGATTTTAATTATGGCTAAAAATAACCTGACATGTCAGAAGAGCTACAGAGAAAACATTTTTCCAAGCACAAGGAGGAATTAGCTCATTTGACTTCTCAGCTAGTTGCAATTTATTTGTTTAGCCATAATTTCAGAGTTTACTCTGAAACTAGCTAAAGCTGGTTCTAGTTATTAATGCAGAGTCGGGCTGGTAGGTTTATTTCTTGACATCTGGGGTTGTCTAACAAGTTAACTGCCAAAACCCCTCCCGTTACCTCAGTCGGCACCAACACAACGTTCACATTTGAGTCTTTACAAATCCATAGGAAAGATACCCCAATAAATAAGTAAATCAAAAGCATCTGCCCCGAGGGGTGCTCTTGCTCCCCTGCCGCGGTTCCGCTCTGCGGTGGTGGGTGAGCCGACCAGCAACGCGCGCCCGGGGCCAGGGCTGCCGTCAGCCGCCGCGCGGCACGGACCAAGGCGGCGAGTGCCAGCAGCCGCAGAAGCCCCCGTCGGCCACGCAGGTACCCAGATCTACTTCTGCATCACCAGTTACTTGCAAATAAATTAACTGGGTCACCCTGGCTTGCTTTTCTGCCTGAAACGGCACCAGCAATAGAACTCAGGAGTCAACTTAAGCAAGGGCTGGCCCTGAAAGGAAGGGGTTCCGTGTGCTTAGGCAGGAACGCAAAGGGTTTTCCCCGATCTAAATCGCCTCTTACAGCTCTGGGGTTATTTCAGGGAAATCAGGATGCGATTTCCCTACATTCCTCCTGCAGTTCAGGTGGAAACCTATAGGAATGTTTTTCGTTATTTTGCCAGCTTTTCAGTTTCTCGGGCCTGCTGTAAACTACAGTAGGTTTTACAACTGGCAAAATCTGAGATTTAGACAACTCATTGGCTTATTTTCATGTATTTCATACAGCGCCTCATCTCGTTTCCCAAACAAAACGTCTCCATAATCGAATTGAAACTTCCCCCACTCATCTGCTGTTAAGTTCCTCCTAGAAAGGTGCTGGAATCCCAAGGGGAACGCTGTGCTGTGCTCCCCCGAGCTGCTCCCAGCCGCGCGCCGCCGCAGCTCCCCGTGCAAACCCTCTGCCCCGAGCAGCGCAAGGGACGCAGCCAAGTGCCGTCGCTGGGCACAAACTGCTTTCACCACAATCACTGTGTCCTCTAGTGCCATGGATACAAATAGAAAGTCTTAAAAGCTGCCTGGCAATTTATTCCCCAGTGATTCCATCAGAAGAGGAAAAGGAAAAGAAAAAAAAAAAAAAGAAAAAAGAAGTCCTTAGATTCAAGGTTTCAGAGTTCAAGACTGATTTTTCTGCATGTATTTTGTTCTCCACTTTAAAGCCACCAGGTTACCTTTCTCCTGGAGAAAATAAACAACTGAATTTTAAACCAGACTCATTGACCCACATGACATTGTGAAGGACATACCAATATTTGTCATCTCTCCAGACAAGTTGTTAAGTATTTATAGAAACATTTTCTCCCTGGCACAGCCTAAACTAAGTACTGTATCTAATTTCCTCTGGAGAAATGTGTTGGAGAAATCACTAAGATAAGTCTGCCATTATAAATAGTAATAAATAACAGCTCTAGCATAGTTGCTTATTTAGAAAAGTTATTTGAATATTAATGGTTTTTATAGGTAACAACCTCTAAAAACCCACATGGTAGAAATTCACGATGGTAACAACTCAAAACTAAATACAGGATTCCACAGTATTGATCACAAGGCAGAATTTGGATGAGGTTAAAGACAAGTGCACACAGAATAACCCAAACCTTCCCTTTAATATCAGGGGCTTCAAAGACAGCTGCTCATCGAGGGCACCGAAGCCCAAATCACCGCGGAGCAGACAATTAATCCCAGCGACCACAGCAGGAGTGAACGGGCAGGAGAGCGGCGTCCCAGCGACGCGGGACACCCCCGGGTGCTGCCGGCACGAGCCCCAGCAGATCTGCTCTGCCGGAGCGACTGCCCGCCCGGCAGCAGGTCTCGACCGCGGGAGCTGCAGGACCCATCTCGGCTCTACTCCGCACGCCCCATCATCGCATCTGCTATAAGAAGACATTTAAACCAAAATAGGACTGCCTTCATTCTCTGATTTTCTGGCTTTACTTTTTAGCCAGTGGTTCTCACTGTAAAATAACTCGCCCGGCGTTTTCACCCCACGGAGACGAGCACGGGTTGCTCTCCTGCCCGGGAAGGCTCAGCCCTGCCCGCAGGCTGCAGAGCGCTGACCTGGACGCTGCCATTTCACAGGCTCACCCGGGTCCTGCCTAAAGCCCTTCCTTGCAAAGCCACGTCTACGTAGCAGCTCAGCAGCCGCACGGCCCACGGACACGAGAGGTGCAGCAGCAGCGCAGCTGGGCCCAGCACCGACCAGAGGCTTTGTTCCTCTGGCTACAGCCCTCGCTTTAAAAACCCAAACCGGTTTGATTTCCTCCCAGAAAACCCTCCCGGCCAGCCCTGCACAGAGCCTTACCTAACGCGCTGCTGGCTGCAGCAGTGAGAGGGGAACTCATCCGACCCGCGGATGCTTTCCTCCCCAAAGAGATGCTTCAGAGTACGTGGTGAGAGACGTGCTGGGGAGATGAAAGATTAACTAAAAGGACATGAGATTAAAGGCGTTCAGGAGAGCGTTTATTGGATTTAGAATATTTGTAGTGAGTGCTTGCCCACCCCCGTTTCCCCCAAGCGCCTTCCTGCCCTTTCTCGCCGGTCCCCGTTGCACCACACTCCTATTTAAATTCAGTGGCGATGCGAAATTCCCACTTCATCCTTCGCCTTCACAACTAACCAGAGTAACCTGAAAGTTTCCTCGCTTTTCAAGGGCGCACACGGCCGCATCTTAACAAACGACCGGCGGGGGCGGGAGGGAGAAGGAGCCACGAGACCCTTCCGAGGGGCGAGAGCCTCGGCGGCCCCGCTCCCCCAAACACGGGGGACTAGGATACCCTCGCTCCCAACCTTCCCTTGAAGCTCCGAATCTCCAGCCGCGGGGAAAGCAAGCGCAAGACACAGCGGTGCGAGGGAAGAGCCAGAAGAAAGCGGGAGGGCTGGAGGAAAGCACGAGGGACCCGGCTCCTCCTCGGCTCGGCTGGCAGGCGGCTCTCACGGGGACTTTTCCAGAGAGGAAGATGTTTACTCCAGAAGGGCAAAGGATGAAAGAGCAGCTAGCACAAACACCAAAACAAATTAAATTACGCAGAGGAACCTGCTGAAGACTGTATTTTCTGCTGCAGCCTGACCCACTTCAGTGTTTATTTTTAGTCTCATTTGGTACAGAAACAAAGCTCTCGAGATCTCTCCGTGCACACGTGCTTCTCCTGCCTGTATCCGTGCGAGTTTACTTCTCCCGGGCTGACTTCAGCCAAGGGGCCGGGACTGCAAAGATGCGAAGCTCCTGCAAGTTTGATGGCAGTAAGTGGCCGGATAGCTCAGGAGCCCTGTCCTAACATCCCCAGGGAACAGGCTCAGCTCTTTTTAAACACCAAAGGCACGTCAGCTCAGCCTTGAGACAATTCTGTAGGAAACCAGGTTTCACTGGTGCCACGGCTCACGAAACCACCTGTTAAACTACTGCAACAGACCATAATATACTAGATACACAAAGGGGCAAAGCTTGCATTTTCTACTCAAAACCACTTTGACTTCCACATCCAGCGAGGTGATGGATTACGTGTCCGGCAGGTATACATCCCGACAGCTCTTGCTACTTTTGGATGGAGGAACGCTTGCTGTTTTCACACAAAACCTCGCTTTTCGTGAACAGAACTGTTGAGAACTTCACCACCACTTGACAGGTCCAGTGCTTCCCAGTAGTAATTCACAATTTGAGCTCCCCTACGGAGCACACGTGCCATACTGAAACTCCAAGGCAGGTGCTATACACAAAGATGCGTGTACGTGTATATATATGTACACACCCCCTGCATCTCCACGTCATGGAAGCCGGCGCTGTCCCAGGGCTGCGTGCACGCAGCGGCGAGCTCAGCACCGTGACCTGACGGCGGCAATGGCCAGGGAGGGCAGGACCAGCCCCGTGAGAGCCGCTGTGAGCAGCGCCCCGGGCGACGCTCCCCTGCCTCCCGGCAGCACGGGCTGCGACGCGCTCGGCGAGCTGGAGCCCCATGCTACGCTCCCTGTCCTCTCCGCGCAGCAGTAACGTCTGCGGCTGCTTTGATGTTAGCAGCATGAGACATCACAGCAGCGCTGAGATGCTTATTATCCCCTTGGGTTCTTTTCTTTTATTCGTCATGGATTTCAGCCCGTTGTATAATATGCATTTTTCAAGTTAAGCATCAAAACAATGAATACAAATGAGCGAGGAAGTGTTCACTTGCTGAAGGAGGAGAATTACTAAGAGCAACATCGTGCAGTATTATAATGCATTTCTACTACTACACCATTTGTATTAATGTATTAGAGACATCTACAAAGACAAATTGCAGCTTAGTTCAAAGGGAAGAACACTCAAATGTCTGTAAAACACTGCAGGCTGCTATCAGAGACATTCTTCCTGAAACAACATTTGGATTTCGAGCTCTCTCCTGGCACAAAGGACAGGATTCTCCTGCTCCCTCCTGTCCCAGCTGCACGGGCACCGCGGGCGCTGGGGAAGGGGACAGCCCCTGTCCCCGGGACAGAGCTGGGGTCGGCCAGCCCTGCTCGTCCGCACGACGCGGACATCCGCTGGTATGGCCTATTGCGTTTGTCTAGTCAAGCGAAGACTTCGCTACCATACACAACGTATATTATATACGTTGCTATAAATTGCTCTGTATACCTTTGGTAGGGATGATGCTAATAGAAACCCAGATCTATTTTACTTTGATTCCAATTGGACAAGTGACAAAAACGCCTGGAACAAAGGTATGGATAAAATCCAACGACAGCAAGTGTACCGGAATAAAACCTGCAGAAGGAAAGACCGAGTTTAATATCCAGCCACACACTGCATTTTATAGGTACGCACCACACTGAGACGAATAGACCAAGTTTCTATTACCCAATATGATTTACTTCAGCTGGACTTACAGTATTTATTTTTTAAACCAGGTGAGGATCAAGGTAACAGTCTTTTGGAACTTCTGAGGTTGCATGTAGAATTGGGGAGTTTGAGTGCAAATTCATGCAATCAAAGGAAACAAACATTTAGCCTTAGAAGAGGAGAAAAAAAAGCCAACAACAATCGTTCAGTGAAAAGATTAGTTTCTACAGCCTTCCTACCATAGAGACTTTTCCACGTAAATCAATATAGTTTTGCCACAGCAAAGCACTCTTGCAGAAAGTTATTTGCAGTAAGACAGCTAGAAACAGAATAACAGCAAATGCAAAATGTGTGAAAAGGTCTCTTTTCAAAGCTAATGAATGGGGCATGTCTTCTCTCTCTCCCTCCAAGGGCCTTGCTTACCAGCCGAAGAAAAGCCAAGACCATTTTAAAGCTTATTTTTAACTTGGAATAAATGGAAAAAGTAATTCAGAGTCTGCTGTAAGGAAGAAAAAAAGCGTAGCAGCAATAGGCATTGAATATTAACTTGTTTAAGGCTATTAGGGTGAAATAGCATTGTGAGGGCTGCGGAGGCGCATCAACTCCACCACAGAAACACTGACGCTTTGCACGCCATCACCAGAAGCACTGACAGCGACTGCTGCAAGGATTCCTTCTTCCGGGCAGAACCCTGTACCAAGGCACACCATAAAGCACCCGCCCTGCTCAGCAGCCCCCTCCCTAACTCAACGCAACGTGCGGGATCCAGGGCCAAGACGGTTCTCGACCACGTCGGTCTCTACACCGCTGACCCGCCGTCGACAGGAGGCTGCACCACGGACATCGGCCCCTCTGGACGCCACCACCGAACTCGGAAGTCCACACAGAGCGCAAGAATGAATTCTTTGGTTGCCAGAACCCAAACACACTGGCCAAACCCTGCAGCAACACTGAACTCAAAGAGCTGATCTGAGAGAAAAACCTGGTTTTGTGGACTGTGTGTGGCCAGCACTAAGCAGCCAGCTGGGAATTCAATGCCCCTGAGAAATTCAACCCCCACGTCCCCGTCAGGAAGTTTATAAATAGGCTGCAAACTCCCGGTAGGAGAATACAGAGCACTGGTCCTCGCCAACAGTTGTTCTCTTTGAGGAACAAGCGCCAACAATTTTGGAAGAGACCAGCATTGCTGCGCTTTTGTCCTCAAAACACTCATTCTAACAAAAACTGCGAGCGTGACCTGGGACAGAAACCCTTAAGAGAAGGGAACACAGTAATTAGTCTCCATTGGCACAAAATACTAATGAACTTTGCAACCAAGAAATAGCCAGAAAAAGTTGGACTTGTATTGCTTTAGGCTTCAGAACACAACTCTAACAGTAAGAATAAACTAGAGACATTGACTGAGAAAAAAGGGGGGGGGGGAAAGCACTGTGTGGCATTTTGAGGAGCTTTCTTCAGAAATCAGTAACACAGTGGGAACGCAGCACTCCGGTCTGCAGAGCCTCAGCTGGCACCTCTGGCCTAGCCAGAAGCAAAGTAACACCCCAGTTACCAGCGCCAGCCAACACAGAGCACGGCTCTCCGCTCACAGGAGCCATCACTGCTGCTGCGGGCACGAAGAGCCCCCCAAGAAACCGGAAAGCTTCACCCCCTCGCAGCACCGCTCCCCGGACTAGCTCAGGAAAACCCAACAAGTCATTAAGAGCTGTGTAACATCACAAACACATCAACCTACCTCAGAAGCAAAGGCAAGGTGTTGGGAAAGAGCCTCTGAATCTCTGAGCGTTCCTTTTCAAAGCCAGAAGCCGGCCAGGCTGTCCCTGGTTTGCTGGCAGCAGGGGTGGGATCTGGAGACCTAAATCCCTGACTGCTCCCAGCTGCAGGTACTTGCACCAGGAGTTTTTCCCTTTGCACCATGTTGGTCCCACTTCGATCAGTTCTATCTTGGCAGTCTGCTGACAGCTTAATTAATTTAAATGGAGTTGAAGTTTTGTGGCA
This sequence comes from Grus americana, assembly GCF_028858705.1. Classification (NCBI taxonomy): domain Eukaryota; kingdom Metazoa; phylum Chordata; class Aves; order Gruiformes; family Gruidae; genus Grus; species Grus americana. The sequence continues at coordinate 12,533,457 of NC_072870.1, forward strand.
CTTGGCTAACATGGAGCCCAGCCTGACCCTTTTGAGGATGTCCTGCTGATTTCTACTCTTCTCTGCTTCTGACCTGTCACCCCCACCCCTCATCAGTGTAATTGGTACTGCAAATCAGCGCTGCACTGCAGGTGGTGATAGCTGCGGATCAGCATTGAGTGCTGCACCTGCAGTAAGCTTTGGGTCCTCGGGTTTCACATGGTTTCTGGCCACCTCTTCTATTTTTCATTTTGCTGTAGAAGAAGAACAGCCTCTTTCACTAGACTCTGACGTTTCTGGTCCCAGCCTCACCCAAGAACTTGAGACATGAAAATATAATTATTTCTGAAAGCACAGCCCCAGCCAGGCCTCCTTCCAACCTCTGGAAAGCTCTCTGTGCTGGAAAGGACAGTTTTCTGTCTAACCCAGATGCATCCGGCGGCCGAGCACGTCCCCACGTGCAGCGTCGGGTGGGCAGCGCCGGGGCTGCGGCTGCCAGAGGAGCGGAGCCACGTCCCGCGGTGGGGGGGCTCCGGGAGCAGGCTCTGGGCGGGGGGATGTGGTGAGTATTTCTTTTCGAAGGGGAGGACAAAAGGAGAAGTCTGTGCGGCTGCATTTACTGCAGTTGCGACGTGCAGCGTGGTGGGGACGGTCGGTCGCTTCTGGAGTCGGCGGTTCTGCAGGTCAGCTGGCAGGGGTGCAACCGTAACGGGAGCAGCTACGGGAGCTCCTGCAGTTAGTGACAGGTTACCCACCCACACAAAGTGCGTTACTATTTCACATTCAGATACAGAACTTGAGGAAACTTGCCTAGTGAGCAAAGTCACTTTTGAAGAAATAGCTCATAAGAAATGAACAGAGGGAAAGAAGAGGATGGAGATGGCAACAAGGCTCAGAGCTTCAAGGATAGCTTCCCTCCTTGTGAATGCCATTTGCATTTTTACCTTGCATCAAAGTGGCTCTTTCTGTGTCGCACAGGTTTTGAAGGAGCAGAGAGAACAGAAATTAAAGCTGTCCATGGTGACCGTGACCTACATAAATCAGAGTGCTCGCTGCAGCCCTCGGGTGAGAGAAATGCAGGGTCACATCCCGTGTTGCAGGATGCCAGGGGATCTTTCTTGAGGTACGTGGAAAACACGTAAACAGCCCCAACATCCACGCTGAGTTACCCAAAGGTCGTGTGTTCATCGGTTACTCAACGACTCATCAGCTGCGGTCGTCTTGTTCTCAAGATCCATTTCCCTTTATGCACGTGCATAACTCGTATTGCCGTTAATTTGAATTGCCCGTACGTAACACCGTGAGGATATTCTGTGCATCGGGGGGACCGCACGCTGGGAAGGAAAGTGAGTTTCCAACAGCTGAGCTTCAGAACACGACTTGCACGCAGACACGCGCACAAACAGTCACCTACAAGGAACTGAAAAATTTGCTATTGAGTGCAGTGTCTTTAACAATCATGGGGAAAAGAGGAAAGAAAGTCATTTTTCAGACTCTCCAATGGGGAAGAAAATCAAAAACAAAACCAAAAAAAACTCACCCAAGAACAAATTTGAATAAAAAGTTTTAAAAAGCTGAAAAAAACCCTGTTCTGCCTCTGGTGACTCATTCTGGACCGTGTGTGAGGAGCAAAGAGCTTCACACCCCCCCCCCCCCCGACCCTGGGACAACCTCACATCTCCGTCCCACGAACTTTTACCCAGTTTGACTTCTGTGAACTTTGACTAATCAACAAAAATGTATTTCTATTTGATGCTGAGCCTAACCTTTTATCTTCTCAGAATCCGCTCGCACCTATTTATTTCACGGTAATTACAGAGTTATTGTTTGTTCGCTTCACCTGAAATTGTTTCTCCGAGAAAAGAGGAGCGGGGGGAAGCCACGAGACTGCTGCAACCTCTGCCCAGAGCACGGTGCCTGCAGCACAGCCTGCGCCCGGCTTGGCACCCGGCTGCACCGTTCCCTGCGGGCTGCCAGCAGCGCCCGGGGCAGAAACGAAAGCTGTGGCAGGAGAGCGAGCACCCCCAGAGCCAGCTCACCGGCACACGGCTGAGCACAGCGCGGCGAGGATGCGGGTACGGCCGGGTTTTCAAGCGCTGAAATGCTCCAGCTGCCCCACGCAGCACTCGCCATTGCCACGATCCTATTCTGCAGAAAAGCACCGGGCCTGAATCGGCAGGTTGCATGGCATGGCACGGCATTGCATCACATCACATCGCATCGCATCGCATCGCATCGCATCGCATCGCATCGCATCGCATCACATCGCCACCCAGGCAGGGACCTTTACATGGAGGCGCGCAGCTCAGGGCTGAGCAGGCGTCCGGCAGCTGGGCAGCTCCTGTGCCGGGGGCTCAGCGCCGGGTCCCTGCTGCCGCAGGAGCTCCCCTTGCAAGACCCCGCAGGGCCTTCTTGTGGGTATCTCCAAAAATTTGGCTTTCCAATCAGTGCGCTCAATTTACTGCAAAATTGGGAAATTTCTGTTAGTGCAGAGCCCTTTTGGAAATTCGCCTGGCGTTCCGATCGAGGAGGGTTTCCAGCCCACTGCCACCCACCCTCACCACCGCCGGGTCCCTGCAACGGAAGCTGGGCGTCTTTACCCTTCCCTCCACCCAGCAGAGAAATCTGCTCCGCCAGCCCCAGCCGATGGGGAGCCAGTGCACAGCACAACTGCAAAACCGACAGAAAAACACTTTTTTTTGGTCAGCATTATTACTTAGACTCTTCCTGTATTATGAACACATAAAACACACAATAAAAACTATCCAAGTAGATATAATAAAACTGAATTTAATGACACACACCATTGAATCTAAGCACCTTTTAAATTCTCTGGCTCAACATACAACAAACAAGTCTTGCAATTTGTGAACATTTGTTAAAATCAGTTAATGACACTGTTTTCATTCTTAGTCCGTGAAAACGGTACAGCAGACTGGTACGTTGTTATAATCCCAGGGCAGGATTACTGACTGACATCGCCATAAATTCTGGGTGCTGGAATGGAATTTTTTTGTTTTACTGGGCTGGGCTTATTAGTCATAATGAATAAAGTATTCTATGATTTTTTTTTCTTTTACTGCATGCTATGGGATATGAACAGCAGTAATGGCTGAGAATAAAACTGCTGCTTTCTGCTTCTAGCTGCTGGTCACACGGAGGACAAACGTCTCTACTCAAATTAACCCTTTCAGCTCATGCAATTAAGGTTTTTGTTTCAGAACTTAATGTCCTGATTTCTGTATGTTCAGTTGTCCCACACGCCGCAGTCCTGATTAGTACAGCGATCATTTGAAATTAAAGAGAGAGAGAGAGAGGATCCCTCCCATCCAGCAGGATTGTCCCGATGGTATTTTCTCTGAGGCAACAGAAATCCTTAATTTTGCAAAGGACTCTACTGCTTCTGCATGGGCAGATGGAAACCATTGTACTGTAAGATCTCTGTAACGGCTGCAGGGTACGTAATACCACATTACTACAGGGAAAACCCACGGTCATTACTGCCTTCTAAACGAGCAATGCTCATCTTATAATGGGAACGGGATCCTAACGGATTGTGTTGATGGAATACGCCGTGAAGGAGTCGCATTGGTTTGCGGAGGAGGAGAACTGTAGCTACTTCTGTGGTGCATCCCCTACCCATTGCACACGCGTGTGTGCGGTACAACGTACGTGCTTCCTAAGAGGCGGGAGAGGGAAAGGGAAAGGGAAAGGGAACGGAGTCGCTGTCAGAAGCAATAAGATGTCCCAGCTGAAGTCCCAGCCCTCCCTCGGAGCTGCAGCAGTTTCGCCCTCTGCTCCCCGTTTGCAGGAATGGCAATGGCTGTCCATGGGACGGCTTTAGGTAAAATTGTGGCTGACAGAGACTTTTAGATGTCTAAAGGGGGGGGAAAAAATCAGGCAAGGAAACCATAATGGCAGTTATTCCCGTCCTGTGCAGCGAGAGCTTCCCCAAACTCAGGGAGCTCGGCGCCGGCCGGACACGGCCCCAACTTCCGAGAGCCCGTCCTCAGCGACAGCTCCTAACTGCGCGTTATTCCCTGGGATCCCGACTGATCCCAGCCCAGTGCGTCAGCCCTGCGTCCTTCCCGGTGAGCGGCTGGAGATTTCCAGGAGAACAAGAGGTCTCGTTCCTCTCTAATGGCTTCTTCCGCCCGCCCAGGTTTTGTAGGCGCTCAGGGACCCCTCCGAAACATCTCGTTAATGATGAGATTCCAAATTTATCAGCAGGGCTGGGACAGACAAGCAGATCCTCAGACGGCAGGATCGCACGACTCCCCGTTTCCAGCCCCGCCACGGCTCAGAAGGAAATGCATCATTTTTTGAAATGCCATTGCCGATCAGCACCAGTGGTCTACGCAGATAAATAGCAACAAAACCACGCTGCAAAAGCAGAGGTCACCACATGTAATGAGGTATCTGGGCGAGATGAGCCAGACGAGCAATTTTCTGGACATTAAGATTGTTTACAAATCCAGCCAATTTTCGTTAGTTTTGAATGAATTTGTGTACATATTTTTTTTGTCCTCTACAAGCACAATCATCCCTTCTTATCTTCTTCCATCTCTCCCTGGCATATGGTATTTTCATCTTGCTAATGGGATTACATTTTACCCTGCTAGGCTGTACCAGTCACAGAATTTCGTTCCAGACTTTCACTGCTTCTATCACAAACTCGCTGCTATTAGCAAATGTCAGCCCTGTAGCATGAAGGCGTGAAAAAAGAAAAAAAAATAAAAGAAGAAAGAAAAAAAAAAAAAAGAGAAAACAAAAAAGGAAGAAGAGTGTTAATAGCAGCTGTGGAGAGGCCCAGGGCAGGTGGTGAATCCCCAGGGCCGGAGCCTCCGGCAGCATCCCGGGGCGGAGGGGCAGGGCCGCGGGGCAGCATCCCGGAGCTCCGTCAGGAGCGGGGGGACCCTCTGCCGCACCCGTGTCGGCATCCTGCCGTTCCCACCGTGGGCGAGCCAGGGCTGAGCATCGCCCACGGCAGCCCAGGAAGAGCAGGGAGGGACCGGGGGCACCCGCGGGCTCTGTGACGGGAGGTGCTGGTCAGCGCTGCGCACCCCCCGGCTCTGGGCTGGGCGGGAGGGCAGCGACCAACTGAATTGTTTATTTCTCCTGGGCAGTTCACGTTCATGAAGAAGGTAGAAAGGTAGCGCTGTTGTCTCTTAGGGCATCATCTGCATCGCTCTCTGTGCCCGTTAAACGGGACAGGACAAATTCAGCCATCCTACGGGTAGCTGTGTCTTGGGTTCGCTGTGTGCCAGGTCCCCTTCGCAACTGGGACTGACCCCCTCATTTGCTGGTGGCAGGTAACACCACCTGGAGACACGTCTAGTTTACAAATGCGGACGTGCCCATCCCTTCCCTGTAAATCTTGCAAGAAGAATTAATTAGTTCAGATGATAAAGCACCCCAGGGAAGGAGAATCAAAGTTAATAACATATATTAATAAAATATCAGCAAGGAAAAATGACTAGCTGTGTCCCAGCTAAGCCATCTCCATGACCGTAATATGTCCCTGTCTTTGAAAGTGGTTATTTCTTGATAGATCAGGAGGGAAAAATAACGGAGATGAAGTAATGCTGCAAGATGGAAGCTCCGCTCGTTACAACCTGGTGCCACAAAAGGAGCAAACTTGGTGGCTGACAGCACTAATTAGCCTGGAAGCTGCTCCTGACATTTGTTTTGAGGGAGATTCCAGCCTGGCGCGATATTGCCTACAAAAATAGAGAGGGCAGCTTGCAAGCAATTCTTTTCCATTCACTGGCACTGGCTAGCACTCTTGAGCTCCGACATGCCTGTGCCTGGGGAGAACTGTCCTACGGGAAGAGGAGGCAAGCAGAGTAATTTTTCCCCAGGGGCTGTGATTTTGAGACCTCCTCGCAGAGGCAGCACTACACGTACCACCTCCCCGGACGCCCGCGTCCGCCTGCGTCCAAGCCACCGGCACGATCCCCTCCACGCCGATGCCCAGGTCCAGCCGCAGGTGCGGTGGGCGGCGATGCCGGGGCTCGGGCAGTCAGCCCGTCTGACGTTAGTGCCGCTGCGCAGCCCGCTGCAAATTGCCATTGAGATCCCAGCCCTGCCTCTGCCCAGGTACCGCAGAGCTGACGGTAAAAGCCACAGCTCTTAAAATGTAATCGTAAATGGAACATAAGCTACAATAAATAATACATGTAGGAAGGAAGATCTTCCCTCGGTAAATGAGCCGTAAGCCCATTCTCACTTTCATTCACTTGCACCGTGCTTTATTTCCAGGGAACGGGTTTGCAGAGCGGGGAAATAGCGAGATGCCAGAAAGCTGCCAGTCGTCATCCTGCCTCAAAATGTGACCCAGATTTTCCTTCCATCTTTCCTAAATACGTCGCTTTATCATTCCCATCCAGTTTCCCTTAAGTGTTCCCATCGGAAGTGAAGCGACGGAAGCATACCGGTTTATTTGTAGTTTCATCACCACTCCAACTAACTACTTGCCCACAAGAAATGAAGCAGAGAAGCAACCCAGGCACAGGGGTACCTGACAGGCAGGTAGGAATGAATCCTTTACCTTCCACCGATGAGCCGTATCCTCACCCGGGCTAAGATCCGAAGGGCAGTAATACAAACAACGGGAAATGCAAAGGCCATTGAGAGGTGCGCAGAATGCATTTTTCCATCAAATTACATCATCAGAAGGGAAATGGAAATTCACCTCTCCCTTCCTAATCTACCAAAACAAGAGGAAAGCCTTAACCCAGAATTTTCTTTCTAGAGAAGGTCTCCAGAAACAGACCTCCAGCAGACAGCGGGCGCAGAGTTCTCAGGCACTTGCCGGCCTAAGGTGATTGCTTTTGGTCTGTACAATAAAGAGTACGTTCAAAAATGGTAATCCCTCCCCAGTACAAACAAAGCAAGAATCTGCTCTGTTCCATGACTCGTATTGATTGATGTCACTCCAAAAATCTCTCACCATACAGTCTTTTAATACCTTAGCAGTAAAATGACAAGATGCTTTCACGCTATTAAAGGAAGGTTAATGTATTATGAAGAAGAGTGTATTTGCATTTAAGGAGTGAATTTTAAAAGCTCTGCTGGATTTCTTGAAGGTTGCCTTGAGAAAGTTGATTCCTGTACAGAGAAAAGTTTCTGAAAAAATAAGCGTGTGCAATACAGTCCCATAGGACTGGCTACAGGGACCACGCTTTCCTGATTTCTTCCCCCTCCAATCCCAAAGCGTGTGATACTTCAGTAACTATCATACTTAAATAAGTTCGGTGCCAAAACAAGGAATTACTCAAACGGAGAACGCCGCGGGCAGCAGCGCCTGACCTCCGCACCGCCCCACACCCAGGGCAGCGACGCGCTGGGGGCCGCGGCACCGGGAGGGCACTGGGGCGACCGTGGGGACGTGCCGGGGCCGACCGAAAGACGACGTCGAAGGACCGCACCGGGAGCAGGTACGGCATCAGCACTCATGGCAGCCCCGGCGACAGACGGGGTCGAGAAGCGTCCTCCCTCGCCGGCCGGCGGTAGCTCAGAGGGGACCGTTCTCGCCGTCCCTCCGCAGCCCGTGCCGAGCTGCCCCGCCGCGGTGCCCGGTGAGAACCAGCGAGCCCCAGCCTGGCAGACACCAGCAGAGGTGTAACCCGCGGCAGGCAGGAGCCCAAACACCTCCCGGGCCCCGCACCGGAGGGTGAAAAACCACCCGGCGCACGGCAGGGAGAGGAAACGCACGCGGCTTTTGTGGGGGCTGTAAATCCGTCTTCCCAGTTTACCAGTTTTTTCAATTACAAGTGCTGTAGCGTAGCTTCAATACATTAACTTTATGCCTAGCTGAATAATAGTAAATTTTTATTTTTCCTCTGCAACGGACTCTTTCCTGGGAGTCCTCCCGGAGCCGAGCCGTGCCAGGGACGGACGAGCCCCCCAACCCCATGGCCGTGCCCTGCGGAGGGAAAGGGCTCCCCAGGGTGCTGTGCCTGCGCCCCGGCTCGCGGCGGTGCCGTCACCCATCGCTCGTATTTCAAGCCTTTAACCATCGACAGCTGCTGACGAACACTCGACAGCCAGGTTAAGATTTCCACGGTGATCTATGCTCCCATTCTTATCTTTTGATATCTGGAAGCAGAGAATTTCAGCGAAAAAGGGCTTTACACTAAGATGACCATAAATCTCAATGTGTTTACAACAGAAGACTGACCAGAAGAGTTTATTAAATCTCTAAAGGATTTGATGTATATCAAACTGTTACATAAAGTCAATACTTTGGAAAGAACTAGACAATAAATACTCTACAAGAGGCAATATTTCTATCACAGAGAAAGCAATCACATAAAGATTAGGAGACCAATTTCAATACTGAATGTCAGTCTGCTGTAAGAAGACATTTATTGTTTTTCTGAGTTATCACAGAGGAGCGAGATAAGCTATAACAATATTCTGAGCCAAGCTAATCATGCTATCAAAGTTAGAAATACTCTTTCACCTTTTAAAAATCACTTTTCCACTTTGCAAATAAAAAGAACAACCTCTCGCAGGTCTCAGGGGAGGCAGGGGAGGAGGTTTGTTACGGCGGGCGGTGGGAAAAGTCCGGAAACCGCCGGCCCTCAGCTACAGACCCCGTTAATTGTCCCTCTGCGGCCGGCGTGGGTGCGCGGGGCTGGGGCCGAGGGGACGCGGGGGGCCGGGGGAAGATGCTGATCGGGGGGAGCCCACCCTGGTTCTGCCCCAGCTGCGCACGTTGGTTCAACGCATCAAAGCATCGCTTTGTTACAAAGCCCGGCCTCAGCAAAGGGTTTGGGAGTTCATTCTTCTGACAGATCGCTGAAGAGCAGTGACAAAAATATCAATATTCTCCATGGAAAAATGCTTCTGGTTTTATTTCTTCCCCTACAAACAGAATTTTCCTTTAATAGCTGAGATTAAAAAAAAAGAAAATCTTAACCAGTTCAATTTGAAACAGAAGCCGAAGAATAGATGTCGTTGGGGGAAGAGGGCACTTTTTCAAGTATCAACCAACTGATATTTCAAGGGCAACTGCCTTTTTCATTCCCATTCCCTGGAGTTTTTCCCACTGCGAGGTGCTGCCTCCCACATCAGCCTCCTCCCCACCGTGGGTGCTGGCCCTGCCCGGCCTCCCGCGCCCCCCGGGACCCGCACCGCCCGCTCTGCCCCGGGACCCCCACGTCCCCCGGGACCCGCACCGCCCGCTCTGCCCCGGGACCCCCGGGACCCCCGGGACCCGCACCGCCTGCTCTGCCCCGGGACCCCCGGGACCCCCGGGACCCGCACCGCCCGCTCTGCCCTGGGACCCCCACGTCCCCCGGGACCCGCACCGCCCGCTCTGCCCCAGGACCCCCGGGACCCCCGGGACCCGCACCGCCTGCTCTGCCCCGGGACCCCCAGGACCCGCACCGCCCCTGCCCAGGACGGGAGCTCACACGCTGCCGCCCACACAGCTGGATGCGGGGCGTGATGCTGAGCTAGGACATCACCTTGAGCATCTCTTCCAGCTACAGGCGGCCACAGGAGACTCCAATAAAGACCGGGACGCACGGAAAATAATCAGGATTTGCAGTATAATCGTTACCCCGTGAAAACTGCGTTGCTGTGTCGTGGCGCTTGCGCTTTTGCAGAGCTGCGTGTTGCAGCTTTGAACTCCGGCCCTGCTCGGCGCAGCGCCCGCGTGCCACCACCAGCAGAAGCAGAGGACGGCGCTGTCCTGTCTCACAACACCCTCGGAAGGAAAGTGTACTAAAACCTGGGAGGTACGCCTATACCTGGGAACGTCGGTGACACAAGTACCATAAAAGCAAACGAACGCGGACTCTGGCACGGAAACTGCATAGGGTCATTGAGCGTGCTGGCAGGATGAGTTCTGAGCATTTGGGTTGGTTTGTCTGAAGCAAAATTGCAAGTTTGAACAACAAAATGGGAGCTTAAAAACTTGTTTTCTATTTTTGCACACCATACGTTGCACCCACTGACACTGCAATAATCAGCAAAGAGTACAGCAAACAGTTTGTGTTCTGCGTACGAGCAGAAAGATAAGCCCTTTACAGGAAAGATTAGATGACAGCCTAAGTGAACATGGCTATTAATAACGAACCCCAGTCCAGAAGGGAATCATAAATTATACTTATCGTCTTTAACTTGTATTTCTGGAAAGATGAATCTAGCAGATTGTCTTGGATAGAGAAGAAAGGAAATGACACGAAACAGTTGCTTATTATTATCGAGAACTGAAACACAATGAAATTAACTTAATTATGAGCAATTTCAACATTGCCGTACCAGATGCATCAATGCTGTAACATCACGTACCAGTGGGTAGGAGCTACACGCGGTACCAAACGTTTTTCAGTCTATACATCTATAGAGCTACACAGAGGTGCTCGGAGCCCATCGTTCTGGAGAAAAGGTGATGTGCAGGGATGCTAGCTACTCCTCAGTACAGACAAAAGATGATCGGACTAGTCAATTTTAAAATAAAAAGCAGGTTTGTGCTTAAGGCGATGAGCTGTGTTCTCCCTGTCTGTCACAGACCTTTCCCGCGTGCCTTTCCACCGGCTCACTCTAAGGAATGAATGTTCCACAGCAAGAGCTCCCAAGAGAGCGCTGCCGGGGACGGGAGCGCTCAGCCTGGTCCCGAGGGTCCGCAGCTCCTGCTGGGGAGGGCTGGAAGGAGAGGGAAACGGGGACTGAGTCACGGGAACGGCACCAGCCAAGCAGGCGGAGTGCTGGGTACGGGCGGTGTGTCGGGTACGGGCGGTGTGTCGGGTACAGGCAGAGTACCGGGTACGGGCAGAGTGCCGGGTACAGGCAGAGTGCCGGGTACGGGCGGTGTGTCGGGTACGGGCAGAGTGCCGGGTACGGGTGGTGTGTCGGGTACAGGCAGTGTGTCGGGTACGGGCGGTGTGTCGGGTACGGGCGGTGTGCTGGGTACGGGTGGTGTGTCAGGTACAGGCAGAGTGCCGGGTACGGGCGGTGTGTCGGGTACGGGCAGAGTGCCGGGTACAGGCAGAGTGCCGGGTACGGGCGGTGTGTCGGGTACAGGCAGAGTGCCGGGTACAGGCAGAGTGCCGGGTATGGGCGGTGTGTCGGGTACGGGCAGAGTGCCGGGTACAGGCAGTGTGTCGGGTACAGGCAGTGTGTCGGGTACGGGCGGTGTGTCGGGTACGGGCAGAGTGCCGGGTACGGGCAGAGTGCCGGGTACAGGCAGAGTGCCGGGTACAGGCAGTGTGCCGGGTACGGGCGGTGTGTCGGGTACGGGCGGTGTGTCAGGTACAGGCAGAGTGCTGGGTACAGGCAGAGTGCCGGGTACAGGCAGAGTGCCGGGTACGGGTGGTGTGTCAGGTACAGGTGGAGTGCCGGGTACAGGCAGAGTGCTGGGTACAGGCAGAGTGCCGGGTACAGGCAGAGTGCTGGGTACGGGTGGTGATGGGAGAACCGGCACGGACAGGAAAGGTGAGCGGTGGGTGACGCTCCCGTCTGGAGAGCTGGGCACAGGATGGAGGGTCGATGCGTTTAGTCTGTTGCCATTCATAATTCTGGGAGGGTCAAGGAAAGGACCCACGCAGGATGAGTGCTGGACCGGGGGGGACTCCAGAAAGCATGGAGGGGAGTTATGCAGCAAAAATCTGTCTCCTTGGCTGAAACTCCCTGTTTGTGTAGATTGATCTAACAGGGGACATCAAGTCCGAGTCAGCACATGAAATACATCCCAAAATATTTTGTAAATCCTATTTTTGACATTGAGATGGACTGTAAGACAGGATGGCACCAGAACGTGATGTACAGCGACGCTGTCTGCTTGATGGATCGGTAGGTTGTGTGACATCCTGTGACAAATGATCTCCATCTTCTGGCTGCAGATTAATTTTCTAGGTCATTTAATAAATTATAGGAAAAGAAGTTATTTGAGGGGCAAACAGTAGAATGGAGTTCCAGTGACATGATACCTCTCCCTGACACCTTTTTTTGTGGGATTAATGAGAGTAGATGGCTCCTTCTCTGCCTCTTTTTGCAAGGTGACCGTAATTCCATGAAGGCAGCGCTTACGTTTTGTTTTGTTTTGTGCAGGGAAATGGAGTTTGATGCAGAAGAATCAAAGCTCCCGAGGAAGGATGTGACCGTGGCATGAACTCCTCTTTAAGGACACAGAACACTGATTAATTCCCACCAGAACGATACTAAAAATACATCATTATACCAGCACTATCTTTAGATCTGAGCTCCAAGTTAGCGGTGAGACTCCGCAGCTCTGGGCAGAGGTAGCTTTCCGGTTTCTTGGAGTGTGGACAGACGGATGATCGCCTGGTCCGAGCACCGAGCGCGGTGCTTTGCCACTCAACACCCTCTGGGTCCCTGGCAGAGCTGCTACCGTAGCTCCAGGCCCAGCTTTTGCTGGTATTTGGGAACTTAAACTCACAGGAAGAGGTCTAAATAGGATTTAGAGATGCTTGGGTCAGGGGCTTGCGTCTCTCCAACAACCTTGGGAGAGAAGCAGAACCTGCTTGGTGTTACTGGAAAAATCCCCCTGGACCGTAACAGCATTTGCAGTTTGCGTCCAGCCTCAGTTTCCCCGGCTGCGAGTTGGGGATGTGCAGGTCGGAGGCAGAGACAGAGGCGGCAGCAGCCTCTGCAGGCAGAGTAACCTGATGGGAGGAGCGCACGAACACCAGCCGCCCCAAAGAGCCCGGCTCAGCCGTGATGCTCCTGCTTCCTCCTGTCCACGCCTGGGCTACAGCTGGTGTTTATTCTCAGAACAACAGAATTCAAGAACAAAAAAATTTAAGCCTTTAAGGGAAAAGAAAAGCAAAAATTACCTCTGCTTTTGAGCAGGACAACGGTGGCTCCCATGCAGCTACCACAGCGAAGGGAAAAAAGACTTTTTAAAATTAACTCTAAGCCTTTAAGAGTGGCATATTAATAAAAGCAACTGGCATGAATAAGCTAAAATTCATTATCATGCCTTTCATAGACTGGCTACAGAAGCATTATTATTACCAAATCCCTCTGAAAACCAAGTAACACCTTCCTCCTCTCCCTTCCTTTTGCATACAGTGTCCTGGATTAATTTAT